>NW_026852332.1:0-379573 GCF_026571515.1 Ruditapes philippinarum | reverse complement strand
CTTACCTGCCTATCTGTCGACCGACAAAAACCCACCCGACCATCCAACCACGACCCACCTACTTATCTTTTCATCGCACCACATCTTAAATTAGCCTACTCTTTAAATGCCGATGGTTAATGACCGGGTCCATTGCTATCTTTAGAATCATCCGGGCGTAAGGACCCTAATTAAGGAAGAACGCACATGTACATAATTATCATGTTGATGTATGTAGTAGTTTAATAAACTAATGCTGAGTTAAATGAGACGTTCAGTGTCACCTAGTGGTAATAAAGGTAAACCAGGAGGTTTGACAGAGAGGAATACTAGTTGGTATATAACAGAAGCATAATTCATGCCCAAATTGTCACAAAAAAAGAAATAGTTCAGTTATTGTGTATAAGCAATGCATACACCGGTATACCTTTTATATTGTAATACATTTTGTTGTAAATGTGTGATTCTGTCTCTAACAAAAAAAACCGCACTTTTAATATTTCCATATTAAGGACCTTTCCAAACAAGTTGTGAAGTAACATTTTCTAAGAACGCCCTATTTTATTATCAAAAAGAGTGGAACAAATATCTATAACTGATAGTGACAAAACGCAAGTTAAAATGCTTTCAACTTAAATCATCCTGATTAAATTCTTACAACTGAACCCCCCCCCCCCCTTCGAAATAATCCATAACATCAATATATTTGATTATATTTATTGTATTAACCAACAGTTGTTGTTACTACATTATCGTATATTACTACATTATCGTATATTCATACAACAGAAATCCACAGAATGAGCTGTAAGCTTTGCCATCTATCCCTTCATCGGCGTCTCTGTTAAGCACTGCGACATTGTCACCAATCATGAGCTTGACAACAACCATCTGGGATGACTGATCATTGCTCATAAATAAGCCTGCTACAATTACACCGTTCACAACTAAGTTTCCATCACCGTTGTCCGACTGAACAAAAGTACTATAATGTCCAAGTGTCACACCAAAAACATAAACTCCCGTAACGGGAGCGACGAAAATACCGTTATGTACGTTAAAGGCATTGCCTATATTCGTTGCCAGGTGATCAAATACGATGCCTTGACCTTCACCAAGATGAGGCGTTGGTGTAGACTTGTATGCGTAGAATGCAACCCGACCGTTGGTGCTACTTCTGCTCTCCCTGCCAATGTATCCTGCAATATATATATTTATCTTGATAATCTGATAATTATTGCATAAATATCTTGTAGTAAATTAAAATGTTTAAGTTTATGTCTACAACTGCATGTCAATGAAACAGCTAGATATTATACATGCTCTGTTTATGAGACTATTTGTTTAAATCTATCATGCAAAACTAAGCGACGGTTGTCTAATGGTTTGTTATTATAAAATACTATATTACTTACCTTTTTCCCGAGACTTAGTATTGCCGTTTGATCTAGAAGCAGAAGCGCAAATTGTATTATTGACATCATGTCTAACTTGATATTCCAATTGCGAAATAGATTTCTGTAGCTTGTAATTTTCCTTTTCAAGCTTTTTAACTATTTTCCCTTGTTTGCGAGATTTTTGTTGAAGCTTTCTGACTGTATCATCAAGAGCGCGAATTCGTGTTTCATATGTATTTGTTAAGTCTTCTATTTTACTAGATACATATTTCTTTACATCATCTGGAATGATATTTTCTGTATACGTTTCACTATTGGATATTCCATCGTCACATGTGACGACATTAATCAGGGCAACTGTTACCAACACTAATATACTAATAATATCCATTTGGTTTTGTGTAGAAAAATTAAAGACACCACAATTTGTTAGATTGGTTTATATAGATAAGGCCTTACATAAAGACCGTTTTAGATATGGTTCTATATAATTATGTCAGAGTTTAAAAAGTTGAACTTAGGAGTCATCAATCTGTTTGACCTATGTATACCAAGATTGTTTGCTTTAGTTTATTATGTATAAAATATATACTTAAATCCTTAATCGACAGCAACATATTCATTTTTGATACGGATACAATAGCTCTTACACTGTCATGATATCTGTTTGTCTCCATGTCTCTTTGTCTTATTCGTACTACTCTTCGAGTTGATATATTTTTTCCATAAATTTACTATTCTCATATTGTGCCTTGTCATTTGTATTGCAATTTGAACCTGCTTTGTAAGAATATATTTAGTGATATTTAGTCCATGCCATTTAATGAGATAAAATTGAAAGCGTAATTTAGCGGGCGTGAAATATTTTAATATTCAATATGCATGTATATGTCATGTTAGGAACTATGCGTGTATCAAAGTTCAAATTAATTGAACAAGATTAAATCAATTAATTATTATTATCTACATGAGACCTTTACTTTAATATTCGTCTCAATTGGGACACCTATTCTCGGTTTCAAAGGTCAAATTAATTGTGTTTATTTACTTTCTTCTTTGACTGATAATGTTCTTATTCCTATGAACACGATATTAGTTTTTGTAACTTTAATTCCATTTCTATTTTATTGAATGATTTAAGTAAAATTTAAAAAGTAATCAATCATTTCATTTTTATTTTCCAAATATCTCCGGTAATGGGTCGGTAGTTTGTCCTTGAGCAGTGCAGACTCCTGTGCTCGTGTTCAAGATTGCAAAAATACCCGTATGAGACCCGGCTCACACTCACACTGACACCAATCAATGAACCGTGACATCCCCCCTTCTTGCTGTACACCTGACACGATTAAAGTAGAGTCAGCAAATCTGGCAGCATCCTTCCGCAGCAATGACCAAGTGGTTCAAAAACCAATAGACCAAATCCGTTGCAAATGTAATTTTGTACAACTATGGAGGGTCTTCTTTACATGCTTTAAGTTTTAAAGCCCTTACCCAAGGAACATGTCCAGGAGATTTCCTCATGGCTTGGCCATTTTTTGCACCAAGTATTTGTTCTTTCTCGATATAAATTTCGTAAATACATCATATTCACGAGCCTACCGTTCAAAAACCATTTGACCAATCCCGTTGCAAATTCAATTTTGTACAACTATGAGGGTCTTTTTTACATGTTTTAAGTTTTAAGGCTTTAACCCAAGGAACTTGTCCAGGAGATTTCCTCATGGCTTGGCCATTTTTTGCACCGGTGGTTCGTTCTTTCTCTCTATATATAAATTTCGTAAAAAAATCATTTTAACGAGCCTACCATTCAAAAACAATTTGACCAATTCCGTTGCATACTTAATTTTGTACAACATTGGAGGGTCTACTTTACATGTTTAAAGGTTTAAAGCCCTTACCCAAGGAACATGTCCAGGATATTTCCGCATGGCATGGTCATTTTTTACACCGGCGATTTTTTCTACATCTATGTAAATTTCGAAAGAAACACCATATTCACGAGCCTACGGTTCAAAAACCATTTGATCAATTCCGTTGCAAATTTAATTTTGTACAACTATGGGGGTCTACTTTACATGTTTTAAGTTTTAAAGCCCTGACTTAAGGGACATGTCAAGGAGATTTTCGCATGACTAGGACATTTTCCGGCGAATTGTTCTTTCTATATATAAAGTGTATACATGTTCGAAAAAAAAATCTTGTAGATTGTATTAAGTAAAAGGAACATCTTCACTGCTATATAAGGCTTAAAGGCATAGAGATTTAACTACAAAAAAAGAAAAAAAAGCAATTACTCCACGTTAAACAGTCGCTATTTTTTGGACCTGCCTTTTTGTTCTTTATTTATACAAAGTCTTAAGAAATTTCGTAAAAAAACAAAAAACCAAATCAATTTCTCGTGACAACTATTGAAAAACAATTCGACCAATATTGTTGCAAACTCGATTTTGTACAACTTTGGAGGGTCTTCTTTGAAAATGATATGGGCTAAAACCCTTACCCAAGTAATATGTCCAGGAGATTTCCGCGTGGCATGGTCATTTTTTGCACCGGCGAATTTTTCGATCTTTATGTAAATTTCGGAAAAAAACATCATATTCACGAGCCTACGGTTGAAAAACCATTTGATCAATTCCGTTGCAAGCTTAATTTTGTACAAATATGGAGGGTCTGACATGCTCTACGTTTTAAAGCCCTAAACCCAAGTAATATGTCCAGGAGATTTCCGCGTGGCATGGTCATTTTTTTGCACAGCGATTTGTTCTTTTTCTATATAAATTTCGTAAAAAAACATCATCGTCACGAGCCTTCCGTTCATGCAAAAACCAACTGACCAATTCTGTTGCAAATTTAATTTTGTACAACTATGGAAGGTCTTCTTTACATGTTTGAAGGTTTAAAGCCCTTACCCAAGTTATATGTCCAGGAGATTTCCGCGTGGCATGGTCATTTTTTGCACCGCGATTTGTTCTTTTTCTATATAAATTTCGTGTCAAAATCATCATTTTCACAAGCCTTCCGTTCAAAAACCAATTGACCAATTCCGTTGCAGATTTAATTTTGTACAACTAAGGAGGGTTTTCTTTACATGTTTAAAGTTTTAAAGCCCTAACCCAAGTAATATGTCCAGGAGATTTCCGCGTGGCATGGTCATTTTTTGCACCGCGATTTGTTCCTTCTCAACGTAAATTTCGTGTCAAAATCATCATTTTCACAAGCCTTCCGTTCAAAAACCAATTGACCAATTCCGTTGCAAATTTAATTTTGTACAACTATGGAGGGTCTACTTTACATATCTAAAAGTTTTAAGCCCTAACCAAAGTTATATGTCCAGGAGATTTCCGCGTGGCATGGTCATTTTTTGCACCGCGATTTGTTCTTGCTCCACATAAATTTCGTAAAAAAACATCATATTACGAGCCTACCGTTCAATTAATTATTGACCAATTCCGTTACAAATTCAATTTTGTACAACAATACAAAGCCCTAACCCAAGTAATATGTCCAGGAGATGTCCGATTGGCATGGTCATTTTCTGCACCGCGATTTGTTCTTTCTTCATTAAAATTTCGTAAAAAAACATCATTTTCACGAGCCTACCGTTCAAAAACCAATTGACCAATTCCGTTGCAAATTTGATTTTGTACAACTATGGAGGGTCTACTTTAAATGATTTAAGGTATTAGCACCCTAATGCATTACCTCCGCTTTGAAGAGTATTCAAATAGGCTAGAACTACTGTTAACTACATTGAAAATGAGGGCCATGGGTTCAATCCCCAGAAGGGTCAACTTTTTTTTTCTTTCTATTTTTCTTTTAACATTATTTATGTATCTCTCATGTCCCATTTGGAAAGAAAAAAGTGTTTAATTTTGATTTTTTAATTTATATAGGTTTTTATTGGCTAAATTATGCTAAATATAGTAATAAATATGGTACCTGATATTGTCAAAGTGTAATATAATCAAAACTAGACGGTAAAAGTATTTCATATTTTACAAGATCAACCAATATACTTTTTGAAAAATTTAGGAAAACTTTGAAAACAGGCACTCATTTGGGTAAATTTTAATAATTTTTTAAATTCCTAAGTAGAAAAATGGTCAGACATGTGGTAAAAATGGGTGGGGTAGGGTAACATTTTTATACAGATATCATAAATTTTAAGTAGAAGCATAATTTTGCTTATTTGGATTGTTAGCTGAATGGTACTATTTGTTTCTTACCAAAAATTAATGGGAAAACATTTTTCATTAGAATGTTATTGCAGATTATTTAAAGGTTCTTACTTTCTAAAAAAGGGCCCTCATAACATCCTAGCTTGAGTTCAGAAAAAAGGCCATAACTTGATTTCCGTACGGTAAACTTTGTTTAAATTTTGCATAAAGGTGTACTTTAAGGTATACATCTGACTTATGATGTCAATTTTTTAGTTCCTGATAGTGCCCATTAGGGTCCTAATACCTTAACTTTTAAAGCCCTAACCTAAGTGATATGTCCAGGAGATTTCCGCGTGGCATGTTCATTTTTTGCACCGCGATTTGTTCTTTCTCCACATAAATTTCGTGAAAGAAAAAAACATCATTTTCACGAGCCTACCGTTCAATAAATAATTGACCAGTTCCGTTGCAAATTCAATTTTGAACAACTTCTGAAGGTTTACTTAACTGGTTTTAAGGTTAAAAGCCCTAACTCAAGTAATATGTCCAGGAGATTTCCGCGTCGCATAATCATTTTTTGCACCGCGATTTGTTCTTTCTACATATAATTTTCGTAAAAAAAACATCATTTTCACGAGCATATCGTTCAAAAACCAATTGACCAATTCAGTTAGAATTTAATTTTGTACGACTATGGAGGGCTTTCTTTACATGTTTTAAGTTTTAAAGACCTAACCCAAGTAATATGTCCAGGAGATTTCCGCGTGGCATGGTCATTTTTTGCACCGCGATTTGTTCCTTTTCTATATAAATTTCGTAAAAAAAAACATCATTTTCACAAGCCTACCGTTCAAAAATCAATTTACCAATTCCGTTGCAAATTTAATTTTGTACAAGTATGGAGGTTTTTTTTTTACATGTTTTAAGTTTTAAAGACCTGAGCCAAGTAATATGTCCAGGAGATTTCCGCGTGGCATGGTCATATTTGCACCGCGATTTGTTCTTTCTCCATATTATATTACGTGAAAAATACATCATTTTCACGAGCCTACCGGTTAATAAATAATTGACCAAATCCATTGCAAATTCAATTTTGTACAACTATGGAGGGTCTTCTTAACACGTTTTAAAGTTTAAAGCCCTAACCCAAGAAATATGTCCAGGAGATTTCCTCGTGGCATGGTCATTTTTTGCACCGCGATTTGTTCTTTCTTCATAAAAAATTCGTAAAAAAACACCATTTTCACGAGCCTACCGTTCAAAAACCAATTGACCAATTCCGTTGCAAATTTGATTTTGTACAACTATGGAGGGTTTTCTTTACATGTTTCAAGTTTTAAAGACATAACCCAAGTCATATGTCCAGGAGATTTCCGCGTGGCATTGTCATTTTTAGCACCGCGATTTGTTCTTTCTCCACATATATTTCATGAAAGAAAAAAACATCATTTTCACGAGCCTACCGTTCAATAAATAATTGACGAATTCCGTTGCAAATTCCATTTTGTACAACTATGGAGGGTGTACTTTACATGTTTTAAGGTTAAAAGCCCTAACCCAAGTAATATGCCCAGGACATTTCCGCGTCGCATGATCATTTTTTGCACCGTGCTTTGTTCTTTATACATATAATTTGTGTAAAAAAAACATCATTTTCACGAGCATATCGTTCAAAAACCAATTGACCAATTCAGTTGGAAATTTAATTTTTTACAACAATGGAGGGTCTACTTTACATGTTTTAAGTTTTAAAGATCTAACCCAAGTAATATGTCCAGGAGATTTCCGCGTGGCATGGTCATTTTTTGCACCGCGATTTGTTCTTTTTCTTTATAAATTTCGTAAAAAAACATCATTTTCACGAGCCTATCGTTCAATAAATAATTGACCAATTCCGTTGCAAATTCAATTTTGTACAACTATGGAGGGTCTACTTTACATGTTTTTAGGTTTAAAGCCCTAACCAAAGTAATATGTCCAGGAGATTTCCGCGTGGCATGGTCATTTTTTGCACCGCAATTTGTTATTTTTCTATATAAATTTCGTAAAAAAACACCATTTTCACGAGCCTACCGTTCAAAAATCAATTTACATGTTTCCAGATTAAAAGCCCTAACCCGAGTAATATGTCCTGGAGATTTCCGCGTCGCATGGTCATTTTTTACACCGCGATTTGTTCTTTCTACATATAATTTTAGTAAAAAACATCATTTTCACGAGCATATCGTTCAAAAACCAATTGACCAATTCCGTTGCAAATTTAATTTTGTACAACTATGGAGGGCTTTCTTTACAAGTTCTAAGTTTTAAAGACCTAACCCAAGTAATATGTCCAGGAGATTTCCGCGTGGCATGGTCATTTTTTTTTTTGCACCGCGATTCGTAAAAAATACATCATTTCACGAGCCTATTGTTTAATACATAATTGACCAATTCCGTTGCAAATTCAATTTTGTACAACTATGGACGGTCTACTTTACATGTTTTAAGGTTAAAACCCTAACCCAAGTAATATGTCCAGGAGATTACCGCGTGGCATGGTCATTTTTTGCACCGCGATTTGTTCTTTCTCCATAAAAATTTCATAAAAAAAACATCATTTTCACGAGCCTAACGTTCAAAAACCAATAAACCAATTCCGTTGCAAATTTAATTTTGTACAACTATGGAGGGTCTACTTTACATGTTTTAAGTTTTAAAGCCTTAAACCAAGGAACTTGTCCAGGATATTTCTGCATGGCATGGTCATTTTTGCACCGGCGATTTGTTCTTTCTCTCTATATATAAATTTCGTAAAAAACATCATTTTCGCGAGCCTACAGTTCAAAAACTATTTGACCAATTCCGTTGCAAATTTAATTTTGTACAACTATGGAGGATCTTCTTTACATTTTAAAGCCCTAACCCAAGGAACATGCCCAGGATATTTCCGCATGGCTTGTTCATTTTTTGCACCGGCGATTTTTTCTATATCTATGTAAATTTCGGAAAAAACATATTCACGAGCCTACGGTTCAAAAACAATCTGATCAATTCCGTTGCAAATTTAATTTTGTACAACTATGGAGGATCTACATTACATGTTTTAAGTTTTAAAGCCCTAACCCAAGGAACATTTCCGCATGGCAAGGTCATTTTCCGGCGATTAGCTCTTTCTATATATAAAGTGTATACATTTTCGAGAAAAAATCATTATTTAGAGCCAACCGTTCACACAGTGGTAAATGTAAATCAGTTCTGGTGTGTGTGACAAAATCGCGCTTGAGAGAGCTCGATCTTTTAGGAATTGATATCATGTACAGTTAGCGGTTACAAAATGAACGCCACCTTCTTAAAAAAAATCTAGATTGTATTAATTAAAAGGAACATCTTCACTGCTATATAAGGCTTAAAGGCACAGAGATTTAACTCAAGGAAAATAAGAGCAACTACTTCATGTTTTACAGTCGCTATTTGGACCTGCCATTTGTTATTTATTTATACAAAGTCTTAAGAAATTTCGTTAAAAACGCATCAATTTCTCGTGTCAACAGTTGAAACACAATTCGACCAATATCGTTGCAAATTCGATTTTGTAAAACTTTTGAGGGTCTTCTTTGAATGACATTCACAGGAACGCTGGTCATTTCCACTACACTATAGTCTAGTTTAATCAGGATGATAACGCTTTATCAGACCTTTGTGCTTACTTTATAGGCGGGCTTAATATGCTAATAATTATCAAATAAATATGTTTCAGTAGATCTATACAATAAATAATTTAATTATACAATATATATTTTCAATTATAGAACATACATATAGAAAATTATCGGACACAAATATTTTTTATGATGAACAAATATTCAGCAACATTGAATAAATATTATGGTATAGCATATAAAATTAGAGTTACACAATATAAATATTGGATATAGAATAAAATTTCTATGAAAATTAACGCACAGAATTTTGAAGAAATACAGCGTTTTCATTGGATGACAAATAAAGCTGGACACTTTATGACAACTTTATTTGTCATCCAATGAAAACGCTGTATTTCTTAAAAATTGTGTGCGTTAATTTTCATAGAAGTACAAAAGTCGAAACTATATCTAATTCAGTCCATAGTCGACTTCTATTTTTCATAGTACTTCATAAAACCGCATAGTGACGTAGTAAAGTAAACGATAATGAGGCCAAATAAAGCTTGACACTAAATATGTTAGTATTCATCCGTGCTGTTCTACAGAAATTAGAAACATTCTTCTGTCGCTATCGCTCCCGTCGAAGTTTCTAATAGAACAGCACGGATGAACACTAACATATACGTGGAATGTTTCACATTTGGACTAAATAACCTTTGAAAAGGATAAAACAAAAAATAAAACAAAAACAAACTAACAAAAGTTGATTGACTATCACCTTTTAGGTCAAAATTATTGTTTTTTTTATGTTTCTGTCTGATTTAATTGCCTATCAAATGGATTGTCTTTATACTTGGACTGCATTACCTTTAAGACGAATCGACTGAATTTGACCTAGATCTTGTATATGGACTAAAGTATAATTGAAATAAATGACAGAAATTTAAAATACAGTATCTATTTTTATGATGCTATAAATTTGTAATTGGGTGTCCTAAGAATGAATTGATTTAAAAGCATACCCATAGATAGATGTTGTCATAGGTGCACAGGCATGTTGAACAATTTGGCTTATATTTAAGTCGTTGCGGACTCGACTTTGTACAAATTGGTGGGTCTAATTTGGTGGGTCTACTTAAAAAAATGTTAACCTCAAAACTCTAGCCCGAGTAAAACATCAGTGACAACTCTGCATGGCATGGTCGTTTTTTATATCCGGCGCTTTGTTGTTCTTTCTGTATATAAAGTGCATAAAAAATCGTTAAAAACTCTCAATATAGTAGTATTCTCAATCCAATTGCTTATACACAATTTGTTTAATTTCGTTGCGAATTCGATCTGGAATAAATTTTGAGAATTTACTTTACAGAAACTCGAAGCTTTAGCCAAAGTACAATATCCGTGAGCTCTGCGCGTGACATGGCCATTTTTATGACTGGCAATTTGCTCTTTCTGTATATAAAGTGTATAAATTTCTGTAAAAAACACAATATTCTTAGTACAACTACTTTAACACAATTTGTCTGATTTTGTTGCGGACTCGATCTTGTAAAAATTTGGAGGATTTTCTTTACAGAAATATAAAACTCGAAGATCTAGCCCATGTATAACACCAGTGAGACTTCCGCGTGGCATTTTTTTATGGCCGGCGATTTGTATATAAAGTGTATACATTTTTCGTTAAAAACACAATATTCTTAGTCAACGTTCTTAAACACTATTTCTCTGATGTTGCGAATTCGATTTTTTACAAATTTGGAGGGTCTAGTTTACATAAATATAAGACTTGAAACTCTTGCCCAAGTAAAACATCCGTGAGATCTCCGCATGGCATGGTCGTTTTTGATGACAGGAGATTAGTTCTTTCTGTCTATAAAGTGTATAAATTTTCGTAAAAACACAATATTCTTAGTACAACTACTTAAACACCATTTGTCTGCCTTCGCTGCGGACTCGACATTGCGTACTCGATCTTATACAAATTTGAAAGGTCTACTTTATGGAATTGATTGTCTTTATACTTGAACTGCATTGCCTTTAAGACGAATCAACTGAATTTGAACTAGATCTTGTTTCTTATCAGAAATTGCTTTTTAAATAATTAACAAGCCAACAATGTTTACAATTGTTATAATAGTTGACCTTTCCATGTTCTAGATCTTTTCTGAAATGATACAATGTGGTCTCATTATCATATCATCTCCAACTACATGTAGTAAACATAATAGTAAGCTATTTTATATTGATTATTAGTGTTTATCCATATAAAATAAAGCAACAATAATAAACTAGTAAATACAGCTATAACTTTTACTGTTATGTATGACATGTGTGTAAATTTAAAACTGCCTTTACACGATATACACATTCTTTTTTGAGTTGCTTCTCCTTGATAAACAATTTAAACAAACACAATTCATATAACCTAATGATTGCATGACCAAATAATAAGCGTCTTGTCGCAGTTGAATATGAATGGCCTTAGCTAAAGTAAGCAAAATTTTGAATAACCTCATGGTGGTTGATTCGTGCCATGTCGTATTTTCGCTCCTGGGCGCCAGGCAAAAAACACGTGTTTCTGAATGGCGCCTTAATTGAAGGGCTAAAATACGACAAAGTAGTGACTTTGCCGTGTTTTCGCATTGTTCTCCGCGGGACTCCTTTATTTTCAATTCTGTTTTACTATTTATTTTATTTATTTATTTATATTTATTTGCCCTTTATGTATAAAGGAGTATGAATTTTCGTATTAATCAACATATTCTGGTGCAAACCGTTAAAAGATCATTTGTCTGATTCCTATGTGGATTGGCCCTCGTATTAGTTTAGAGGTTCTCCTTTCCAAGCATTGGAAAGTGAAATCTCTATTGCACTCTTTTTTTCCATTGAAGATGTCAAAGACAGCTCATAGCGCGATGCATAGATACATCGTTCGATGAATCGTTACGGCTTTCTTCGTTATTAGTAATCCGAATATGTCATTTATGCACGAAATAAGTTAACAAACAAATGAATACTATCGTAACCTTTTGAATGTATAAGGCTATCCTGCTGTAGTATATTACTATAAATAGTATTACTACAAGTGAAAGGATGTAATCTTGACTAAGTCTATAATAACTGGTTGCGAAGCATCCATTAAGATCATTACATTTTTCGAGCACAGAGGAGAATTACAGCCGTTTTTGGTGGACTTTCTCGCATTTGCAGAGCAATTAACATTTTTATAAGGTCCATATCTAGCCAGTTTATCTCTTTTACCAATCCATTGGGAAAAGGCTTACCCAGTCGCAGATATTATGGGTATCAATTAACTAGAAATACGTGTACAGGCGTTTGCGTGTTTTCAAAGCTTTGACATTAAGACAGATACATTATTTAAAATATTCAATATCTGAAAGTTAATGCATATACTTATTTTTATTATTTTGAATATCTTGAACTGATTAATATTTGCGTAATGTTAGCAGTCAATGCTTTAAATATCGTGAACAGGAAGTCATTTGGAAAGGTCTTCTTAGAACCATTGCATTTGCTGCCATAAATGGGTGAACATTTGAATAATAAAAAATGTGTTTACCAATGATTATGATAATTGCGTAACGGTAAAAAATATTTAGGAGTATCCTTTAACACATTTTCATAGACCCAGTATTAAAACTGCAGTTGATTGGGAAATATAGATATAGAAATGGCTCTGGGTGGAAAAGAGGTAGATCTAATTGATTTTGTACAACTTACTAACCATTTATTTCATTAACTGACACGATTATATATATAGATAAACTTTTGAGAAGTATCTGATCAAAGGAATCGCACAGCGAAATATATTTGGTGAAAAAATGGTAAAAATAAAAATGAATTAAATTTTCAATTGCAAAGCAGGTTAAATTATTTTTTTGATGGTTTTTCCCCTAGTTTTTGAAATAAGGGTAATATTTTGGAAGTCGCGCGGTGAAAAAACTCATTCGACAGTTACCAATCTGAACTGTGAAATGTAAAAAAAAAACAATATGAGATAGTTAGTTACTTAATATATAAATAGTACAGAAAGCTAGAAACAACGTAAACAAATGGAAACACGATAATTTATTACTATATTAATTTAGTATGAAAATATGATCTGCCAGTTAACATAAAGAAAACAAGAAACATGGCAATGCCATGAAACCAGGTTTTTAATTATCATAACATAAATATGTTGCATTTGAAATACAAATACAAGCTACAAACAATGTAACTATGTGCAATGTAAAACATGAATAATGTAGGAGGAATTGCCACAGAGGAAGTGTTCACTATAATTATATTTTGTATAAGGAAAAAAAACAAAGGGCAATAATTAAATAAAAAATTATTCAATCACAAAACCCCGACAATATGCGCCAGGGCACTGGATGACAAAGCTACTGTAAAAGTTTGAACAAAATCGGTTGAGAAATGTAGGAGTTCAGCACAGAAAAAAAAATTCACTATATATTCTGCATAAGGAAAAATAACAAAGGGCCATAATTAGGTCAAATATTATCCAATCACAAAACCCCGATAATATGCGCCAGGGCACTTGATGACAAAGCTTATGTGAAAGTTTGGTCAAAGTCTGTTGAGAAATGAAGGAGAAGTTGCGCATGGTAAAAATTGTTCACTATATTATCTGTATAAGAAAAAAAACAAAGGGCCATAATTAGGTCAAATATTATCCAATCACAAAACCCCGATAATGTGGGCCAGGGCATTTGATAACAAAGCTTCTGTGAAAGTTTGGTCAAAATCTGTTGAGAAATGTAGGAGAAGTTGCGCATGGTAAAAATTGTTCACTATATAATCTGTATAAGGAAAAAAAACAAATGGCCATAATTAGGTTAAATATTATACAATCACAAAACCCTGACAACATGCCCTAAGGCACTTGATGACAAAGCCTCTGTGAAAGTTTGGTCAAATTCCGTTGAGAAATGTAGGAGGAGTTGCTCACAGAAAATTGTTCACTATATATCCTATATTGGGAAAAAAAAACACAGGGCCATAATTAGGTCAAATATTATCCAATCACAAAACCCCGACAATATGGGCCAGGGCACTTGATGACAAAGCCTCTGTGAAAGTTTGGTCAAAATCCATTGAGAACTGTAGGAACAGTTGGGCACAGAAGAAATTATTCACTATATATTCTATATAAGGAAAAAAAACAAAGGGCCATAATTAGGTCAAATATTATCCAATCACAAAACCCCGACAATATGCGCAAGGTCACTTGATGACAAAGCTTATGTGAAAGTTTGGTCAAAATCCGTTGAAAAATGTAGGAGTTGCGCACAGAAGAAATTGTTTACGCCCGCCCGTCCGCCCGCCGACATACCTCAATCTAATAACCAGTTTTTTTTCCTTCGGAAAACCTGGTTAAAAAATAAAAATTCAGTGCATAAATTATCACAACAGGAAGGTAGTGGGGAGAAAAAAGGGGAAAAAAGAAATACACCTTTCTAAATTAGGGATCTTTTTTTTTAAACGAATGCAGCAAACAAAGAGCAAAATTATAGAATATATGAAACGGTTATCGTAACAAATATAAACTACTTTATATCATTACATTCCATAAAGTGTTGTTTTACATTTGTTCGTCATTTTATTACTATTTATATATAAATGTATTTATAAATTAATTTATTATTCATTGCCTAGCAATTTAACAAATAACCATTTATTTCTTTTAAGAGCACTATTTTTATAAGAGAAATACTGAAGGGGATTTCATATTTATGTACACATATTTAATAGTTCTGACGTTTCATAGAGCTGATTAAGAAAATACCTCAAAGTTACCTTGAGCAACTGATGTTGTAGTTTGCTGAAGCACTTGTCCTACAAGATTCAATTTATCATTACAAAGATTTTCCCACTACATAATTATCTTAGTTCGATCGTGTATAAAGCTATAAGCGTATAGACACACCTTATCCGTTCCTGGAACCAACCAGTACTGACGATTAGTGTAAAGTTTCTTGCTCAAGGAAACAACGACTTTCCCATGAAAACGTTTGAACCCATACGGCTAGCGATCATTAGATAACTAGTCCGTTGCGTTAACCACTCGGCAATGCTTGTCTTTTCCCTATCAAATTTCGGAACTAAGACTTGCTATGCTTTGAAAAGGGCTATCATTAAAAAGTGATTCGGGTTGGTTTAACTTTATACGGGTGTGAAAAGCCACAATGTTTCTTTGTTTGCGATTTCATTTTATTTTATGAACAAACAAACAGACGAAAATTTGATATGCTACAATGAACACAATAACAAAATGTACAAAATCGCATCAAACATTGGCGATGTAAACCATATCAGAAAGGCTTAATAAAGATTAAATCTACCAAATACAGTTCCAAACACTCTGCGCACTCAAAGATATTTAGAACAACTTTTCTCCCAATGTTATTTACAGGGCAGACCAAATTTCTTACATTGACACTAGAGCTGAGAAAGGCATAGGCAAATATTTCTTGCATATCATATCAGACTGGCGTTTCCGTTAGTTTCATCCATGCCGGAAATTTTATCTGGCATGGGGGGTGCCAGATTAGTCGCGTGCTGTACAATGGCACGCTTAGGATGATGTCATCTTACCGTTATGAATGAAGTTGTAATTTCATAGGCTGTAGTTAGAAAGAAGTTACGGTTGTAATGATATAAATATCCATTGAAAATAAAGATAAAGAATTTAAAATATAATGGAATATGGTAGAATATGCAAGAAAAAATATCTGACATATGTTTGCGGTTCGGATCGGAATATCCGTCCTTCTGTAACCCGCCCATGGGAAGGTCACAGCGGGACGGATATTCCGATCCGAACCGCAACATATGACAGATATTATTAGTACAATGTGAGTGTAATAAAAAACAAGATGTTTTAGCTAGCTAAAACGGCAAATGAAATCCGACAACTTATTTATTTTAGAAATAAAAATTAAAATGATATTAAAAAAAACTTTTCATTTAGGGAAAACTGTAATCATGAAGTTTGTCCGAAAATGTTATGATTGGTATCAACTGATAGAAACTGTCACACATTAAAGTTGTACAGCCGTTTCTAGTATATTGTGTTTTTATTGTCCAAGTCTTTAATAAATAACAAAGTACTGACAATTTAAACAAATTTCAAAAGTTTGACTTTGATAGTAAATGTAAGATAAATGCCAAGGTCATATTTTTTAATTGTTTTGGCATAAGATTCCAAATTACCAATTTGATCTCAAGTGTCGAAAAGTCAAGTTGAAGTTCAATTTAATCTACATGTTTTTAAATGTCTTACCAAAGTGACTGCTGTACACAAGTAGGAAGAAAAAACATTCATTATTTATAAAGTAAAAGCTAATTATAAAGTTACAATTACAATTGGAAAAAAACTATTTGACGTCAAAGGTCAATGTTATTGATGAGTAAAGCATGTAAAGGTCACAATTAATTTGGTCTTCCAAATTATTGTCCAAGTCTTTAATAAATAACAAAGTACTGACAATTTAAACAAATTTCAAAAGTTTGACTTTGATAGTAAATGTAAGATAAATGCCAAGGTCATATTTTTTAATTGTTTTGGCATAAGATTCCAAATTACCAATTTGATCTCAAGTGTCGAAAAGTCAACAACCAATTTATGAGTCTCGAGATGTTTCTTGTATTCAACGGAAGACCAAAATATAATTTTCTTGTATTGTGTTCAAAGGATTATGTGTCCAAGTATGAAGACTATCTATGCATAAATAATTATGGCAAACATGAAGCAAAATTCATTAATTCAACCCCCTTCAATGCCATTGAGGAGTGAAGGTCATTATCAGTTTGGTCTGTTGGAAGGTCAAATGATAAATGTGTCCATGTATAACCCAAATCCATTCAAATTTAACAGAGTTATATATAAAATAAAGCAAAATTCAATCATTTAACATTGACGGTCAGAGTCATTTATGAGTCAATGTAAGGTTCAGTCTCGTCTACTTAAAAGTCTTGTCCAAAGCATTGTTGTGTTCAAGTAAGTGGACACTCACTTGAGAAATAAACAAAATAATGGCCAATGTCGGAAAGTCACAGGAAAGGACGACATGACTGTGGCAATACTTGATTTTTCCTTCGAAAATACCTAGAAGCGTGAATCAACTTGCATGTAATATTTTGCAAAATAATGATTTACATAAACAATGCATTCTGTACACTTTTTACAGTGTGTTTAAACTGTTAAAATGCCATCATATACACGTAAACATACATAGTATTCTATCAAGTTATCACGTCAGCAGGAAACTTTTAAACCATTGCATTGAACGTGACATTAACACTTCGAGCTTCACTCAGTTTTGTAAAGACGATCAACCTTTCCATACCAATTCTTTGCAAGGAAATCTTCATTGCCAGTAAAGTCATGGTCTTTAATGAAATGCTTACGCCAGTAGTCCTTTCTTGTGAACGTTTTATCGCATATGTGACACTTAAATCCGTCACCGTCATGGATTCTTAAATGTCGCATCAGCGAATTCCTGTGGCTAAACTTTTCAAAGCATTCGCCACATTCATATCTTTTCTCACCTGTGTGAGTTACATAATGGGTCTGCAATGCAGAAGGGTATTCAAAATCTTTTCCACACACATCACAAATATGCGCCCCACGTTTAATATGTTTTTGTATGTGGTATCTTAACGTATGGGCCGTTTTAAAAGAGCGGCCGCAGAGATGGCATTCTTTCAAATTCTTCGTATTATGAGTCTCGAGATGTTTCTTGTATTCAACGGACGTATAGCATCGTACGCTACAGAGCTTACATCCATACGGTCTTTCTCCGGTATGTCTCCGAACGTGGTTTACAATGTTTGTTGTCTGATTCGACGAGTATTCACAAAAGTCGCATTTGTACATTCTTTTACCTGTAAATGGAGAGAAAAAGATTGGTAGGAATTTGGCATTGTCCATTTAATTGACAAGCAAATTAACTGGAAAGCAAATGTGTATGCAGTCCCAACAAAACATTTCATGTAGACTTTTATAACTTCATAGTATTTAGATGGTTCAGGAATAGTTCAAAAAAGTTTCTACAACTGAAATTTTATGAAATATGTCATGTCACTTTTTTGTGTTACATAAAAATATCATATACAGCTTCTTAATTATCATTGTGTTGGTCCTAGTATTTAGGATCTTCTCTGTGTATGCTTTGATCTGCTTTTGTAAGGTGTACTCTCAAGAAAATTTTATCTTAATCTCATGTTGTAAGAACTTGTTGCCTTTTGATATATACTCATCATTTGTATATGTTTGTAAACATGTACATGTATTTAATGCAATAAACAATATTTCAACTAAGAAAATTTTACAGGACGTCAATGACTAGATGGTTAAGGGGGGATTTGTCTTCATTTTAGATAAGAAGTCAGTCATATTAACATTCTATCTCCTTCATGCTTGACAATTCAAAAAGCTAGTGTGGCTATCAGAAGTTTGCAAAAACATTTTCAAAACATCTGGGGTGACAAAATAAGTATCGCTTTATTACATATCAAACTAATATACATGTATATAGTAAACTTCATTCTATTTGTAAACAAGAATGTCATGGTTTCTGCAGAGAATCATGTCAATGTTGAAATTATTTTAAAGAAAGAGGTCCGAACAATGATTTGCCTAGCGTTACGTAGCACAACCAGTCACTTAAAACTTAATTCTCAATCACTATAAAGACTCAGATAATAGTTTAATTCTACCCAAAGTTCCGAGTCTTGGACATTTACCCTCAATTATAATCCAAAAGACGCGTTACATTTAAATTTCTGCCATAGATGTGGATATTGACCTTGCAAGAAAAGGTCTTACTGGAAAATTTATAAATTCACAAAATAATAGTGGAAATCAATGCTAGAGTTATGACAATCACCACCAACTATAATCTAGAAGACTCAGTCAGTATTATGCTTTGATCATACAAGCTTAAATCTAACAAGCTCCTATTTTCTATGAAAATTATTCTTTAAGGTACGTTTTGTAATATGACGCACATGAGGTCTTTTATGATGATCAGTTTTGAAAAATTAAAATTTGGCGACACAACGAATAATTATACTTCTTTTTGATCTGATCCACCAGATTTGGATAGGAATTAAGCATGCATATATCGTATAGATGTTCGCCTTAATATGATTGACTGATTGGGTTTAACCTCACACCAACACAGTATAGGTCAAATGACGACGTTCCAGTTTTACTGGTGGAGAAAGACCTCAGATGCCATTCCGTGCAATATTTCGGGCACGAACCGACACGCGATACAAGAATCAAAAGTTCATGTCGGGATTCGAACCCTTAGCGAGGGACAAATGGTTTTAAAGTCAAACACCTTATCCACTCTGTCTCGGGCACGGACGCCCAATGACTACCTTGAAAAATAAGATGACTGAAATTTCACTGTACATTTGAACATACAAAAAATTCAACCGTTGCAGAACACCTGGGAGACTAAGGATTTTTGTTTTGGCTAGGTAGCGATTTTTTTTTACCTGATTCACCAGATGCCTTTAAAAGGCGTCTTTCCATTTGAAATTTTCTTTAAAATCATGTTTCCAAAAATCTGGACACCTGCTTTAAGCTTCCTAACTGAGCAGTTATTCTTCCCAAAATCAAGGTGCTTAGGCATCTTCATTAAGAGAGAGAAAAAACACTGCTAAGAGGTTTTGTCTGGACAGGTTAAATTTCATGCAGTCTTAACTTCAGGAGGAATAAAAAAGGTAATTGTTCTACACAGGGCATCTTTGCAGAGGTTGCATCGAATAACAGGATTTCTTTCTAGGAAACTTGGAAAATGATACCCGAATGGATGTATTTTGGTCATTACCGACTATTATGACTTTTTAGGGATGACATTTTCACTTATACATGTAATACTTTTTAAAGGCTAAATAAAAACACTAGGTATACATAACTTACTTGCTCATGCCTTTATTACATAAATTTATTCGAAACACTTCCAAATACAACATTTTGAACTGATCGTGTTGATTTTCCTGACAAGTTAACAAAAAGTCATCGTATTTTTCATTTATTATAAACATACAAGGTGAATGTGTTCTATAAAAGAAAGTAAAACGTCATGCACATAGTAAATTTAATCATGTTTAAATTGAAACAAATGACAACAGACTTAAACCAAACTGTAAAAAAAAAATTAACACATCATGGGATGTGAAGCAACATTATCCCGTTTTAATACATGTATAAGAGTGTTATACACGATATTTTACAAGTAGTTATAATTGCATATTAACTTATAATTATCAAGTAGAACGTCACAAAGCGTGCTTAAAGTGAGCTTTAAACTACTTTGCACGAGGTATAGCGTATACCCAAGAAAAATTCCATTGTTAACTCAGACCAGCCTACGCACTGTGTAAAGTTCAATCTTTGTATTTTGGTATTTATGCCTAAAACTCGGTCCTTCGTAGCAAGTGACAAGAGCTTGAAAAAAAACAACACATAGTTAATAAGTGTTATATTATTAAGTATCTGCAAATAATGAAAAAAATGTAAAGGCAACATGCTTACAAAAGAGGACAGAAAAAGACCACGACAGTTATAGTCTCACAAGGCAAAAACAAATGTCCGTAAAATATTTTTTCACACTGAAATTTAATTTGTAACAACTATGGAATTATGCAAAGAAAAGGTCCAAGTAGTTCACATTTCTATACAAATGTTAAAAAAGAGGAGTCTACGGATGATCAACAACAGAACAATTTGAGTTGTGGTTTCTTACTCATCCAACTCAAGTTTGTTTCAAAAGTTTCAAAACAATTAGTGAACTCGAAAAGCCCGCATTAACCAGTCACTCGCAAATGAATTCAACTACTGCTGGCCGAAATTATCCGAGACAGACGAAGAATTGTTAACTTTGTAACGAATTTGCACCTTGATATTCTTCTTTGCAATTATTTGTTCATTTCCAGTAAAACCATGACATTGTATCTGATGATGCCTCAAGTATTCCTCCTGCATATGTGAATAAGAGCATAATTTACAGTGGAATTTGGGATGACAGATGACATAAGTTTGACTTTTTCTGTCAGTATGAAAATTCATATGGTTCGTGAGAGCGCTGTTTGAAGTGGCACAAAAACTGCAATGCATGCACGGAAATTTCCTAGGTTGCACATGACGCCTATAGTGGGATTTCATAGTCTTCTTTGTCCGGAAACTGAGTCCGCAAATATCGCATATGTATAAACGTTCCTTGGAATGAGTTTCCTTATGGGCAATAAGGTTAGAAAGACTAGCAAACTGGTTATTGCACTTTTCACACGCATAAGGTCGTTCGCCTGTGTGCGTTCTTATATGGCGTTTGATATCGCTGGCACGTTTCGTCACTCTTGCACAAAATCTGCATTTGAAAATTCTCTCTCCTGCAGTGAAATAAACAACAACTAGATCAACCAGGTGCTTGGTTTATAACGACAAAGGTGAATATCAAAGATCATCAAAGATATATTTACAAACCAAAATAAAGACTGCGGCCAAATAAACTTTTCTTATCTTCTGCTATTAAAATATAGAGGATATTGAATGAGTGTAAGTTCCATACTGAATTTATTGCACGAGTTGAATAAAATATATATTAGCATGCGAGCATATTTTTTATCACGAGTGCAATAAATTGTATGAACTACTGATTATATTATTTTCAATACCCAAAATAAAGACCGTTTAAAGTGAAATAAGAGTCATATTTCATTGACGCGCCTATAGTAAAACGCTAACATTTAGCGCGTGTATAACGCTAATGACGTCACGTCAAAATATATGCAAGGCCGTGCAATACCATATTTACGGAGTCGCAAAATCGGCACGGGTGTGTGATAAAAACTTTTACAACATATACAAATGACCATAATGACCTTAAACATTGACGACTTACCACAAAAAATGTTTACTTGGTCCGCAATATTGTTTCCCTCTTTTCTTTCTCTGACACTTAATAGGACAAAATTGTTTAATAAATTATACTTGTTACAAACTTAAAGATCTATAATTACGCAAAATCAAGATTTTCGAAAATTTCATTTTATTTGCCACTGCTCCCTTATATTAAGAGGCTAGTACAAATTCGCTTAGCGTATTGCATAGACATTCGGTATGACTAAGAATAAGCTCGGATGCTTCTTACACTTAATTATCAGAAAGCAATCTTTTTAAAATGTATTACCCCTTTTCTTGAGGATGTTATTGTGTGAGAAGAAGAGGCAGCCTGTGCCTACAAAATATTGTACATATTTTAAAACAATGTTTTAACAAGAAGTATCTTTAAAAAGATACTCGGCCGAGGTCAAGCTTGTTAACTTGCATAGGATAAGCTACTACTAACCATGCTAACCGCAAACAGAAGATTTTATTCGTCCTCAATAGTTTTATTTCAGTTCATTTTTACTTGCAATGTTTTTACCAATTAATTGTCATCTTAGATGTAAACAATATTACTTACATTATTTGATTTTAATCAAAATGGAATTTGAATTGACTAGGAATTTATAATAAAACAAAGATTTAGTAGATACTGTACACTACTTCCACGGAGAATTTGCAACTGTAAATTAGTCTAAAGTCTTATGCCCGGTTCGAGAAGAGAATATAAGGACTAGAACAGCTTAGATGGGAAACCCAATCGAACACAGAAGTATCAAAAGGCGATTTCATATATTTATTGAAAAGCTGTTAGAAAACATCTAGAAAATATCATTATTGTGTTTTCATATTTATTCTGTCCAACACTTCTTGCCATCGCGCAATTGAACATACCTCTACCTTTAACGGAAGCTCTTCTAAAGTATCAATCGGTCAGGCTATAGAAAATTCTGCCTATATTCATATCTTTACTGTTAATTTTAGAGGAAGTCAAAGTGAAATCAGACGGCCTACGGCCGAAAAACAACCAGATCAACTGTTGAATAATTACTGTGCCAGTTAAGGCGATATATTGAGAAATTTGATTAACTACCCGCCCACTTAAGAAGGAAAGAAAAGATATGTTGTGCCAAATGAGCTTTGAAAATAATTAACATCAACATCGTGTAACTGAAATGCCTATAAATACACCAAATCTGATTCTTTAATACACAAAATCTTCAATACTTCAAAGATATTACAAAAAAGTTTTTTCAATAGTTAACATCAAAGTCAGATGAGCACCAAAGCACATTCTAAAGAAGCACCGACCACGTTACAATTTCAGGACATGGTTATTTGGCCACAGATGGCCTATCACCAACATTTAATATTTTTCTCAAAAACTGGTCTTTCACAGCAAATTTGACTGTAAATAAAAAATCAATACATTAAAACAACTAGAAATGTGTCATCATGCCACGGATGCCCCCACATGCAGCCAAAATTTCAGATGTTATAATATTTAGTTCCAAATTTGTTTGCACAAATTATTGTTTTCATTTTAAGTTCAAAGCCCTTAAAACTTTTCAATGTTAACACAAACCATTTTCATACAATGTTCAAGGCACTGAAATTATTCAGTCTTAACCTTTTGAAAATAGCATATTTCATATTTGTAGCCAAAATAATGGCTACATACATTTCAACAAAAGTATGAGTGCTGAAACTGAAAGTTCAAAATTTTTCCAATATTCAAGAAAGATAAGTTTGTCCAAAATCATTGAACCACGACCAAATTCAAACTTAAACTGCTTATTCCGAAGATGTATCTATATTATTTTCAAAGTGAAAGGGACATAACTCTGCCAAAAAATCATCGAACCATGACCAAATTCCAACTTGACCTGCCCATTCCTTTGACATATCCATATGTCAAATTTGAGTTGAATATGTAACACTGTTGGGTAGACAATGAACAGAAACTGTAAATTTCATATCATTTTCAAAGCGAAAAGGGCATTTCTCTGCCAAAAAATCATCGAACCATGACCAAATTCAAACATGACCTGTATTTTCTCATGACATATCCATATGTCAAATTTGAGTTGAATGTGTTGTACCGTTGGGGAGATAATGAACGGAAACTGAAAATTTCATATTATTTTCAAAGTAAAAGGGGCATAACTCTGCCAAAAATCATCGAACCATGACCAAATTCAAATTTGACCTGTATTTTCTCAAGACATATTTAATGTCAAATTTGAGTTGAATGTGTTATACCGTTGGGGTGATAATGAACGGAAACTGAAAATTTCATATTATTTTCAAAGTAAAAGGGGCATAACTCTGCCAAAAATCATCGAACCATGACCAAATTCGAACTTGACCTGTATTTTCTCATGACATATCCATATGTCAAATTTGAGTTGAATGTGTTGTACCGTTGGGGAGATAATGAACGGAAACTGAAAATTTCATATTATTTTCAAAGTAAAAGGGGCATAACTCTGCCAAAAAATCATCGAAACATGACCAAATTCGAACTTGACCTGTATTTTCTAATGACATATCCATATGTCAAGTTTGAGTTGAATATATGCAACCGTTACTAAGATAATGAACGGAAACTGATGATGACGGAATGACAGAATGACGGAATGACGGAAGGACGGAATGACGGAAGGACGGAACAGGGTAACACTATATGCCCCGGCCATTACATGGCGGGGGCATAACAAAGCGAATGCTTCCTGTGTATTTGAACTTTTTACAAAACACATTTACCTAAACAATATCAAGTAAACAAAATAGAATATATAAAATTGTTCATGGAATATCTTCAGCAGACAATTACAAATTACCAATATATTTTCAAGAGGGTATTTCATCAACACCATTCACAACAAATACTATCCAATCAAACTAAATCTTGGACGACATTCCATTTATTGTTTTACAATATGAAATCTTAAAAATGAAGACAAATTCTAAAAAAATCCAAGACAATTACAAAGACCATGCAAAGTTTTCGTTCTGCTTATTTGAAAACTTTAGTAAACGTCTTTAATATGGTAATGTATCCACTTTTTAATGAATCTTTGATTAAAATGAGCGTGTTTAACAGTTTATTTTTTAATTGATTTATTAATCCCATCACTTAATTGAATGAACTTAAGTCTTTTTCCATGGAAATGTAATCTAGTCTTCTGAACCTTAAGTGTAGCACTTTTTTTTTTTTGATATTATAACCGATAAGTCTAATTGTCTTTCCGCATCATTAGTTATCTTCTACCATCACATTATGAAACACAGTACAGACTTATACTCAAATTAATTTCAACATCAATTCACATGCGATTTAAGATTCATCAAAGAAATCTCAAACATCTATATTACTTTCTGCACTTGATTTTGCCTTTTTCCCAAAATGTCCTCATTGCCGCTATATTTATGCTCATTAATCATATGTTTTCTCCAGATTTCTTTCCGAACAAAAGTTTTCGAACATAAATGGCACTTAACATTTCCACCGGTATGTAATAGCATATGTCGCTTCATGGCCGAGTCACTTGAAACCATTTTGTCGCATATTCCGCACATGTACTTTTGTGACTTTGTATGTGTGTTCACATGCGCTTTCATAGCCATTTTATTGGCCATTCTCTTGCCACAAAATGGACAAAGGTGCTTCTTAATATCAAAATGACGCTTCTGATGCGTCTTGAGATTCTGTCTTGTTTTGAAAGAGGCGTGACAATATTCACAGATTTCGCTACGTGCCTCACAGTGGATGCTTCTCTTATGAAGCTTTAGAGTGGCCCGACACGTGAACGCTTTGATGCACATGTCACACGAGAAAGGACGTTCTCCCGTGTGTCTCCGTACATGCATCTTCATATTTCCGATTTTTGGTGAATTATATTTGCAATGTGTGCACTTGAAGAATCTGTCGCCTGAAAGGAAAATAATTTTAAGATGGACCTGAATAAAAGATGTGCGTAAAAAATCAAGGACATCCGTTAAAACAGGGAAATATTTGCTCAAATTCAGTTGTCTAGTTCATTTTAATAAGTTTTTGTGTGTGTGTTTTTTTTCCATAGATATTATGCAGAAACTTCAACTTCATTCAATCGTACATAATTTTCTTTGGATTTTTAGGGTTAAATAACTGTCATACAAGAACTATAATCAGTCTTATATATTTCTCACCTGAGCACAATTACAAAAAGGTCATATTTTCTATGATCTTTCTATGATGAAGATCATTTATAATTTAGTTGATATTATTCAATCACGTCAATCAGTAGGACCAGCATACAAAATTACTGACTGCCCATAGTTTCAACAAGCCTTCTAGAGGACCATTCCTCACTTCTAGTCAAATTAAAGTTAAACCGTTAGTCCATACCTTATCTATAATCAGAAGATTGTTAATAATTGAAGTGAGTGAGGTTCAACATTATCTTATGTAAAAGGTTATTTTTCCACACATAAAACTATGTGACATAAATGTCACTGGTGTCTATTCTAGGAGGGATGGGGGATTCACTCATTTTTTTTAGAATCCCCCCCCCCCCCTATTTTTTCAGAGGCAGGGGGGAAATTTTACATAGAGAAAGAAGTAAAAATATCAACAAATGTAAAACATTCTCATTTCTCGATAAAAAGCCCCCCTATTTATCAAATCCTAGAATAGACACTGAAATGGTATTTAAAGGCCTTATCTTCGAGAATGCAAAAGTACACAGACAAGGATTCTGAGCTTTTGTAAATTACAAAGGTCCACATTACAATAATAATACCAGTGGTGACAATTCTTAAGGTGATATTCCAATACAAGTCAATAAAAGAAGTGACCTGAAGGCTGAGACATTCTTTAAACCAAGGGGAAGTTATGCAATTTTAATAGTCGACTATTAAGCAAATCTACATACCATATATCTAAAATATAATCCCATGGCTATCAGTATTGAGTTTCAAATAAGGATAATATTATGTAAATGAACTAAATTGTAAGTGACAAATTCCTGTTCAAGTAAAACTGGCACCCTTATATTAGTTATTAAATGAAAATGTCATCTGACTGGACGCTCTTTTGACATGCAAACTTTCCATTGAGAAATGAAATATTTCTATATAAAGCTTCGTCTATAATTTCAAGATACTCTTGGTTTCCTCTAAAATCTTGAAGGCTTTGCACCTATACTGGGTTAGCTAAACCCACATATATTATCTTAAGTATTGAAATATTATCTTCAGGAACATAAACCGATGTTCATGTTATTTGCCTGCTGGCAGCTACAGAATCTACCCATTCATCCAGTACAGACCCAAGATCTGCTATTGAAATAAACTTTTACAACATATACAAATGACCATAATGACCTTAAATATTGACGACTTACTACAAAAAAAAATGTTGACATTGTTCCGCGATATTGTTTCCCTCTTTTCTTGCTCTGGCGCTTAATAGGATAATATTGTCCTATAAATTATACCAGTTACAAAATGAAAGATCTATAATTACGTAAAATCAAGCTTTTCGAATGTTTCATTTTATTTGCCACTGCTCCCATATATTAAGAGGCTAGTACAAATTCGCTTAGCATATTGCATAGACATTCGGTATGACTAAGAATAAGGTCGGATGCCTCTTACACTTAAATATCAGAAAGCGATTCTGTATTACCCCTTTTCTTGAGGATGTTATTGTGTAAGAAGAAGAGGCAGCCTGTGCCTACAAAATATTGTACATATTTTAAAACAATGTTTTAACAAGAAGTATCTTTAAAAAGATACTCGGCCGAAGTCAAACTTGTTAACTTGCATAGGATAAGCTACTACTAACCATGCTAACCGCAAACAGAAGATTTTATTCGTCTTCAATAGTTCTATTTCAGTTCATTTTTACCTGCAATGTTTGTCCCAATTAATTGTCATCTTAGATTTAAACAATATTACTTACATTATTTGATTTTAATCAAAATGGAATTTGAATTGACTAGGGATTTATAATAAAACAAAGATTTAGTAGATACTGTACACTACTTCCAGGGAGAATTTTGCAACTGTAAATTAGTCTAAAGTTCGTTTCAATCGTCTTATGCCCGGTTCGAGAAGAGAATATAATGACTAGAACAGATGAGAAACCCAATCGAACACAGAAGTATCAAAAAGGCGATTTCATATATTTATTGAAAAGCTGTTAGAAAACATCTAGAAAATATCATTATTGTGTTTTTATATTTATTCTGTCCAACACTTCTTGCCATCGTGCAATCGAACATACCCCTACCTATAACGGAAGCTCTTCTAAAGTATCAAACGGTCAGGCTATAGAAAATTCTGCCTATATTCATATCTTTACTGTTAATTTTAGAGGAAGTCAAGGTGAAATCAGACGGCCAACGGCCGAAAAACAACCAGATCAACTGTTGAATAATTACTGTGCCAGTTGGGGCGATATATTGAG
The DNA here is from genome assembly GCF_026571515.1 of Ruditapes philippinarum. Classification (NCBI taxonomy): domain Eukaryota; kingdom Metazoa; phylum Mollusca; class Bivalvia; order Venerida; family Veneridae; genus Ruditapes; species Ruditapes philippinarum. The sequence continues at coordinate 351,029 of NW_026852332.1, read as the reverse complement.
AAATTTGATTAACTACCCGCCCACTTAAGAAGGAAAGAAAAGATATGTTGTGCCAAATGAGCTTTGAAAATCATTAACATCAACATCGTGTAACTGAAATGCCTATAAATACACCAAATCTGATTCTTTAATACACAAAATCTTCAATACTTCAAAGATATTACAAAAAAAAATTTCAATAGTTAACATCAAAGTCAGATGAGCACCAAAGCACATTCTAAAGAAGCGCCGACCACGTTACAATTTCAGGACATGGTTATTTGGCCACAGATGGCCTATCACCAACATTAAATATTTTTCTCAAAAACTGGTCTTTCACAGCAAATTTGACTGTAAATAAAAAATCAATACATTAAAATGACAAAGCGAATTCTTCCTGTGTATTTGAACTTTTTACAAAACACATTTACCTAAACAATATCAAGTAAACAAGATACAATATATAAAATTGTTCATGGATTATCTTCAGCAGACAATTACAAATTACCAATATATTTTTAAGAGGGTATTTCATCAACACCATTCACAACAAATACCATCCAATCAAACTAAATTTTGGACGACATTCCATTTATTGTATTACAATATGAACTCTTAAAAATGAAGACAAATTCTAAAAAAATCCAAGACAATTACAAAGACCATGCAAAGTTTAAGTTCTGTTTATTTGAAAACTTTAGTAAACGTCTTTAATATGGTAATGTATCCACTTTTTTAATGAATCTTTGATTCAAATGAGCGTGTTTAACAGTTTATTTTTAATTGATTCATTAATCCCATCACTTAATTGAATGAACTTAAGTCTGTTTCCATGGAAATGTAATCTAGTCTGAACCTTAAGTGTAGCACTGCTTTTTTTGATATTATAACCGATAAGTCTAATTGTCTGTCCGCATCATTAGTTATCTTCTACCATCACATAATGAAACACAGTACAGACTTATACTCAAATTAATTTCAACATCAATTCACATGCGATTTAAGCTTCATCAAAGAAATCTCAAACATCTATATTACTTTCTGCACTTGATTTTGCCTTTTACCCAAAATGTCCTCATTGCCGCTATATTTATGCTCATTAATCATATGTTTTCTCCAGATTTCTTTCCGAACAAAAGTTTTCGAACATAAATGGCACTTAACATTTCCACCGGTATGTAATAGCATATGTCGCTTCATGGCCGAGTCACTTGAAACCATTTTGTCGCATATTCCGCACATGTACTTCTGTGACTTTGTATGCGTGTTCACATGCGCTTCCATAGCCATTTTATTGGCCATTCTCTTGCCACAAAATGGACAAAGGTGCTTCTTAATATCAAAATGACGCTTCTGATGCGTCTTGAGATTCTGTCTTGTTTTGAAAGAGGCGTGACAATATTCACAGATTTCGCTACGTTCCTCACAGTGGATGCTTCTCTTATGAAGCTTGAGAGTAGCCCCACACGTGAACGTTTTGATGCACATGTCACACGAGAAAGGACGTTCTCCCGTGTGTCTCCGTACATGCATCTTCATATTTCCGATTTTTGGTGAATTATATTTGCAATGTGTGCACTTGAAGAATCTGTCGCCTGAAAGGAAAATAATTTTAAGATAGATCTGAATAAAAGATGTGCGTAAAGATTTACGGACTTCCGTTAAAACAGGGAAATATTTGCTCAAATTCAGTTGTCTAGTTGTTTTAAATAAGTTTTTTTGTGTGTTTTTTTTTTCATAGATATTATGCAGAAACTTCAACTTCATTCAATCGTACATAATTTTCTTTGGATTTTTAGGGTTAAATAACTGTCATACAAGAACTATAATCGGTCTTATATATTTCACTCACCTGAGCACAATTACAAAAAGGTCATATTTTCTATGATCTTTCTATGATGAAGATCATTAGTTGATATTATTCAATCAAGTCAAACAGTAGGACCAGCATACAAAATTACTGACTGCCCATAGTTTCAACAAGCCTTCTAGAGGACCATTCCTCTCTTTATTTGTAAGTTTGGCTAAAGTCAAATTAAAGTTAAGCCGTTAGTCCATACCTTATCTATAATCAGAAGATGGCTAATAATTCAAGTGAGTGAGGTTCAACATTGTCTTATGTAAAAGGTTATTTTTCCACACATAAAACTATGTGACGTAAATGTCACTGGTGTCTATTCTAGGAGAGATGGGGGATTCACTCATTTTTTTTAGAATCCCCCCCCTATTTTTTCAGAGGCAGGGGGGAAATTTTACATAGAGAAAGAAGTAAAAATATCAACAAATGTAAAACATTCTCATTTCTCGATAAAAAGCCCCTCTATTTCTCAAATCCTAGAATAGACACTGAAATGGTATTTAAAGGCCTTATCTTGGAGAATGCAAAAGTACACAGACAAGGATTCTGAGCTTTTGTAAATTACAAAGGTCCACATTACAATAATAATACCAGTGGTGACAATTCTAAAGGTGATATTCCAATACAAGTCAATAAAAGAAGTGACCTGGGGGCTGAGATATTCTTTAAACCAAGGGGAAGAGTTATGTAACTGTAATAGTGGTCTACTAGGCAATTCTACATACCAAATATCTAAAACATAAGCCCATGGCTATCAGTATTGAGTTTTAAATAAGGATAATATTATGTAAATGAACTCAATTGTAAGTCACATATTCCTGTTCAAGTAAAACTGGCACCCTTATATTAGTTATCAAATAAAAATGTCATCTGACTGGATGATCTTCTGACATGCAAATTTTCCATTGAGAATTGAAATATTTCTATATGAAGCTTTATCTATAATTTCAAGATACTCTTGGTCTCCTCTTAAAATCTTGAAGGCTATAGAGCTATACTGGGTTTGCAAAACCCACATATATTATCTGTAAGTATTGAAATATTATCTTCAGGAACATAAACCGATGTTCATGTTATTTGCCTGCTGGCAGCTACAGAATCTACCCATTCATCCTGTGCAGACCCAAGATCTGCTATTAAAATAAACTTTTACAACATATACAAATGACCATAATGACCTTAAATATTGACGACTTACCACAAAAAAAATGTTGACATTGTTCCGCGATGTTGTTTCCCTCTTTTCTTGCTCTGGCGCTTAATAGGATAATATTGTCCTATAAATTATACAAGTTACAAAATGAAAGATCTATAATTACGTAAAATCAAGCTTTTCGAATGTTTCATTTTATTTGCCACTGCTCCCATATATTAAGAGGCTAGTACAAATTCGCTTAGCATATTGCATAGACATTCGGTATGACTAAGAATAAGGTCGGATGCCTCTTACACTTAAATATCAGAAAGCGATTCTTTTAAATGTATTACCCTTTTCTTGAGGATGTTATTGTGTAAGAAGAAGAGGCAGCCTGTGCCTACAAAATATTGTACAGATTTTAAAACAATGTTTTAACAAGAAGTATCTTTAAAAAGATACTCGGCCGAAGTCAAACTTGTTAACTTGCATAGGATAAGCTACTACTAACCACGCTAACCGCAAACAGAAGATTTTATTCGTCTTCAATAGTTCTATTTCAGTTCATTTTTACCTGCAATGTTTTTCCCAATTAATTGTCATCTTAGATTTAAACAATATTACTTACATTATTTGATTTTAATCAAAATGGAATTTGAATTGACTAGGGATTTATAATAAAACAAAAATTTAGTAGATACTGTACACTACTTCCACGGAGAATTTTGCAACTGTAAATTAGTCTAAAGTTCGTTTCAATCGTCTTATGCCCGGTTCGAGAAGAGAATATAATGACTAGAACAGATGAGAAACCCAATCGAACACAGAAGTATCAAAAAGGCGATTTCATATATTATTGAAAAGCTGTTAGAAAACATCTAGAAAATATCATTATTGTGTTTTATATTTATTCTGTCCAACACTTCTTGCCATCGTGCAATCGAACATACCTCTACCTATAACGGAAGCTCTTCTAAAGTATCAAACGGTCAGGCTATAGAAAATTCTGCCTATATTCATATCTTTACTGTTAATTTTAGAGGAAGTCAATGTGAAATCAGACGGCCTACGGCCGAAAAAAAACAGATCAACTGTTGAATAATTATTGTGCCAGTTAAGGCGATATATTGAGAAATTTGATTAACTACCCGCCCACTGAAGAAGGAAAGAAAAGATCTGTTGTGCCAAATGAACTTTGAAAATCATTAACATCAACATCGTGTAACTGAAATGCCTATAAATACACCAAATCTGATTCTTTAATACACAAAATCTTCAATACTTCAAAGATATTATGAAAAAATTTTTTAAATAGTTAACATCAAAGTCAGATGAGCACCAAAGCACATTCTAAAGAAGCGCCGACCACGTTACAATTTCAGGACATGGTTATTTGGCCACAGATGGCCTATCACCAACATTAAATATTTTTCTCAAAAACTGGTCTTTCACAGCAAATTTGACTGTAAATAAAAAAATCATTACATTAAAACAACAAAGCGAATGCTTCCTGTGTATTTGAACTTTTTACAAAACACATTTACCTAAACAATGTCAAGTAAACAAGATACAATATATAAAATTGTTCATGGATTATCTTCAGCAGACAATTACAAATTACCAATATATTTTCAAGAGGGTATTTCATCAACACCATTCACAACAAATACTATCCAATCAAACTAAATTTTGGACGATATTCCATTTATTGTATTACAATATGATATCTTAAAAATGAAGACAATTTCTAAAAAAAATCCAAGACAATTACAAAGACCATGCAAAGTTTTCGTTCTGCTTATTTGAAAACTTTAGTAAACGTCTTTAATATGGTAATGTTTCCACTTTTTAATGACTAAGACAGATCAATCTTTCATTCAAATGAACGTGTTTAACAGGTTTTTTTTAAATTGATTTATTAATCTCATCAATTAATTGAATGAACTTAAGTCTGTTTCCATGGAGATGAAATCTGGTCTGAACCTTAAGTTTAGCACTGCTTTTTCTTGATATTATAACCGATAAGTCTAATTGTCTGTCCGCTTTAGTTATCTTCTACCATCACATTACGAAACACAGTACAGACTTATACTCAAATAATTTCAACATCAATGCACATGCGATTAAAGCTTCATCAAAGAAATCTCAAAACATCTATATTACTTTCTGCACTTGATTTTGCCTTTTTCCCAAAATGTCCTCATTGCCGCTATATTTATGTTCATTAATCATATGTTTTCTCCAGATTTCTTTCCGAACAAAAGTTTTCGAACATAAATGGCACTTAACATTTCCACCGGTATGTAATAGCATATGCCGCTTCATGGCCGAGTCACTTGAAACTATTTTGTCGCATATTCCGCACATGTACTTCTGTGACTTTGTATGTGTGTTCACATGTTCTTCCATAGCCATTTTATTGGCCATTCTTTTGCCACAAAATGGACAAAGGTGCTTCTTAATATCAAAATGACGCTTCTGATGCATCTTGAGATTCTGTCTTGTTTTGAAAGAGGCGTGACAATATTCACAGATTTCGCTACGTTCCTCACAGTGAATGGTTCTCTTATGAAGCTTTAGAGTGGCCCCACACGTGAACGTTTTGATGCACATGTCACAAGAGAAAGGACGTTCTCCCGTGTGTCTCCGTACATGTATCTTCATATTTCCGATTATTGGTGTATTATATTTGCAATGTGTGCACTTGAAGAATCTCTTGCCTGAAAGGAAAATAATTTTAAGATAGATCTCAATAAAAGATGTGCGTAAAAAAATAAAACATGGACACATACGCTCAAATCCAGTTGTTTTGTTGGTTTAAATAAAAGTTTGTTTTGTTTGTTGTTGTTTTTTTTTGTGTTTTTTTGTTTTTTTGTGTTTTTTTCATAGATTTTGTGCAGAAACTACAACTTCATTCAATCGTACATAATTTTTGTGTGTTTTTTAGGGTTAAATAACTGTCATACAAGAACTATAATCGGTCTTATATATTTCGTTCACCTGAGCACAATTACAAAAAGGTCATATTTTCTATAATGGAGATCATTAGTTGATATCATTCAATCAAGTCAATCAGTAGGACCAGCATACACAACTACTCAATGCCCATAGTTTAAACAAGCTTTCTAGAGGACCATTCCTCTCTTTATTTGTAAGTTTGGCTAAAGTCAAATCAAAGTTAAACAATGAATCCATACCTTATCTTCAACCAGAAGATGGTTTATAATTCAAGTAAGTGAGGTTCAACATTATCTTATTATAATATGTGAAAGGTTATTTTTCAACACATAAAACTATATGTGACGTAAATGGCAGTGTTTATTCTAGGAGGGGAATGGGGGATTCACTCATTTTTAGAGCCCCACCCCCTATTTTTTCAGAGGCAGGGGGGGGGTTTACATACAGAAAGAAGGAAAAATATCAACAAATGTAAAGAATTCTCATTTTTCGATAAAAAGCCCCCCTATTTCTAGACACTGAAACGGTATTTAAAGAGAATGCAAAAGTACACAGAACATAAGGATTCTGAGCTTTTGTAAATTACGAATGTCCACATTACAATAATAATACCAGGTTGTAGCCATTTGGTGACAATTCTCAAGCTGTTCCAATACAAGTCAAATATAAAAGTGACCTTGGGCTGAGACATTCTTTAAACCAAGGGGAAGAGTTATGCAACTGTAATAGTCGCCTACTAGGCAATTCTACATACCAAATATCTAAAATAAGCCCATGGCTATCAGTATTGAGTTTCAAAAAACTTAAGGATAATATTATGTAAAATGAACTAAATTGTAAGTCACAAATTCCTGTTCAAGTAAAACTGGCACCCTTATATTAGTTATCAAATAAAGAATGCTCCTCTGACATGCAAACTTTCCATTGAGAAATGAAATATTTCTATATAAAGCTTCGTCTATAATTTCAAGATACTCTTGGGTTCCTCTAAAATCTTGAAGCCTATGCAACTATACTGGGTTTGCAAAACCCACATATATTATCTGTAAGTATTGAAATATTATCTTCAGGAACATAAACCGATGTTCATGTAATTTGCCTGCTGGCAGCTACAAAATCTACCCAAGCATCCAGTGCAGACCCAAGATCAGCTTGCACATTTATGCCATCTGACCATGGCCTGCCCTGTTTGCTATTCAGTCGGTACATATTTTAAAAATTTTCATAAAATTGATGAATGGTCTTGAAATAAAGCAATTGGGTGAAATATCATGTATAAGATGGGAGCTAAAAAGGCACTTATTTATAACATTTTCAAGAACTGTATTTGAAATTATTAAATTAAAAGAGATATACAATACGTTTACTGCTAGTAAACCATCTTTGCTGATTAAAATACTTTTTATACTTTGGTATGCAAGGTTGATGTTACATTTGCAGAACAATATACAAATCAATTTTGAAGAAGTTTATTTTCTAATTTACATGTGAATATTGACAGCAACCAAAATGCAGATCCACCCTTAAAATTACAATAACTTATCTAATCTATAATTTTACAACAATTAAAAATATTGGACTGTTTGAAATCATTTATGTTCCTTTGTGTTAAAAACATTACAAAGACAAACTAGAAATGTGTCCATAGGACACTGATGCCCCCACACGCCACTGTTCTGTCAATCTTATGACTCTAGGTCAAATATTTTTTGGACTACATGTGCCACAAGTTGAAAACTAAAAATCAACAAAGGGCCATAATTCTGTTAAATTTGGTCGCAGCAAAAATTCCTTCCTTTACTACCATCTACACATTAAGGTTGTTCATCCCTGTAAGTTTAAGCAAAATCTGCCATCCGGTTTAAGAGGAGTTGCGTTCACAAAATTTCTACATAGTATATAATGAAAAAATCAACAAAGGGCCATAATTCTGTTAAATTTGGTTGCAGCAAAAATTCCTTCCTTTACTGCCATCTACACATTAAGGTTGTTCATCCCTGGAAGTTTAAGCAAAATCTGCCATCTGGTTTAAGAGGAGTTGCATTCACAAAATTTCTACATAGTATATAGTGAAAAAATCAACAAAGGGCCATAATTCTGTAAAATTTGGTCGCAGCGAAAATTCCTTCCTTTACTACCATCTACACCTTAAGGTTGTTCATCCCTGTAAGTTTAAGCAAAATCTGCCATCCGGTTTAAGAGGAGTTGCGTTCACAAAATTTCTACATAGTATATAGTGAAAAAATCAACAAAGGGCCATAATTCTGTTAAATTTGGTCGCAACAAAAATTCCTTCCTTTACTACCATCTACACATTAAGGTTGTTCATCCCTGTAAGTTTAAGCAAAATCTGCCATCCGGTTTAAGAGGAGTTGCGTTCACAAGATTTCGGGACGTACGGACGGACGGACGGACTGACTGACTGACGGATTGACGGACGGACGGACAAGTGCAACGCTATATGCTCCCACATTGTGGGGGCATAAAAATGTTACATAAAATTACCTTAAAGATATACTATGCTCAAATTTGATGTTAGAAAATATTGATTATTACTTTAAAGTCTCTTTATCAATACATGTATAAAATAAACATGTTTTGATTTCACACGAAGTAGATAAGTTATATTTAAAACACTATACGCTATAAGTGGTCATAATATGAACATGTAGTGTCATTAAAAAAAAATTGGCGGTTTTTTAAAGAACGTGCCGACTTTGCTTGACCAGTAATAGGAAACACAGCTTCCCATACATAGTCTATTCATTCTTTTATTTAAATTAGAGATATTCAGGAAGAATTTCATAGATTTCAAAAAATTTCCATGATTTTTTTTAAGATATCATATTTCACTCAGAGGTTTTTGTTTGTTTTTGGTTTTTCGTCACATCGACACAGTATAGGTCATATCGTGAAGTTCCAGCTTTACTGGTGGAGGAAGACCTCAGGTGCCCTTCCGTGCATTATTTCAGGCACGAACGGGCACCTGAGTAGAACCACTCAAGGAGGAGTATAGTATATCTTTAAGTTATACATAAACATAATCAAAATGTAAAGTTATATACACAGAACAACTATTTCATTAGGTTCGGAATAAAATTTTATGTACTACCAACATTAACTCTCTTTGTATTTTGTTACTTTTTTGTTAAAATCGTCCAACAATTCAAAATATAAAAGCTACTTTCAAAGTTACCCATGAACATATTACAAAGCAAGTTTTGATTAAAAATTGCTACAACTTTAGAAATACTGTCTTTACATATTATACATGTATATACATATATATACATATGATACAATAAAAAAGTTAATCGTCAGCCAGAATTAAATGGCATTATAGTGAGGTATTCATTTCTGTAGTCTTGGGACATTTCAAAATGAATGATCCTGGGCACTAAACCAGTGATCCTTGGTAATAAATCAGTACTTAATGTATTACTATTAATCAACACATAATGAATGAAAACCTTCAGCCAAATAATTACATTATTAAGATTATAAAAATGCAAAATAAATTTCTCAAATTTGATTGGCTTAAACATTTTGTATATCATGCTGTATAAAGTGTAAACACCATGAAGAACCGGCGGGCGCACAAATGACAATGTATTTCTATATTGTAGACGGTTTAAACTTGAACAAGAATTTGTAACAGAGTTACCAACATCCCCCGCCTCGGGGAAGTTTTATATGAAGCATAAAATTGTGCTTTTTCAAAAGATTGAGGTATGGATCTAAGGACTTTCCGTCCAAAATTATGATCAATGCTAGATCTGCAAATGCAACAATAAATTTATTAAAGAAATAAAATAAAACACTGAATTTAAAAATCTATCATGTTGAGCTTTGACCTCTAAGTGTGACCTTGACCTTGGAGGTAGGGGTGCATGTGTTGCGCATGACATATCGTCATATTATTGTAACTATTTGTACCAAGTATTTTCAAAATCCTTTGAACTATGAAGAAGTTATAGATGGGACACAAAATATACCCTCTATTAGACTATGTTCATCTTTGACCTCTTAGTGTGACCTTGGAGGTAGGGTCCTGACATATCGTCTAATTATTATTGTGATTATTTGTGCAAAGTATTTTATAATCCCTTGATCTATGAAAAAGTTATGGACTGGACACAAAATATACCCTATAACAGACTATGTAAATCTTTGACCTCTACATGTGACCTTGACATTGGAGGTAGGGACACTGGTGTAACGCATGACATATCATCTTATCATTGTGACTATTTGTGCCAAGTATTTTTAAAATCCCTTGATCTATGAAGAAGTTATGGAGGGGACACAAAATATACCATATAACAGACTGTTATTTTGACCTCTAAGTGTGACCTTGACCTTGGAGGTAGGGGTGCAGGTGTTGTACTTGACATATTGTCTTATTATTGTGACTATTTGTGCCAAGTTATTTCAAAATCCCTTGAACTATGAAGAAGTTCTACATTGGACACAATATATACCCTTTAAAAGACTATGTTAATTTTTGACCTCAAAATGTGACCTTGACCTTGGAGGTAGGGATGCTGGTGTTGCGCATGACACGTCTTATTATAGTGACTATTTGTGCCAAGTATTTTCAAAATCCTTTCATATAAGAAAAAGTTATGGACCAGACACAACATATACCCTATAACAGACTATGTTAATCTTTGAACTCCAAGTGTGACCTTGACCTTGGAGGTTGGTGACCGATTGTTGCGCATGACACATCATCTCATTATTGTGAACAATTGTGGCAAGTATTTACAAAATCCCTTCAAAGATAAGAAAGTTATAGACCGGACACGAGATATACCCTCAAATAGACAATGTTGACCTTGAATGAGCAAATGCGACCTTGACCCTGGAGGTAGGGGTCTGGTTGTTGCACATGACACATTGTCTTATTATAACAAACATTTGTGCCAAGTTATTTCAAATTCCTTTGATCAATGACAAAGTTATGGACTGGACACGAAATATACCCTGTAACAGACTATGTTAATCTTAACCACCAAGTGTGACCTTGACCTTGGAGGTAGGTGACCAGTTGTTTCACATGACACATCTTCTCATTATTGTGAACAATTGTGGCAAGTATTTACAAAATCCCTTCAAAGGTAAAAACGATATGGACCGGACACGAGATATACCCTCAAATAGACAATGCTGACCTTGAATGAGCAAGTGCGACCTTGACCCTGGAGGTAGGGGTCTGGTTGTTGCGCATGACACATCGTCTTATTATAACAAACATTTTTGCTAAGTTATTTCAGATTCCTTCAATAAATGACAAAGTTATGGACCCGACACGAAAGTGTGACTGATGGACGGACGGAAAGACGGACGGAGCCTATTTCTATATCTCCCTTTTTTCTTCGAAAAGGTGGGGGACAATTACTTTTTATGTACAGCATTGGCATACATGTAGCAGTTCAACATCCAATGTCATCTTATTTACGCGCACATTTTTCTCTGGCTTCTTTGAAAACAGTCTAAAATTACTGGATTTTCTTAAGAACTTTTGTTCAAAAACAATTTGCGTTATTATAAATTTGCTTTTTGTTAATTTGCTAACTGGATATATGGGAGAAAGTAAGGCTGAATGAGATAAATATGACCCCAAGTGCTCATTCAGCCAATATTCCCCCGTACATCACATCAACAACTTGTACAACAAATAACATAATTAATCCATTCATTTAATTTTAACACTAATTCTTCACTTGATAGGATTTCAAAACAAAGATATAACAGCACCTATAATGTTTACACAAATACTAAACTAACTGGGCTGTTATATTTCTTCTGAATATTGTAATGAAGTGACATAGTAATACTACTGCTGAACATAATCAGAAATATTACTGTTGACTAAGATGATGTCACATAATCAGTTATAACACTGCTAAAAATAAAAATGATGTGAAATAATCAGAAACATTACTGTTGAATAAGACAATGTGACATAATCAGCATAAAATTTAAATATTACTGCTGAATATGATGTGACAAGACACACACAGAAATATTACTGCTGAATAATACAATGTGACATAATCAGCATCAATATTACTGCTGAATATGATGTGACACAATCAGAATTATTACTGCCGAATAAGATTATGTGACATAATCAGAAATATTACTGCTAAAAATAGTTATAATGTGATATGATAAAATATTACTGCTGAATAAGATGATGCAACAAAATTGGCAAAATTAAAGCTAAATAGGGTGATCATGTGACTCAACCAAACATGCAGAATATTTTCACAAAAGATGTAGGAAATCTATATAATTTTATGCACTATTGAATAAACATGCTTCAATGTGATGGAATTATTAATACAGATATCAACAATTGTAGAGAAAAAGAACCAAGAATTTCAAACATTCAAAAAACATTAAACAACTGTAAAATATGTAAATTTCAAAACTTTAACACCAATTTCACACATCAAATTGAAGTTCTAAAACAGATCGAGTGAACAAAAACAGGTTTGTAACACAGAGCAATAGAACAGATTGATTTGGTTACATGTTAAGCCTTCAAGGAACAATATATTGCCATCGCAAAAAAAGTCCTCTCCCCCCAATTTTGAGCAAAATGCCAAATAATATTCCAGTCTAAAGTGTGGCTTTTAAAAAATGTTCCCTGAATACTGGGAAAATTTGATAGTTATTTGAAAAGAATATAAATTGCTTAAAACGTTTTGAAAATACATCCTACTACAAAAAGTAAAGCATCGACATTTCTGTGAGACAAGCAATCTGGAAAAAATTCATGCTAACCCTTGACACAACTAGAGCTATCACTGAAGGTGATAAATACCCCCACCAGCAGCTTTGACCATTTGAAAAATAACTGGTCTGAAGAAAAATTTGAACTCAACCTATAGTAAAGGTGTTTAATTAATTGCAATCCCAACCTGTCATAAACCAAGTTTGATAACAATATCTCATTCCTAACTCTAGTTACTGACCAGAAACCATTTTTCTATTTTTAGTTACAGTGACCTAGACCCCAGGAAGCTCAAATGCAACACCAGTCAGGATCTTCGTATAAGCTTGCTATACACCAAGTTTGATTACAATATCTCATTCCTAACTCTAGGTGTTGTCCGAAAACTATTTTTCTATCTTTAGTAATGGTGACCATGACCTCAGGCCATCCAAATGCAATAACAACCAGGGTCTTCATGTAAGCTTTCTGATAACAATATCTCATTCCTAACTCTAGCTAGTCCAGTAACCATTTTTCTTTTTTTAGTAATGGTGACCTTGCCCCCAAGAGGTCCAAATGCAATACCAACCAGAGTTTCCACATATGGTTGCTATATACCAAGTTTGATTACAATACCCCATTCCAAACTGTAATTACCGTCCTGAAATCATGATGTGGACAGAATGACAGACCAACAAGCTGACTCCTATATATCCCCCTAAACTTCGTTTGTGGGGGTATAACAAAGTTAAGAATTGTTTACTATTGTGCATCTGAATTTGTGCAACTGATTTGCCATGCTTTGCATTTGGAAGTTTTATCATTAATTTTATAAGTTTCTGTACTTTCAAAATTAATAGTATGGTATATATGCTAATATGGTATAATATGGTCAGACTGAACAAATGGTCAAACTGGCATATTTCTTAACTACTAGCATAGGCATGTATTTACTGTATTAAATGCTTCGAGTGCCAACTCTAAAAAGTTTAAATTTTCCATTTTTGAATTAAAATTCATGTTAAAATTTAAATTTTCCATTATTGCATTAAAATTTATGTTAAAGGTGAACACTTAGGCATTTGTATCCAAATTAACTATGTATAAATTTTACCCAGGTAAAACATTTTAATTGCAGTACAGAAAAAACATTTGATACAGAAGTTTAAATAATGAAACATGTACCAATCCTATTGAAAATTCTGTTTTCCATATCAATACATAAAATACAAGTATACATATTAAATAGTTGTCCGAGACACAAAAACACACTAGTGAACAATACCATAGGCTTCACACAAATTTTTGTATCAAATATATAAATAAATGTAACTCAAATCACCCAAATTGCAGTGCATTCTAACTGAATCAGAAACACTCTATCCATTCAAATGCAAGAGTAAGAACAGTTTTCAAATCACAATATAATGATTAGTGTTCATGTCACAAACAATATAGTTTTGAGTTTCTAAATATTCATATTAACAATAAATAAGCCCTAGAACAGGCAATTAAACAAGAATCTTTTTTAGTATTTTCTCAATTTCAAAAAAGGTCAATTATAGTTCAGGCTAATTATATACTGGACATTTTCATCATTTATCTCCTGTCCAGCCACTATTTCCTGAACTTCTGCTATTTGCTCGCCTTCAATAATTTCACCTTCGATAATTTCACCTTCCTCGACATTCATTGATTCTGCTTTTACCACTTTAATTTTATGTACACTCGGTACTTTCATCTCCTCAGTTTGATCATATAAGCGATTGAATCGCATCTTCTTTGCCAGCAGTTCATCGTTCTCACTAAAATGATGATACTTGATCATGTGAGTACGCCAGTACTCTTTTCGCATTGATAAATTCCCACAGATGTGACATTCAAACCTCGCCCCTGAATGTAGAGCCTTATGTCTTCCCAAAGAAGATACTGAGGCAAACATCTTATTACATACATCGCACTCAAACTTCCTCTCACCAGTGTGTGTTGGCATATGGTGTCTTAGTTCCGACTGGGAGTAATAACGTTTACCACAATACGGGCATAATATGGACCCTGGTGTAAGGTGACGCCTATAGTGCTTTACCAGCTGGCGTTTCAGCTTAAAAGCAAAGCCGCAGATGTCACAAATATGTGGGCGTTCGTCGGAGTGGATGACACTGTGCTTCTGTAGGCCAGATTGGTTGGCAAAACTCTTACTGCATTTGTCACAGCCAAATGGTTTTTCGCCAGTATGGACGCGAACATGGTCACGCATGTTGCCTGGCCATTTCGATACGTAATCACAAGTGTTGCACTTGAAAACTTTATTACCTGAAAATTAAAAGAAACAAAATGAAGGAAATTAATGTTACAGTAAAAATGTTGGGTAACTTATCTCAAGTCTCCATAAGCATACCACAAAATTAAAGCTTAAAACACTTGGCTACAACTCCATACATACATAAAAATTGCTTGTTTTACAGTAATAAAATGCCAGTCATATCTTTTTCACTCATGATCATCTATGGATAGGATCCAACCAGATAAATCATTGTTGAAATGTATCTTTTTAAACTGGGTGGTATTTTGTTCAAGATTGCATCAAACTTGATTTAGGCACAAAACAATGCCAAGGCCAATGAAAATTATATATTTTAACACTCCATGATAGAGCAAGTTTTCTAAAATGCAAAAAAAAAATAGTATAACAATTTCAAATGCTACCAGAATTCATGACTATATTCCTTCACACTTGATATGGAATTGTGCATTTTTCTATAAAAAAAGTATTTTTCCCCCAGTTTTCAAAATAACCTGTTTCTGAAGGGGAAAATATAGCATGATTCATCATTAAAAGGGGGGGGGGGACTGAATCAAATTCCAACAACTGAGAATGGAATTTACCCATATCTAATACAATATTCAATTTTAATTCAGTTTGCCATGCATGGTACATAGCAGAGACTATCTATATTGACAGCTTTCTGTCTTTCAGTCAATTAATTTTTCCAACAAGCTGATATAAGTCAGCTGCTGTTAAGTCATGGTTCTGATAAAGGATGTGCACAGGGCATTTCAAGGCTATACATATTCTAGCATTTTTAGGGGAAAATATACCAATTTTGGGCTAAGAGTAACAGCCTTTATTGTGCTGCTGTAAAATATAGCGGAAAACATCAATTGATGTAATATACACTCTTAATTGATATAATTATAATTTCCTTAATAGAAAAACATTTGAATTATCCTACAGATGAAGTGGTCTGCAATAATAGGAGCAAGTAAGCAATGTGAAGGGGAAATGAAATAAATAAGAAGTAAATACTCAAAAGCAATAAAACAATTTAATATGGTGTTTAATAGGTTTTTAAATATCTCAACAATTTTCAAAACAGGCCGTTCTTCATTTATACAAATAATGTCAGGCTGTTCTATATTTATACAAATAATGAAAGACTGTTTTACATTTATGCAAATGGCAGGCTGTTCTACATTTATGTAAATAATGTCAGACTGTTCTACATTTATACAAATAATGACAGACTGTTCTACATTTATGCAAATAATGTCAGCCTCTTCTACATTTATGCAAATATTGTCAGACTGTTCTACATTTATGCAAATAATGTCAGGCTGTTCTACATTTATGCAAATAATGTCAGACTGATCTAAATTTATGCATATAATGTCAGACTGTTCTAAATTTATGCAAATAATGACAGACTGTTCTACATTTATGCAAATAATGTCACTGTTCTATATTTATGCAAATAATGTCAGACTGTTCTACATTTATGCAAATAATGTCAGACTGTTCTACATTTATGCAAATAATGTCAGACTGTTCTACATTTATGCAAATAATGTCAGACTGTTCTACATTTATGCAAACAATGTCAGACTGTTCTACATTTATGCAAATAATGTCAGCCCGTTCTACATTTATGCAAATAATGTCGGAGTATTCTACATTTATGCAAAAATGTCAAATATTCTTCAGACTACATAATTATAACTATTGATAGTTTCAATTCCATAATAAAGACGTGCTGAGTACCGATTCATGTGCACTGCACATTGTGTTATTGAAGAAAGCATGCATACCATGTTTGGAGTCAATCCAACTTATAGTGACTGATTTATGCTCTGGACGAGCCTTAGGGGATGCCGACAACGACACAGACAAAAGTAACACCTATATGTCGCCTTTTCGAGGCAACATAAAAATTACATTTCTACTTTCAATACAATTTATAAGGTTTCATATTTAAGTTTCTTTGCTAATGCTTTGCAAAAAGTTAGATCTAAATAATGAAACAGTCTTTCCATTTGACATTCTCTAAAAACTTTGTTAATACATACACATATAGGTATAAAATGTAAAAATTTCACATTTAAAACATGCTGAACTTGTTATCGTTTTTATTTCTTCGACACAAAATTTGTCTTCGTTACTCTTTGGAAGATGATCTTCAAAGCATTCATCTATTTCATTCTTTTTATACATTAATAGAGCTTTTATAGATATTTCGTACATGTAAGTATGCCATAATTCGACAGTGGATTCTTTCAAATTACTGTCACAACTGCCACCTTCTGATATTTGCCTACACATATTTGTACTGCTATCATCATGATTATCAGTGTTAAAATTATTGACAATACTTAGAATAACCCAACTGCTGTCGACAGAATATCTGTCGACAGTTAACAGAATTTTTTCATAGATTTTTTCAATCTCTTGTAAATGTCAAAATGTATCATTCTGTGGAATCTAATGTATTGTTTATTTTGCACCGAGTCAAACTTCGACGTCCTTTTGAAACACTTGATTTCCCTTTACTTTGATCGTCCTCAAGTTTATCAAATCCTTTTTGTGCAACATCATGAGGATCAGACCAGAATTTAGTTGTTCTACCTCTTGTCTGTATACGTTTGTTCCTAATCCACTTATCTGCGTTTTGTTTACGAGGCTCCGGTACTTCATCCGATCCATGAATACTTTTCAAATGACGTCTAATATTGTCTTTGCGGTAGAACACTGCTGTACATAAATGACATAGAAACTGCTGCCGGTCGCCCCTACTCGCGTGAACTTTTTTATGACGTGATAGAGACGTTGAATGATTGAACGCTAGATTGCAAATATCACAAATGTACTTTCTGTCGTCCATATGAACACTTGCATGGCTCTTACATTCTGACGTTGTGTAAAAAAGTGCACTACAAGTACCGCACTTGACAGTCTTGACAGTGTGACGCACAGAATGCCGCTGAAGAGCCTTCATACTTTTAAACCAAGCTGGACATTCATCGCATGCAAATGTTCTTTTGTCTATGTGTATCACTAAATGATCCCTCATGTTTCCGGCTGTATTACAAATCTTCCCACAATGCCTACAGATGAATTTTGTCTTTCCTGTAAAGGAAATTGAGAGGTTGAGATTTAAACATGTATAAATGTAGAAAAAAAAATGACCAAACAAAATTTTTTAAACTGCACTGAAAACATTATTTAAGTAACATAAAACATTTTTGTTTATTTTGACAAAATAAAGCTTATCCGAGGTTTCAAATAAATTTATTAAATAAATTTTTTTTAGTACTTTATACCCCAAATCTCAACCTCTATAACTTTCCTTTTCAAGATATGACAAATTTAAACAAGTTTAGAACTACAAGCTTTAACCTTTCATCAATGACTTAGTAAATACAACACAGTGTCCATTGTCAATATCAAGAAAGTTAAGGTCATTATACAGGTTTTTAGAATCAGGACTAATGTTTAATAAGTACTATGCCAGTTGACCTGACTCTCCAAATAGGAATATTATCATGATACAAGTTATATAGGAAAACACCTTCTACAGTAGGTTCAAAAAGCTAAAATACAAACAGCTTTAACCCCTACCGCACTAAACATCTTAAAAGTGACTTGTCAATCTTTCATTCAGGACAAAACCACTTTTCATTTTTACGGGAAATTTTCGAACTAAGTACTGACTGAAAAGCCTACAGTGCAAATGAAATTCAAAAGTATTGATGTGCCTCTTGGTTTGCACTAGTTGCATGGGTAGAATCTTTTGCCACCAGCGGGCTAAGGGTTCATTGGCATTCTAGTATTACATAAATTAGTGAATTAGTAATCGCTAGCTTTAAAGACAGTAAAACTTAAGACATATCTAGAACAATTAGCTGGACAAGTTTCACAAAATAAATAATTTAAAACACTGCATGCCTATCCACAAAATAAGCCACCACTTGGAATAAATTAAAGACATGCATTTGATGAAATGTCCCCACAAATAAATACAAGCACAACACATATTGTGCCAAGGCTCATCTGTTCAATGATGTAAATTGCGCAAAATGATCCAAAAATGAAGTGTTAGTAACTTACAAAATTAGGCACACAAAATTTTTCAATTTAATGAGCATTTTTTACTTTCCTTTGCAAATTTTTTTTTTTTTTTTTTTTTTTTTTTTTTAAGTGCTTCACTTGATCTATGTAAGAATTTCAAATTTTCTGTTATTAGATTTTTTTAACTCAAAAGAGCTCCTTTTATTGCAACAATGATATAATTAAATTCAAAAGTGTTGTGATGGTATAACTGATATGCACTTCACTTTAAGATGAATATCTATGAATGTGAAAGATATTGTCTACAATAATACAAGTTTATTTTCCATGTAAAAGAAGGGACAGAACTCTAGAAATACTGATCACTTAATAATGTCCCTTGCCCTACATGCCTTCAGTTCCCATTTGCAGGTATACAAAGTATTAGTACAATAAAACATGCTGCGTTCAGAAAATTGCCTTTTGTTTTACAATTGTGCCTTGTCTATCTTATCATTTCTATGTGAATATGTTTCATCGGTGCGTTCTAATGTAAAATAATGAAGTTTTTTCCAAGGATTGATTTCTCGGCGAATATCATACCTTATGCCAATATAATTGTTGTGTTTTTTGTTTAGAATTGGGAAAAAATGTCTGTATTTTCAATTTGGAAAATTCACCATACACAATCAAAGAAGGAAAAAATTCGCTGTCCATATAATATATAAAGAAACATTCAATCTTGAAACTTTGTACAGGACCATTAATCCATCAACTTATCTTAGTAATTCATTGAGAGAAGTTCGCAGTTACTTGAGAAGTTACTTAATCATGTCATCAAGAAAAGACTAGCACTGTACGTCAATCCAAAAACACTTGAAAACAAGACTTCTCAGAATTACTTGACTGAAACAATGTGAAACTTAGTATACTGTCACAAAAATCAAACACATTTTGCTTAGAAAATTTTTCCTAAAAATTTCACTAAATACATAACACTAGGGTTCATTATAGATGCTTCTTATCCAATTAATTTACAAAGAGAATCCAGGAATCCTACATAAAAAGGTTCAGAAATCAAAAGGACTTACCTCTTCAATACTGTCCGAGACTGCCAGCATATCCTCAGATTTAACTCTTAAAGCTCATATATTAAGCATTATCTTCTTCTTTCAAAAAGACGATTCTTGTAGATTTTTCTTGTCAAAAGTTTGTTTTTGAAAATTTTCTAAATGTCAACTCTTATTCAAACATAAAATGGAGCAAAAATATTTATTCTTATTCCATTTACATGTGTGTTCCAGGACCTCTTTACATAGGCTTCCTGGACTCAAGAAGTTGTTTACAGGAACTTAAAATGCAACTTAGGACTCATGAACATTAGGATGTTAAAGGTAACATGTCAGAAATGCTGAGGTTGTACATGTAAAATCAGAAGATTAACCCATAATCTGCTGGAACTAAAGGTAACAAATCTTTGCCACTAGTATACAACTAAGCCAGTGCCAGCCTACACATATGCACAGTCTGACCTGGCCTTTCTGTATATATAGCCAGTAGCTTCATTTTTTTAATTTTGATATTGAAGTCCTTTAAACTTTGATAAGAGTTTGCCAAATTCTAAGCAGGACAAATCTATAACACAAAATCAGCAGGTTATGGGTTGAAACCAGTCAGAATTTCAATCAACCCTCATATGTTTGATATTTAGACTGGTTGCAATCACATTAAGTTATTAACATTTCATTACCTTTGACTCTGTTCATGCTTTCTTTTATAATTCAGACGGTTATTTTTTAAGCATACATATGTAAAAATGATTGTAATAAATAGAAACAGGGCTTAAATGAAGTTTCAAGGAGAGTTATTCTAAAATCATCAGACATGTGTGAAATGACCCAAGGGTTACCCCTTTACAGTAAAAAACAGGCTTTTTCCCAATTCCTTGTCTATATATTTATATTGGTGAAACAAAATATTTGAAATCTGGTGTCATGACATCAGAATGATAAATTAACATTTTTTAAACTTTGAATAACTTTCTATTTCATTATTATTTAGCTATGTGTAAAATTTCAATATGTAGGATTTGGGAAAAACCTATTACTAAAAGAACATCCAAGACATTTCCATAAAAATTATAAAACCTTAAACACTATCAAGATTAAGTCTATGAAAATCTATTTTATAAACTGACCCTCAACTTTGCGCAGAAGAAAGTGGTATTAATTATCTTTTCTGAAAAACTGTCTTCCAAAAAATCTGAACTTAACAGTTGACACCAGCTTTTTTACTTCCCAAATTAGCAATTTTAGCCATAATTTTCCCCAGAGTCAGCAGGCTAAGTGTTAAGGAAATGACTTGAGATGTTCATGTAAAAGTTACAGAAAATCAGATTGACTAACCTTCATCTGTCATCTCTACAGAGAAGTTGGTAGATTCTTTACTGTAATAATTTGTCTTGTCATACTTTCGTCTCTTCTTGCCAGATGATGTTGGTTCTTGTTTGGGTTTCTTCCTTTTTGGTGTTCTTGGTGAACCAGTCTGGTCATCCTCTGCCAGTGACGCATCTCCTAACATTTCAATTTCTTCAAGATCATCCATATCATCATCGTCATCACCATCATCTTCCACATCTTCGCCTTCATCCTCTTCTTCTTCCTCCTCCTCATCATCAAGTTGTGTACCATCCAAATTCATTGTTGGCAATTCTTCGCTTTCAACTTTAATAGTTGGTGCAGACTTCACCATTACTTTTTGTTTACTGTAGTTGTGAGCATCCATTGGAGCTCTGGCCTTAGGATTTTTTCCCTTTGGCTTTTTTGCTTGTACTTCAGCTTTGTCTTTCATTTCCCCATAATCATAACCATCTTCACCAAGCTTTTCATATGCCTCACCATCATCCCCTTGACCAAGTTGCCCACCAGATTTAGCTATTCGGAAAAAAAATCTGGTTGTGCCATTCACTGTCTTTTCTTTTTCAAGTGCACTAACAAGCAATTCACTGTCAACCTCTATTTCAACATTGAAATACTTGACTTCCATACTGTCATATGTAACAGGAGGCAACATAAGTGTTGTCTTATCATTACCCTCCTGTACAAATTTAAATTCATAGTCACTCTGGAACACACCATAATTATCAAAACTATCAGCCTCATCTTCAGAACTGTCCACTACCTCTTCTTTCTGTTTTGCTGCCATTTCCGCTGCTGCTTCTGTTTCAATTAAACTACTGTTATGTGGATAAAATGTCAATCTGAAAGAAGCAAATAAAAATTTATTTTAAAAAACTTCTTACCAAACTTGAAACAAAAGATTCATGACAGCCCTGATTAGCTCGCCAAAACTTCAAATACTGAGCATTCTTTATTAGAAAAAGGCAATTTCGCAGCAAATTGCTGTGATTTTTTTCAGATAATAAAAATTAATTCAATAAAATTAATTGATAGGTTGCTGTGGCTATAAGCGGTAAAGTTGAAATTGGCAGCAACAAATGGCTGTTGCATACCCTAAACTCTACAGGTTTCCCCTGTCCAAGAGGAAGGATTTTGCATTGGTAAAACATTTATTGTAAATGAACATTATTTCAAAGATTCTTGAAGAAAATCATGAAGAAGTTAGTATAACCATTAGTTTTAATGCATGCCTTGTACCCAGCTTGTATAGGGTCAGAATCATTCAGACTCTTCTAATAAATTTGTGAAATCCGATTCACTCTGTAATTTAATGTAATCTAGGGCTGTCATTGAATATCACAATATTGATATACAGTGATTAATCTAGAAATTCCTTACAATGCGTCGGATGACGCACATGTTTGAAAACAATGAGTCCTTTAGCAAAATCAATGAGTCATGTAGCAAAATAAATGCGTCTTAGCAGAATTTTTTTTTTAAAAGCAGATCTTTGACATGATTTGCATGTTTTTATAACAAGCGATTAAGTAATTAAAGTGTATAAAAAAGTTTTTTTTTGGTACTAATATTAATTGCAGGCAAAACAATTTTTATTGGCTGCTCAAAAATCTAATTTGCATAATTTATATTTTCTTACTACTTATGTCTAATACTGTGCATTATCCATTTTAATTGTTCGTAATTTGCAAAAAAATGTCCCTTTAAACACTGTATAACATACTGACAACTTTTATTGCTCCTTGTATGGCCTCTGTGTAGAAAGCATACACAGACAGACCTTTTGATCATGAAAAAGTCATGCACAATGTTTCCCTGATTGGTTAATCACCCTGTCAAATATTCTGATGACGTAATAGACATCTTTTTTTTTACACTCCGCGTGAACTTGAGTGACCTTAGGGGAATTCAATTTACACACCTGTCAGATTATACTGTAACTTACAGCATTTCTTAAAATAGCAACACTTTTTTTTCAGTTACCGATATTTATTTAAAATATTAAGTAGATTAATGATTTTTTGTTTGTTTATTGGATTAAATTTACGGTAGTAGAAATGCTTATCTGTGTGGGAAAGGGATAAGGTAAGTAGATAATTGGAAAAATGCTATATGGAAATGGATAAACTCAAGAATAATGCGGAATTACATGGGAATGGGTAACCTGTTGCTGTTGGTACCAGTTTTGTCTGGATGACGAAATAACATACAATATAAGTCTGGCACAGATTTTAGATGCACCCTTGGCCCTTTGCTGACGATTTTCCTGTGCCATTCTCATTTTTTAGCGCCAATGGCACAGGCAGATCTCTGCATATTTCACCATTGTAGGCGATTCGCTCTCATGCAAAATGGGCGCTCTAATTGGCTAATGCCGATAATGGGCGGTTACCGATCGCAGGGATTTAACGTTTCAAGCAAATTGGGGATTAGTCTTGCACAAGTAATCATCGGAAATTAAATTATTCAACTGAAGAAATTGAAAAATTATTCAACTGATTAAAACAGTACATAGAAATCACTAATCATGATATTTTCGATTATAAACCACCTGATTTTCATGCGTCAAATTGAACGCACATATTTTGAAACTGTGCGTCTTTTTCGATTTTTATGCGTATTTTACGCAAGACGCACATCTAGATTAATCACTGGATATACCATCAATATTCATAATCAGATATAATATCAATACACACTTTCAAATATCAATACAAGCTCACATTTATTTTTATTTTTTTGTGAATATTACCTTCTCTATTTTGCGAAATAAGGGAAGTCATTGTTTTTAAGTTTTCTTGGCTAACAAACTTTAAACTTCATTTTCAAATCTCATTGACAAAAATTATAGAAAAACAAAATTTCTGTTAGTTTGTAGTATTTATAATGTTTTATTTACAAGCTAAATGTGCATTGCCATTTTAAAACCCATGAATTCCCAATTTATAACACATATTTATAACACATGACATATTTATGTTTTTCATTCTATCTACTGTCAAAGATGATATATCGTCAATATTTGTCTCTCAATATATCAATAAAAAATTTTCCATCCATGACAGACCTAATTAATATCATCAAAATATTAATGACACACCACTAAATGTTGGTTGGTTATTTTCTGTCCGATCTGATCAATATGCGTAAATATTGAAATCTTGATTTAATATTTACATTATAATAAGAACATTTTTTTCTAGCCCGTTTGTTTGATAATTAAGGAACAGTAACATATTAAGTAATTAGTACATCAAACAGATTGTTGGGTTAGCAGATAACTACCTGTTTAAAACAAATTTAGATTGGATTTTGGACCAAACTGTCGAGTTTCGGCTAAACAATGTGTAATTTCAGATGACATTTGTTACTGCAAAAGCATTTACCCAAGACATCTATTTAGGTCACAGGCTGAAGGGTAGTCATAAATGATGAAAATAAGGCATAGTTTCAGGGCCTAACTGACCCAGAATGAGATTCTAAAAATTTCTTCACAAAAAATTAACAGGAAATTATCATGGAATCTATACGAGGTAGCTATATAACGTTGTGTTAAAAAGGATCTCACGTGTTGTTTTTTTAACACACATCAACACTGTTTATCGTCAGAATATGCCTGAAATAGGCCCTTAAATATATTCATAAAAATTTAGTTGTACCCCACCCGCACCCTTCGCGCTTAAAATTCTCTTCACCTTTAACATCAATATTGACTATAAAATCTCATTACTGAATATGTTAAATACATCATTAATGTACATTTAAGGGAATGGCATACTTTTGAGTATATTTTGAATCATCAGAAGCATTTTATTGAAAGTTATCTTCTCTCAAAATTTTGTGTTGTGAACCTTAGGCAGGTGACGCCATAACGCAGCCACACCGTGATTTTTGAAAGAAACTGTGCTTTTCTCCGTTAAGGACCGTACTATACCGTGATGTGATATTTAGAGTGCACAACAGAATCACGCGTAATCCTATTGTTAACTTTCATCCATTAATCAATAATTTTGCACTTGCTGAGTAAAAATAATGTTCATAAATATTGAATTCTTATATAGTGTACTGTAGAAAAATAATTTTAGCATCTGTTTGATTTTGCCAACCTATGTGATCGTACCGTACTTATAGTCAAAATATATAGACGTGTCATAGCTAGATTCTGAGATATTTTCGTTCTAGGTCAAAATCTCGCTTTTAGAGGCGAGATATTGCACAGTCAAAAAATAGCACAATATCTCATTGCGCAGTTCAATTAGTTTGACTAGTTCTGTACTGTGATCTACATGTAAATTATTTTTGAAAAATATTTTATAATGGGATAATCCTCCCTAAATACACATAGTTACATGTGAACTCTCCCACTTTTAGCGGGAGACTCCCACTTTCTGAAGGCATATTTTCAAAGATTTTTCTTAAAATAAGGGGTATTTTCACAAATTAAAGAAATCTACCTATTTTTTTGAAGTCAGAACTTCCTTCTTTGATTATTGCAAATTTTAAAATCTCCCTCTTTTTGAAGAATAATCTCCCACTTGATCATCGAAAATTGTTCACATGTATGAAATTTATTATTACATTGAGTTGAGCACACTATTATTAATGTCTCCTAGTGCAAGTGTACCCTGGGAAGAACGTGATGTCTTCCAAGCTGTACCAAATCATACAGATCAAACAAATTATTTAAATATTTGGTTTTAAACGTAAAATAGAGAGAACTAGAATCCCAAAAGAAATTCCAAAACGGCAAAATTTAAAAGTTTGCAGGCTCGGTAAGAATGATTCAGTTCAACGAGAGTACTGGAAAGAGTAAGCTACTGTCCACGTCTCCTAAAACCGGCCTAAGCAGCATTTGGCAAATATTTTCTGTCAGTTGCAGTGTGATATGTATATATAACTAGTACGTGATTAAAATGATATTGTAAATAAAAACTGACGCTTCAAGTAAAATCATTTACATGTACTTATGATTGACAAGTAAGGAAAATTACTGACATTTAGTTACATTTCCTCATTTTTGTTGAATTTGTATTAAATAACAATAAGGCAGGCTGAAATATGGAAATGGCAGGGATGCTTAAAAATGACCCCCTCCTGTTTCTAAAATGTGGATGGGGGTCTGTGGAGTCCTTTTCCCAGGAAAAAAGAAAATTTGCATGTTACATGGTGGCTTCTGGTAGACTTTACGTGCACATTTAAACGTGGCTCAGACTTAAGATTATGCAACTAGAGTGCTAATAATGAAATAGAGTTTTCTGGTGTAATTCCAAAAATACGATTAAAATTTCAATTTCTACATTTTATCAACAAAAAGACATTTATACATGGAGTGGTGTTGTAAGTGCTAGTCTTTCTTGAAATATTAATGATAGCTTCTGATGTACTTTCGAGTGCACATTTTAAAATGCACATTCTATATTTTCCAGAAAATTTCAGACCTTTCTTCGAAACTTTCATTTCATACGAATATGAATAAGGTTGCATAATGTATAGTAGAAACCATAAAAAAACCTTAAACTGTTAATTTTGAAACATTTTAACAGGTAAAATTTCACATTAATGCTTTGTATTTTATCTTTAAAAAAGTTTTTTTCTTTTAAAAAGCACTTATTGCAAATTCGGATATATATCATCATCACATTCAAGGGGCTATTTATAATTTATCTGTAGATTTACTTACTACCTCTAAACTGATTCAGTAATACATGTATCAAAATCTTCTGCATGACCCTGAGTATAGACTATTACACACTGTGTCCAACAGATACATGTACCTCAATGCACGTGCGCGTTTTGACTGACGGTGTTTTATGACTTGAAGATTAGCTGGGGCCCAGGCTCCAATTAGTAAGGATTTAGAGAACAATACTTATCTTCGACCACTTTTTCTTGATATTTTAAATTGTATGTCACAAAAAAAATCAAAAAAAAAATCACAAAACCAGTATGCATGAAGAATGAGAATTAGCCTCTATACAGCTGTTATATTTTTTATGATGTTCTATTTATATGTTTAAATGAGATTCATAATTGTATAGTAAATGTAAATATGATCAGAAATCATACCCTGTTTTGATCGAATCTTTAATAGTATTTTACACACAGAATAAAAGATGTATATCTAGATAGTGCATATTTAGTTGGATCCACGTGAAATTATTGAAACAAATAATTTATTATCTTAGATCTACGTGTTATAGTTTTCAACAGAAGAAAGTGAAATAAATGGTAATGTAACGATTCGCCACAAGAATTATTAATGGACTTAATTAAGGACTTATTTTCAGTTAGTTTGAGAGTTAATTATCTTTGAAAAATTTGGCAATTGGATTATATATTTATATATTATATTTATGATATATAAATGATAGTAGTAAACATAATAATTTACGTACTTCAGCTAATCTCAGTGTTAAGTTAAAAAGAAAGGAAACGAAAAAGAGAGCATTATTTAAAAAGATATAAATAAATAGATATACATAAGTAGTTATGCAAAGATATATAATATTTATCAAATTAGAAACGGTACGTAACATGCTCAACATTGTAATCAAATCATGTTTTAAACACCTTAAAAAATTTCATTTATATAAAAAGTCAGTTTAGAAATTAATTTTGTTGTGAACTTTAGTACAGAGTTTTAGATTTCAATTTTTGCAAAATAAAGTTTCCCAACGCGTTACCCTAATTTTCCACGCTTTTATTATTCTTTATTATTCTTATAATTATGGTACGACACAGTACGGCAAATACCTACGATCAAATAATCAAGCGTCTATGTGACACTTCCACGTCAAAAACTAAAACATGGATTCTCAAGTTTTGGTATGATTTTTAAACAATATGTCCACTTTTTCGCTTTATATGAATAGAAATATCGAGTTTTTCATTTAATTTTATTTTGATTAAGTATTCTGTACGATTACTTCAAAAGAGTCTGTGTAGGATGGTCCCCTACTTTATACTTTTCAGATCTATCTATTTTTATTATCAAGAAATTCACAAACACTTGACTTGGGGGTTATGTGCAAGGCTCCCCTTCTTGACCCGTACTTGTATACACCATGTCTATTTTTATCTTGCAAACCGTGCGTCAAACCGCCTCTGTGGTCAAGTTGTTAGAGTCAATGACTTCTAATCCAGTTACCTCTCTGGCGTGGGTTTGATCCCCGGGTGATGCTTTGGAAGTTTAGCGCGGAGGAAGGTAGTCTAGTACTGGTGTAACTCTCCAGGAACGATGGTTAGGAAACTACCCGCCTATATGACTGAAATACTGTTGGGAAAAGGCGTAAAATGAAACAAACAAACAAAACAAAGGCAAACCTTACATCAAAATATTTTGCATATTATTACGACCTGGTCACATGTCTTGAACATAAAACTTGTTTTCCGCTATTTTGACGTTTAAAAAAAGTCCCTAAAATATCATAATTTCAAAAAGATAACAACGTACAATTTCCTTTGATGTGAGACGACTGGAATGAGTTTCAGCACTGTTTTGCGCTTTCATTTTAATGCAGAGAACCAGACATAATTATCTAACGAATAAAACATGTGCATTTGTTTACACGGAATCATCACATCCGGAGGAATTTCATCCAGCCAGTTTGATAACCATGTGAAATTATAAAGAAACATAATTCAAGTAAAATGAAATGTAAAAATCTTATCGTAAAAAAGAAATAAAATTGTTCTATATTTTTTATTGTTTACCGAAAAAAAAGACCATGCGTAGGTGTGTGAGACGATAACAACGTACATTTTCATTCATTAAACTTTCTATACGAAATTTTCTGTTTCCCTACGATTTTTCCGCTGTACGTTGGGGAAACATTCCAGTTGTCATGAATTCGCAAACAAACATGTGACACGGTTAAGAAAATTTAAGTAAATGTGCAAAGCTTGGAAGAAAGGTACAATCGGATAGTAACATATGTTTATTTATTAGAAGAATATATACCTCGACTGATTTACACAAAAAAGAAATGGCATGCGATAATATAAAAGCTTGAAATTCATGTAGGTCAGTTGTGTTTATATTTCGAAGCTTGGTATGTTTAGGAAATTCAAGCGTTGGTAAAAAATTGACTTTATTAAAATGTTATGAAATTCTATTCAAACTTGTTTATGTGTTAGACACTTAACTGTCTCATACTAATATAAGCAAAAATTTAAAACTAATTCTTGTAATAAATAATACTTTTAGTTTTTAATATTCAGTGTCTGTGAAGAATTTCATGAAATTTAACTTGAACTAATTTTATTTTGATAAAACATGCCGTCTGTACATGGGTATTTATTTAATATATATTATTGTGAATTATGGAATTTTTTAGTTGAACAATAAGATATGAAAGGAGAAAAAGTCCAATAGTATAAGTAAATGTAAGCATGGTTAAGTTAAGTCTCAATATTATGTTTGCAAGACTTTACACCTCCTGGACTCCAATTTTACAAACTGATATTACATAGATGTTGGTCAATTTGTTGGCAAGGTTAAGTTAAGCTCCAGTTTATAGTATCATTGTGCCTAAAAACCCAATACATAAAAAGACCAATTCAAGCAATAAAAAATTGATTACCTTTTAACTTGGTAGTTTGCATGTGATGCAAAACATGTATACTCTTTTTATCTTGCAGGAACCATCTTTGTACTCTGTAAAAGCCATCATGATTTTAGATAATGATGGAAACAGACTAATGGCAAAGGTAAGAACGAAGAGCTAATAAGTATCATTTAGTGTAAATTTAGTTTTTGTTTATATACTTATCCTGGTAGACTTAAGGTAGTATAATTATAGTAGTACAAGTAGTAGTGGCAAATTCAAATAAGTTCAATTGAGAGAAGGTTCCTAAAATTATGCAGGAATTCATGTCTTGCAAGTCCCAATTTGTTGCACAGAGAGATACCCTAGGTCCTAAACAGCATGAATTAAATGGTCCTGATAATGGAAGTTATTTGTTGACCGAAATATAATAAATTCATTTGAAATAATATTTATATGCTCATACTTTCATTTCCCTTATTGTTATAGTTTTTGTTAAACTTATTATAAATTTGAAACTGAATAGATTTCATGAATAGATTAACACAGTTTTGATTTGTTTTGGTTCAGTTTGTTCTTGATTTTTGATTTTATGTGACTATTTTTGCAGTACCAATAATTTTTAAATACTTACACAGCCAACAAATATGGTGTATGGTCTCATTGTTTATATTTTCTCTTTTAGTACTTTGATGATCAATTTCCATCAGCAAAAGAACAGAAGACATTCGAAAAGAACCTGTTCAATAAAACACATAGAGCAAACGGTAAGTGGGTTTATCTTATATCTATGAAATTAATGATCTGATGAAAAAAACTGTCATTCTCATACTGAAGAAATTTATACTTCAAGATCAGTTTTTCCGCAGTTCCGAAGTTGTTACATGTACGTCACAATTGTGAAAGAATGTACATAATAGAAAGAGAATTTATATTGGCATGCTATTTAAGAGGATAACATCCTTCTTCAGTGTTTTTTTTCTCTACCTTGGCAATGGTGCTGGTACCAGACTGATTGGGAAAAAATGCGATATTTTGACTTGAATTGGGAAATTTTTTAATGCATTTTTTCAGCTACAAATAATATTAGAAATCATGAATAAAGATAGCTAACAGCCTCCACTGTCCAGGTAGAACTATTGTGTGGTGATTTAAATGAATATGTTCGATTTAAATGATTTCAGAGAAATCACTTGGCCTTGTGGAAATTTTGAACAACCATTTTGGGAATTTAAACATTGGAAATTGGGAATTTTAATGTCTATATTGTATTGGGAACAGTACCGTTTTAGGGTAGTAGTTATATAAAGAAAAAAACACTGCTCTTTTTGCATAAAGCTGTATTTCACACTTACACTGACTGCAGTCTAGTAGGAATACAACTTTTAACAATATATTTGAGTGTGATATAACCCAGGCAAGAGAATAACTCGCTCATTTCCTAGAAATTTTTATTAGATTACTATACGTTACTTACATGATAAATCAATCTGAGTTGCTTAAGCGTTGTAACATACTAAAAAAGGTTAGTTTGAATTTTGCAAGTTATCAAACTACATTTAATGTGACTTTCATATGGAAATCATAGATTTTATTGAAATTATTCAATTGTCATAAAATACCCCAGAGTGAACCATATATTCTTCACATACATGTAAGATAGTTTGTATTCAACCTGCTTTTGCCTGAATGCTTGGCAGTCTTCCTGCACCACTAAAGCTGGAATAAAAGCTGGAAAGTCACCATAGGTTCTTAAACTTATCAATGCTCAAAACCTAAATAAACAGAGAAAACACCTTTGAATATAATTTTGAAGGTAAATATCATATTGTCATCATTTAATGCATATTTGTAATAATGTCCCAAGAGTTGATAAATGTTTTTACTTTGTATTTCAGCTGAAATTATCATGTTTGAAGGATTGACTTGTGTATATAGAAGTAATGTAGATCTCTTCTTTTATGTTGTTGGCAGTACCAATGAAAATGAGGTATGTCAATTCATAAAATGTTTTCAGATTTGGTTTTTGTATGACTTAAAGGTAACTTTTGGTTTAGCATAGTACTACATGTGTGGGGTGCAGTATCTATCTGTAAATATATGTTTGTGCTGTTTTTAATTTGCAAAGATGATAATTTAACCTTGGAGCCAGGTTTTTTTAATGCATATTATCCATTTGTATTGTATTTTTAATAGAGTATTGACTTTAAAGTTATGATATTTTAAATGGATATTTATTGATGCTGTTAAATTGTGATTGCACCTTCACATATTTAGCTTGGCTGTAGGTATAGATATTCAACAAATTTGAATAGATGTGATAAGAATATTAAGTTGATATCTGATATAGAAGTTCATATTTAAGAAGAAGATAATGTATAAAAAAAATGTTGAACAAAAATCTTGCAGCATAAAATATTCTGTGACATCATGAATGAAATTTCTCAATTTATACGTCTTATCTTCTTATTTTTAAGCAGTAATATATTAATCTGATAATGCAGTTAACTTCTTTGAAACGAAAGTGATCTGCACCGTCCAGGAATTGAACCCGGGTCGCCTGTTTCACAGTCCAATGCTCTACCTACTGAGCTAACCGGACGGCTGATGAGCCGGAACAATTTATACAGGGTTTCATAGGGCCTTCTTTCAATGGTAAAAGTTAACTGTTGAAGTATTACCTTAACAGTGCTTGTGAGTCTGAACAGTGAACAATGAACAGAATCTTACAAAGCGCGATTCTCTTTGATTGGTATACTTAGAATGTCTCTATATGACCTTCTTATTGTTAATATGACCTTCAAACCAAATGTTATGAAGTTTGAAATTGACTGTTTTTGTTTCAGCTTATTCTAGCCAGTGTTCTGAATGCATTTTACGACTCTATATGTCAGATATTGAGAAGAAATGTTGAAAAAAGAGCTTTGTTAGAAAATATGGATGCTGGATTCCTAGTTATGGACGAAATTTGTGATGGAGGGTAAATTTATAGTGATCTTCGTTAATTGCATTGAAGTATATTGAATGTTCAGTGCACTGTTCACTGTTCGCTGTTGGTGTAACAAATATAATACTATAAACCATATATTATATGGTTCACTAAATTTGAACCTTCCTTATGTTGTAAAAATGTGTATACAAAGGGTTTTATCTAAATGCCTGTTTGAATGGCTTCAATCTTGTTATTTTAATAGTGAGTAAAAACTACCAATTAAGGCTATGAATTAGAAAGCATATATTAGAATATTACTGTACCGAAAACAACTCAAATTTCCTTTTTTTGCCATGAAAGCAAAAAGTTTACCTTGTGACTTAAATTTATTACTCTTTCTTAAATTCCACCAAAAGTATTTATTATTTTGTATGCAAAATTCTTCTCAAATGTAATTTGTGTAATGGATTGGCCCTGCTTTGAATTTGGAATAGTCCATTTGAAGTTAAAGGGATTTCAAAATCAAAATATGAAAATTGAATTACCAACTGTATATAGTCTGGTCAGGTCTGAAGTCAAGTCAGACTACACAGACTGTGAGGTCTAATCATTTCCAGTTTTAGCAGTATAAGGCCTTTTTTATCAGTTTGAGTATCTAAAATAATAGAAATGATAAATAGATAATTTCTTTTTTTAGAATTATTTTGGATTGTGACAGCTCCAGCATTGTATCTAAAGTTGCAATAAAAACAGACGATATACCCATTGGGGAACAAACAGTTTCACAGGTAAGGGGAGAGAACTCTCACAGTGTCGATAGATTGTTTTCATTGTATATGCTAGATGTCTTTAATATACACCTATATGTTTTGTAATTTGTAATGTCGATATAAGATAATTTGCTTGAACCCATTTTGTAGATTGAATTAGATTTATGCATGCTAATATAGTGATATACTATCAATTTATATCATCTTTATATACTTGTTTAATATTTAATGTAGTTACATTTGTATGTTTTCTTTTAATGAAATAAAGATAATTAACATAATGGACTTTATATACTGCAAAATCAGTATTATTTGTGGGAAACTAATTTTCGTGGTTTTCGTGGGTACTGGTAGGTCAATCCACAAATTTAAGATTGAACGAAATTTCATCTCATCTACAGTAAGATTATTTTGCATCTTTGCAGTGAATAAGATGGGTATACTTTATTTATAAAGAACTACTGAAAAATCAGAAATTTTATCGAGGGATCAAATCTGGCTATTTCTGAAATTTATTTCTTTGCCAAAATAAATGTTTGCTATTTATCTGAGTATCATATGAATATAACCATTGCCAATAAGTCTTAAATGTTGATTTTGACCTTACAAAACATCAAATTTTACAGTAGGCTAATATTTAAAGCCCTACAGTCTGTCAAGACACAAGAAGAATAAAAAAGTACAAGAAAAGTTTGAAAATCTAGGACTTTTTGCTTCAACATCAGGGGCTGATATAAGTCCCCATTTCAAATCTAACCTAGTCTCTTTTTTACAATTTGTAAAAAAAAACCTAAACAGGGGCTGAAAAATAAAGCTGTTTGGACTCCTGAGAATGTAAATCAGAGACTAAAATAAATACAGGTTTCATGATCATGCACATGAATAAAATCGAAAATTAAATATCAGGCAGCATTTTTTACTTTTATGAATTTCTCAAATGTTCCTAATCTAGAAAAAGTCCGGGTTTCCTTGCTTGTTTTTAGATAGCCACAAAGTGTTTTATTAAATCTTGCATGTTAAGATTCTAACATGTGTGACATCTGACTGTCTAAATAATATCTCATTACTATGATTTATGGTCGGTAATAATTCTACAGTTTGTTGTCAGGGCTATAATTCTACAGTTTGTTGTCAGGGCAATAATTTTACAGTTTTTTGTCAGTATAATAATTCTACAATTTGTTATCAGGGCAATCATTCTACAGTTTGTTGTCAGGGCAATAATTATACAGTTTGTTGTCAGGGCAATAATTCTACAGTTTGTTGTCAGTATAATAATTCTTCAATTTGTTGTCAGGGCAATCATTCTACAGTTTGTTGTCAGGGCAATAATTCTACAGTTTGTTGTCAGGGCAATAATTCTACAGTTTTTTTTGTCAGTATAATAAGTCAACAATTTGTTGTCAGGGCAATCATTCTACAGTTTGTTGTCGGGGCAATAGTTCTACAGTTTGTTGTCCGGGCAAAAATATATAATTCCTCAGTTTGTTATCAGAGCTTCTACAGTTTGTTATCAGGGCAATAATGTATAATTCTATGATTTTTTTGTCGAAGCAATTTTATTGTTATTAGCTTTATTAATAGAAAAAGAGTGTGCTAATTTAATACATTCCATTACTTCTAAATGAAAGCAATTGAAGTCCAAACTTGAGGTAAGTTCTGACTTTAGGGGGCATTCAAGTTTTGAATTTCTTAGTGTTATAAGGTACAACATAGAATATGTTTGAAAATGACTTTAAAAGTCTTACCCAAGTGGAACCTTGTAGAAAAATTGCATTTGTAGTTATTTTATAGAAATAATCTGTGGGATATACTAGATATTCTGAACATTGATTTTTATTTTTTCGTTTAACTTAATAATTATTTATATATTATGATTTATTACTGATGGGAATGAAAGCAGTCTTCTGAATCATTGTCGAAAATTAAGTGGCATGATTTGTAACAAACAACTGACATGATTTCTAATATATATTACTGACATCATTTGTAGTACACTACTGACATTAATTTTAAAATATTACTGAAATCATTAGTAGATACTACCGACATAATTAATCAAATACTACTCATGTGTATTGTAACAAACTATTGACATTATTTGTATAATAATACTGACATTATTTGTATAATACTACTGACATTATTTGTATAATGCTTCTGGCATTATTTTTTTAATACTACTGACATTATTTATATAACACTACTGACATTTTTGTAACACACTACTGACATTATTTGCACAATACTACTGCCACAATTTCTATAATGCTACTGACATTATTTGTATTATACTACTGACATCATTTGTATAATACTACTGACATTATTTGTATAATACTGCTGACATTATTTGTATAATACTGCTGACATTTGTATGATACTACTAACATTATTTGTAAAAAAAACCTACTGACACCATTTGTAATTTTTATAACATGATTTGTACCATTTGACTGACTTGGCTTGTAACATACCTGATATTATTCAAACCTCTGGGCATCCATGGCTGAGTGGTTAAGGTCATTGACTTCAAACCACTTGCCCCTCATCACTGTGTGTTCGAATTCCAGCAGGGACTTCAGAGTCTTTTATGTAATGAAGGTTTCCAGCTAGCTTACGGAACATCGGTGGTTCTACTAATGTGCCTGTTTGTGCACATGAGGTCTTCCACCACTAAAGCTGGAACGTCGCCATACATGTATGACCTACTTTGTGCCGGTGTGACATAAAACCCAATCAAACAAACATATTCATACCTTGCATATTTTTATTGCAATACATATATGTCTGCATGACCCCAATCTGTCAAATTAGAACTATTAGAATAGTGTCATGGATGTGGAATTGATTTAAGCTTAAAAATGGTTCTTTATCTAGGTACAAAAATTAGGTCTTGTTTATCAATTCTGATTGAGTTATGAAATTTAATGTAAACCAGTGTGCATTTGATTAGGCTATATTTTTTACTGTTTTTGTAAAACAAGAATCATAAAAATTAACAACATACATGCATGTAATCATGGTTTTTGCATTAAGTTTACTTAATTTTTATTTTGAATATTTTTTTTATTTATAAGTAATAACTATAATATTTAAAACTTGTTCACTTTACTTATTTATCCTATACTTATTTAAAAGAAGAACAACAATGAAAACAACATTATAACAACAATTGTAAGCATTCTTGAGGAGCAAAATGATCTCTTTGTTTATGATGATAAATATTAGAGATTTTATTTTTGCATTATAGATGCCTTTAAACCTAGGAAAGCAGGTAAGCCCAAAATAGGCCCTACATGTATTGTGGGGGCTTTGGTTTAATTTGGGCACCCAATAGCTTTCAGTTAAAAATAATGATGAATTTTATATTAGCTGTAGACAGTTTAGTGTAATAACTATTGACATTTGACATATGAACCTTGTGGTTTATGGCGTTGACTTCAAACCACTTGTCCCTCACGGCTATGGGTTTGAATCCTGATAGGGACTTTGGATTCATGCCTGTTTAGGGAATATTAGTGTTTACACTCAGGTGTGCGTAAGTGCCTTGAATAGAGCACAAAAAGTGCACCAGTTCTGAGGACTTCCTCCACCAGTTAAGCTGGAAATCAATACTGTGAAAGTGTGACATAAATTGCAACAATATTTTTTTAAAGAATAGGTTAATAAAAAGTTAGTACTAACTAATGAGAAAATATTGTAATAAACTAAGAGCTGCTCTTGCCTTCTTCTGACAGATTTTGTAATACTTATTTTTATATGCCCGAAAGAATTTCGGACATATTATGTTATACCCCCTGGCGTCTGTCCGTCCGTCCGTCTGTCCGTCCGTTAGCAATTTGGTTTCCGGAGCATAACTTAAGTTCCATTTGGCCCAAAATATTCAGACTTCATAGGATGATTGTCCATATTGGGTAAAAGACCCCTATTGATTTTGGGGTCAGAAGGTCAAAGGTCAAGGTCACTATGACCTTAAAACTGAAAACAGTTTCCGGAGCATAACTTAAGTTCCATTTGGCCTACAGGGTTCAAACTTCATAGGATGATTGTCCATATTGGGTGGAAGACCCCTTTAGATTTTGGGGTCAGAAGGTCAAAGGTCAAGGTCACTATGACCTTAAAACTGAAAACAGTTTCCGGAGCATAACTTAAGTTCCATTTGGCCCACAGTGTTCAAACTTCATAGGATGATTGTCCATATTGGGTAGAAGACCCCTATTGATTTTGGGGTCACAAGGTCAAAGGTCAAGGTCACTATGACCTTAAAACTGAAAACAGTTTCCGGAGCATAACTTAAGTTCCATTTGGCCCACAGTGTTCAAACTTCATAGGATGATTGTCCATATTGGGTAGAAGACCCCTATTGATTTTGGGGTCACAAGGTCAAAGGTCAAGGTCACTATGACCTTAAAACTGAAAACAGTTTTCGGAGCATAACTTAAGTTCCATTTGGCCCACAGTGTTCAAACTTCATAGGATGATTGTCCATATTGGGTAGAAGACCCCTATTGATTTTGGGGTCACAAGGTCAAAGGTCAAGGTCACTATTACCTTAAAACTGAAAACAGTTTCCGGAGCATAACTTAAGTTCTATTTGGCCCACAGTGTTCAAACTTCATAGGATGATTGTCCATATTGGGTAGAAGACCCCTATTGATTTTGGGGTCACAAGGTCAAAGGTCAAGGTCACTATTACTTAGAAATTGAAAACAGTTTCTTGAGCATAACTTAAGTTCCATTTAGCCCACAATATTCAAACTTCATAGGATGATTGTCCATATTGGGTAGAAGACCCCTATTGATTTTGGGGTCACAAGGTCAAGGTCACTATTACCTTAAAACTGAAAACAGTTTTCGGAATATAACTTAAGTATCATTTGGCCTACTGTGTTTAAACTTCATAGTATGATTGTCCATATTGGGTAGAAGACCCCTAATGATTTTGGGGTCACAAGGTCAAAGGTCAAGGTCACTTTTACCTTAGAATTGAAAACAGTTTCTGGGGCATAACTTAAAGTTCCATTTGGACCACAATATTGAAACTTTAAAGGAGCATAGTTATTTGAAGGAGGTAATACTTTATTTTACTCCCATGTCTTACAAATGCTTCATCTTTACTAAAAAAAAAAAATCTCTTTCGGGCATATAATGCTCCGCCTAGCGGTGCTCTTGTTAGTTCATTTGATTCATATGAGGGGCAGTGTTTTAGATCTACTCAAAATGATGCAGAGTGACAGATCCTAATCAATGTCAATAGTTATTGCATTGGGGAATATGCAATAAAATTTGGGATTGCTAAAATATGTAGTCTAAAGATGCATAGGAAATTTATACATGTATATAGATTATTATGTTATGAAAAACATGGGGGATGACAAAAGATGCACACTAATGCTTTTAAGGCATTTAATAGTACATGTATAGCTTTCTAGAATAGATAATCTATGCTGAATTTTGTTATGGTAATATTAACATTAATATTCATTATAGCTATACAATGATGG
Source organism: Ruditapes philippinarum (assembly GCF_026571515.1). Classification (NCBI taxonomy): domain Eukaryota; kingdom Metazoa; phylum Mollusca; class Bivalvia; order Venerida; family Veneridae; genus Ruditapes; species Ruditapes philippinarum. Next base: position 311,878 of record NW_026852332.1, on the reverse strand, counting down.
AATGGAAAACTGCAAAAAAATTTATATAATTTTTTGTCAGACTAGGGCTGACCAACTTTCAGTAAATTATGAAAACTGGATGTCGAGCTTGACTTTACAGAAAACTCAGCTGGGTATGAGTGTAACTATGAGCTAGTTTGGTCTTGTGCTGGAAAGGGAGTCCAGTGCTAAGTCTTACTCTGAGATTAAGTTGTTGCTTTGTATAACAGACATCTAGGGTACTTGAACCCATAACCTGCTAGCAGCAAATGGTGCTACCTATTCAACTGGTGCAGACCAACAGACCAGCTGGCACATCTGTGATGTCTGAATCATATCTGCACTGTTTGCTATCCAGTCATTATTCATTTTGAAATTTTCCAAAAAAAAAAATAAGATAAATGGTTTTGTCCAGGTTTACAGATTGACAAGTCCATTTAAGATTTTTTAGCAATTGGTAAATGGGTGTAACACACTATGCACCAGAATATATATTGCACTTCATATATTGCCATCCTTTCTCTAAAGTCTAAACATTTGAATATATACCATAAATTATGTCTTGCAAATAACTTAAACTTGCATAAGACCCATTTTGATAAAAGTCACAAGATTAAGAGGTCTATTACCTTAGACTCACATGTTCATTACCTATCTTCAGTTACAATAGATTCTGTGGCTTCCAATTTTTTAATTATTTTTGAAAATAAATTTTTTTCTAAAAACCAAAAGGTCTTTCCAGTGATTGAGATGTAAATGCATGGGAATGAATTAATAGTTAATAGGTTGTCTCCCTTAGATGCTATATGTCATGACAAATTTGATATGATCAGCTCAAATTGTAGTCAAATTTTAAAAAAAAGGATATGTGGAAAAACTTAACAGCTCAAGGAATGCGCTTATTATAAATGTATTACACAATCACGTATTAGAGGTTAAACTTGTAAGTCAATGTTCAAGACACTTAACTTTAGCATGTATTTAAATTGTAGTGATAGTCATAATGTTTTAGTTAATGTTTCTTGATGATGTAGTGATCTTAATGGTAAAGTAAGTGATAATTCATGTCATAATGATGTAGTGATAGTTAATGTTTTGATGATGTAGTGATTTAATGGTAAAGTAAGTGATGAATTCATGTCATAATGATGTAGTGATAGTTAATGTTTTGATGATGTAGTGATTTTAATGGTAAAGTAAGTGATAATTCATGTCATAATGATGTAGTGATATTTAATGTTTTGATGATGAAGTGGTTTTAATGATACAGTAAGTGATAATTCATGTCATAATGATGTAGTGATAGTTAATGTTTTGATGATGTAGTGATTTTAATGGTAAAGTAAGTGATAATTCATGTCATAATGATGTAGTGATAGTTAATGTTTTGATGATGTAGTGATTTTAATGGTAAAGTAAGTGATGATTCATGTCATAATGATGTAGTGATAGTTAATGTTTTGATGATGTAGTGATCTTAATGGTAAAGTAAGTGATAATTCATGTCATGATCGTTAGTTTTTTTCTGTCCATTTTTTCAAAAGTATTTCTTTTTTTCATGTATATTCCAGGTGAAGTGAATGTATATTTGGGATGGCTTTATTTTAAAAAATGAGATACTTTCATATTGTTCACAATACATTGAATTTTAAAACACATTCATTACAATCTATTGCAACTTTTTTTATTTTTTTACAAAAAATTTTAAGTTTTATGTTTGTTGACATTGTCTTTTGAATATTTCACCTTTTTTTAATTAAAATTGTAATTCAAATTCTTTCACTCTTCACTTTATTTTTTTGCATTTAAGACACATGAGTTTCATTCAAAATTTACAATATCATCTGTTAAAAAGGTTTGCTATGTTTAAATAGATAGGGCCTTTCTTGGACAAAATATTTTTCTCATATTTTTTCAATTCAAAAAAACAATTAGCCCATTGGGGATTTTTCAAGGGTTTTTAACCCAATTTAGGAAGTTTCTTTCCCTTTAAAAAAGTTTTTTTAAAAATTTTACTTTTTTGTTACTTTCTCCACAAATTTTTTTTTGTACTTTTTCCACAAAAATTTTTGTTTACTTTTCTCCCCAAATTTTTTAATTTTTTTCCACAAAATTCTTACTTTACTTCACAAATTCTGTAATTTTTTCTTCACAAAATTTTTTTAAAATTTTTTCCCAAAAAAGGTTTTCTTTGTACTTTTAAAAAATCCAAAACCCAAAGGTTTTCTTTTTTTTATTTTTTTTCCACAAAAATTTATTTTTTCTTCCACAAATTTATTTTTTTTCCCAAGTTTTCTTTTTTTTTTAAAAAACTTTTTTATTTTGGTAGGGGAACCCTTTACCTTTTTTAAAATTAAATTGTTTTCGTTTTTTTTTTTTTTCTTTTTCACATGAAAACAGTAAAGCACATAAAGGCCTTGCTAATCAAATTTGAAGTGGTGGAGGAAATCTATGTAGCATGCATTAAATATTCAAAGAACTGTATAAAATTTCACGTTTTGATAAAAACTCTTGAACATTTTTTTCCAGAGATTTGCAATTTACATTTTATATAGTTACTCATAATGATTATTTAAGATTGTTCAAATGATTATAGTCAACAGTAGAACATTTTATTTGAATAAATAACTGATTAATATTTACTTAAACTGTATTTCATATGTTCTTAACATTGTGGAATCATGGTGTATGATAACTATATGGCCCTAATATTCCTCTTACTGTAATTCTAAATTTTAATTTTATATTTGATCTTCTATTTTTTTTACACTTGTCTAGATTTTGTTGTCTACTTCATTTAAATATTCAAAGTGAATACACCCTTTTAGCAAAGGAATAGACAGTTTTTATTAGGCACTCTGTTGATTGTATATATTTGTTTTTTCGTTTTTTATTTTATTTAATGTATACAAGGTATATTAAAAAGTTAGGATGAGTTTTGAATAAAAGACCAATGTATTTCAATTCACCTTAAATTTTTTTTTGAACATTTATTGAAAAAAATGTTCATATTATTTAAATTTTATTTTTCATGACAAATATTGAAAAAAATGAAGAAAAAAAACACAAAGTATTTTGACAAATGGCATTCTATTGAAAAATTAACTTGCTTGTTCTTTCTTAAAGAAATTGACAGAATCTTTCATACTGTCTTAACTTTTAACCTTTAACTCTTTGAATCTTTGTCACTAGAAAAAAGCCAGGCCAGGCCAGCCTACACATCCATGACTTTTGGCTAACTAACTTTTTAATTTAATTTTTGATATCCCTTAAATTGATCATGAACAGTCCAAAAGTGACACTCCCGGGGTTTTAAAAATTTTTAAAAGATTAAAAATTTTTATTTTTGGAAAATTAAATTAAAAGAAATGAAAAATAAATTTTTAAAAAAAGAAAAAAAACTAAAAAAAAATTTTAAAGAAAAAAAATGTAAAGGAGGTTTTTTTGGGGCAAAAAAAAAAAGGTCTAGCTTGTTATTTTAAAGTTACATTTTAAATCAACACTTCAAAAAGTAGGGACATTTTTGGTCTTGTTTTGTTCGATAAGCATTTTAAAATTGGTGGTTTGTCCTTTTTTTCTTTTTTCCCCTTACTTACGTCCTAATAGCACATCATTTTTTTGACTATATCTTTTGTGTGTTGGGACTTCCCCCTCTTCCATGGGGGGGTTTAAGTTGGGTTGGGTCAAGGTTTCTTGGCTTTTTAAAAAGTTTCCATCTGTTTTTTTCATATTTTTAAAGGAAATATTTTTTGGGCCCCTGACCCCCTTTTTTTTCTTTGTGTTGCCAATATTCTTGTATAAAAATCTCGTCCATATAATTTTTTTATATTACCCATATCGACAGGATTTTTTTTTGCACTGGTGAAAAAATTACCGGCACTCCACTGTTTAAAATTAAGATGCTCCCTTTTTGGCTTTACTTTGTGAAAAAATTGCTGCTTTTTTGGATAAACATTTTGCCACTGTTGAAAATTATATGCTCTATAAAAAAAAAGTATAAAAAAAATATTTAAATTTTTTGAATATAATTTTTTATTGATAAGCAAGAAAAAGAATAACACTGGGTGTTGTTACAGACAGGAAAATTTTTGGCTCGGTTAATTTTCCCTTAAACTCCAGGCCCCAAAAATTTTCCCCCAAAATTTCTTTTTACCCGCAACTATGTACAAAATTCTTATATTATTACTCATAAAGCCTATGATTAGCCTGAATTGAGTCAAGGTCAAGGTGGATTGGGGTCAAGGTAAAGATTTATTGGGGTCAAGTCTAGACAGTTGCTTCAATTTCACTGTATAGTTTCACAATATTTTGTATAGTAGTGTCAAAGCAGCAATTGGGAGTCATTTTCAAGTCACAGATATTTTTATGCCCCCACAATGTGGGAGCATATAGCGTTGCACTTGTCCGTCCGTCCGTCCGTCAGTCCGTCCGTCAGTCCGTCCGTACGTCCCGAAATCTTGTGAACGCAACTCCTCTTAAACCGGATGGCAGATTTTGCTTAAACTTACAGGGATGAACAACCTTAATGTGTAGATGGTAGTAAAGGAAGGAATTTTCGCTGCGACCAAATTTAACAGAATTATGGCCCTTTGTTGATTTTTTCACTAGATACTATGTAGAAATTTTGTGAACGCAACTCCTCTTAAACCGGATGGCAGATTTTGCTTAATCTTACAGGGATGAACAACCTTAAGGTGTAGATGGAAGTAAAGGAAGGAATTTTTGCTGCAACCAAATTTAATAGAATTATGGCCCTTTGTTGATTTTTTCACTATACACTATGTAGAATTTTGTGAACGCAACTCCTCTTAAACCGGATGGCAGATTTTGCTTAAACTTACAGGGATGAACAACTTTGAGGTGTAGATGGTATTAAAGGAAGGAATTTTCGCTGCGACCAAATTTTACAGAATTATGGCCCTTTGTTGATTTTTTCACTATATTCTATGTAGAAATTTTGTGAATGCAACTCCTCTTAAACCGGACGGCAGATTTTGCTTAAACTTCGAGGGATGAACAACCTTAATATGTAGATGGTAGTAAAGGAAGGAATTTTTGCTGCGACCAAATTTAACAGAATTATGGCCCTTTGTTGATTTTTTCACTATATACTATATAGAAATTTTGTGAACGCAACTCCTCTTAAACCGGATGGCAGATTTTGCTTAAACTTCCAGGGATTAACAACCTTAATGTGTAGATCGTAGTTAAGTAAGGATTTTTTGCTGCGACCAAATTTAACAGAATTATGGCCCTTTGTTGATTTTTAGTTTTCAACTTGTGGCACATGTAGTCCAAAAAATATTTGACCTAGAGTCATAACATTGACAGAACAGTGGCGTGTGGGGGCATCAGTGTCCTATGGACACATTTCTAGTTGTTTTCAACCTTAGGGTTTATTCTTTGTGACCACACCAATAATCTTCCTATAGATTCTGAAAATATTTTATAATGTGACTTTGAATTGAAAATACTCTTTAAAAAAACAACAACTAATTTATCTTTTATTTTACCATTCCTGCAATACTCCTATTTTCTAGATTATGCAAATGACCTTTGTAGGAAAGGTCACTTAGATCATTGCCTTTATATACTGAAATAAAAAAAAATGGATGTCTTTTATTATGTATGTAACATGCTATTATATTTATATACTTTAAGGGGCATACAAAAGAAAAAAAAGCAAATGGTCGTTTCTAAAGTGATTGGTCATAAAAAAAAATAAAAATTTATTTTATATGTAAAAATTTTGGATTTTCAGAAAAGGGAGACAAACAAAATATGGGGGATAATAAAGGTTAAAAAGGGGGAAAAAAAGAATAGTGAAAAATATTAATTTTCATTTTAAAGATATAAATTTTTACAAAATTTTTTAGATTCAAATTTTTTTACTTAAAATTGTTGGAAAATTAATATGCAAATGGAAAATTTCTTGAAGTGAATTTAAAAAGGCACTTAAATGTTTTCATTATTAATCAACAAGATTTAGATGAATATCATTAAGACAAAGTAACCGTCTTCATATGTCAATATTCATAATTCAAATAAATCACTCTCATATTTTATTGTTACATTATTGTTAAGTTCTAATTTTGACCATTGTAACTCAGCTTTGACAAAGTTGCTATGATCTATTAGATACACACAAAGTTTGGATCATTTATATGCCATCAGTATTGAATCAGGCCGGCATGTGCATCCGTGCACTTTGACCAGACTTGATTTTTAATATATTGATATCCCTGAAACTCTTAATGGACCAGTCCAAATAATCACTGGCACAAGTCCATTATACAAATTCAGGTTGTTAGGTATATAGAATCAGTAATTTGCCTACATGGCTAATACAGGGGTTTGTAATTCCTGGCATTTCTAACCGTAGAAGATGAGATAATTAGGTCAAACTTTCCTACCATTAACACTGTAACCTAGAAATTCTGTGTCGGGTTCAATTAACTCAGATTCTGTTCCAACAATGGAACTATGTGGTTAATGTATACAATATTATAACACATTGTCTGTTTACATTGTAGCCCTGAGCTGATTTCTTGTACAATATGATACAACAAGAATTTCTGGTTAGGTTCTGAAAATATATACACTTTCAAATAAGCATACTATTGTTTTCAGCAAGGTTAAAAGTTAGTGGCTCTACTTTGTTTGTGCTCACCTATCGTGGTGCATATGGTGCAGTAATGGGTTAACTTGTATTAATTTATATAAGGAGTTAACCCATTTCTGCACTAAGGTGACAATGTAGGTGATAAAAATGCGTAAGTCAGTATCTCGGGTGTTGATTCTTCCACCAGTAAAGCCAAGTGGATATGGTAAGAAACACTAGACAGGGATAGTAAAAAAACATTTGTTTATAGTACATTGTATATGAATGAATGATATAAATGATGTATAATTCTTTATGAATGAATATATTTTGTTTATCTGTATAATTATGTCAAGGAATAAATGCATAAAACTAAAATATGCTTCCCTTATCAATTCTTTATTTAATTAAGCAAGAAACATTAAAATTAAATTGATTTAGTGTTTATTCATTACTAATAAATATTGTATTTTTTGTAATTTCAGAACAATTTATCACCAAATATATAATTATAATTGTCCATGATTTTAAACTGCTGACCTGTAGATTGTTTCTAGCCACTCTTTTATAAAAAAAAATATCACTTTTTGCTAAATCTATCTATTAAGACTGGTAACAGACACAATTTTGAACTCTAGTTACCTCCCTTGGACTGTTACTTGATGCAAAAGATTTCACATTCCTTACATCACTTCATTTTGACAGTATTCATTAATACTGTGATCAAAGTTGTATGTCCAAAATATTCTAGGTGTGCAGATTCATTTTGCACAAAAACTATGTACATCTGTTGAATGTCACAATAAGTAATTGTTAGATGTATATTTTAAAGTTTATAAATAGCCACTGAAACCAAGTTTTGTACTGCTGGTTTTGCTAGCTTACTATTCCTGTGCATAAAATTTAGTTTTATTCCATTGGATTCCACCCAATGCTGTGTCATCAGAAATTTTGTTGAGTCTAATGGTTATTTAACTCTCAGTGCTGATTCCTGTGGAATTGGTAGTTGGTCACTTGCAGAGAAATTGGTATTTGCTGGTTAGTTATCCTGGATAGCCAGTTAGATTGAGCTTCTTGGTAAGAAAACAGGATAAAAACAACCAAACAAACAAATGTTGTAAACGTCTGACCCAACACAAGTTTTGATAGTATGTAAGATAGTTATTGTTCTATAAGGAGACCATACCAGTGCCCTTTTTATAAAGCATTGGCTGAACTGTGCTGTGGCAAATTCAATGTGGCTTACTGCCATGATCCAGAGAGAAAACTACCAACACTGCCCTATATAAAATATTCAGACATATTATGTTATAGTCCCTGGCGTCCGTCCACCAGCCTGTTAGCAATTTGGTTTCCAGAGCATAACTTAGGTTCCATTTGGCCCACAATATTCAAACTTCATAGGATGATTGTCTATATTGAGTAGAAAACCCATATTGATTTTTGGGTCACAAGGTCAAAGGTCAAGGTCATTATTACATTAAAACTGATACTTAACAGTTTCTGCTCAATAACTGAAGAATTAATCAACCTTATTACATTAAAACTGATACTTAACAGTTTCTGCTCAATAACTGAAGAATTAATCAACCTACAGCTGTAAAATTTTATAGGATGAAAAGCCATGTCCAGTACATGAACACTATTGATTTTAGAGTTATAAGGTCAAATATCAGGGTCGCAGTGATCTTTACACTGAAAATTGTGGTTTCTGGAGAACAACAGAAGTTCCATTTGGCCCACAGTGTTCAAACTTCATAGGATGATTGCCAATATTGAGTTGAGGACCCCTATTAATTTTTTTGTCACAAGGTCACAGGTCAAGGTCACTATTACATTAAGTCTGAAAATTGTTGTTTCTGGAGCATAACACAAGTTCCATTTGACTTACAGTGTTCAAACTTCATAGGATGATTGGCTATATTGATTAAAAGATCCATATCTATATTCGGGTCACAAGGTCAAATGTCAATATCAAATGACCTTAATATTGTTAACAGTTTTGCAACTGTCAAACTTCATAGGATGATCACTTACATTGAGTACATTAATGATATGCCCTAAAAAATGTCTTATATTATGTTAACCTATAGCTCTTCAGCGTTTCTTATGTAAAATTCTTCCAAGTATAAGTAATAGATATACCATTGCTGCATTGACGATTTCTGGGTTTGTGTAAATTATACCATAATCGTGAGGTTAAGGCATAAGAAAGGTCACGTGATTATGGTATAATTTACGCAAACCCAGAAATCGCCAACGCACCAATGGTGTATCTGTTTTAACCTATAGCTCCGCCCAGAAACACTTACTCCTTCGATCTTCAAAACTGAAAATTATACCATAGTCTGGGTATGGTATAATTTACGGTTATTGGAAATTAACCTAAAGCTCTTCAGCGTTTCTTATGTAAAATTCTTCCAAGTATAAGTTACTTGTTTGGATATTTCAAGATTATTATATATTGTTCATTAATGGCCCTAAAACCCATCCGTCTGTATAGATATTGCATTTGAATCGACTTCGACCGTAACCTGTGGATTTTAATAGCTTATCGTTCTGGACTAAATAGGTGAATGATTAGGTAATGAATTGGGTTTGACTATCACCACAAAATTATGTGGTAAACATATTGCACCGGAGTCGTCTGTTTGTACGATATTTGGTGCTTTATTCAAATTTTCATCTTAATGTCAAGTATTAATCTGTTTTAATTCATTTGTCATAGTATAAGTAATTCTGTAATGTAATTAAGACTGTCGATAAACTAATTCTTAGTCTTAACTTCTCCAGAAAGAACCTTTCCCTTGTTTGCTTCTTTTCATCTAGATCTCAGTTGTTACTACTGTTATGGTAGAATTTAAGCGGCCTTAAGCTTTATTTTTTTTTTTTTTTTTAATTTCATTTTTTTTTTTGAAAAACTATTCTGTGCCGTTTAAAACTAAGTATTTCAGTAATATTACCTAAGAAAGTACGTCATATCACTGCTATTTATAGCTTGCAGTGACTTTCGTTTCTAAAAATAGAAGGTTGGGCTTTACTTATTTACAATTAAAGAGCAGTGTATCAAGGGATTTCCCTATTGTTTATCTATTATATCAAAGACAAATTTCATTTTATATCTTTATTCTTTTGATTCGACAGTTATATGATTTATCTAAAAATAACATATTTAACCTTGAGAAAAGCTGAAGGCCGCTTTAATCTCGATACTGCCTTCTCAAGATATTGGTCATTTGTTACCTGCCTTTATAAAAGGATGATCTTTTCTTTCGATATATAATTATCCTCATCTTTTTCTCATCTGGAATGACCTATTCAAGGTTGCGATTTTGTTTCTTATCCCGACAAAATTATTCCGAGCTGTTGCTTTTGCAAGTTGTTTTTTATACATGAAACACCTGGTACATTAAAAGCTGTGAGACATCACATATTTAGGAAAAATCGATGCGAATTTGGTAAACCTCAATTTAAATAAACAACAGCAAAATCTAAGGCCTTTATTGAAGTTAATTTGACTGGAAAATAACAAACTAAAGAAGTTAAATGTTGCGACTGAGCTGCCAAAATACTATCATTCTAAGTATGTAGATTCGTTTTGATCTAATTCTGAGGTCATTCAAGCTTAAAAAAGGCAAAAATGATAAATCGATTTGATTGAAACAACATCAATTTACAAGTACAAAATATACCAGGATTGTTTTAGTCAATATGAAGGACCAGAGAAAGACCAAAGTCATGTTTATATCTTCAATTTTTAACTCGACTAAAACAAACGTTTGCGTCCGCGTAGATACTCGTATTTCTGATTAAAAATAGTGTGCAGTATAATATATTACATTACATTTTCTTTATTAAAAAAGGAATTTACTCTAAACTTCAAATATAATATCATATTCACATTATCAGCACCTACATCACATGTGAGATAAGATGCATAACACTTTAGCTTCTTTATTCTTTAGGGTAATAATAACTCATGTTATTTTAGAGATTTCTCCTCTTTTGAACTTACAATCTCATATTTAAATCTACTCAGTTTTTACATTTTACTCTATCTTTTTATAATAAAACATTTCAAAGATTCTTTGAACACTTAATCCTTATAATTTTATAGACAGTTAGCATTGACAAAGTTTTTAAGACTGGCAACCATTTTCCAAGAACTATTCACCATTTGAAGTAGGAACGTTGTACATTGGAGAGTCTTGTTTCTAATAATGAAGACATATTTTAAAAGATTCGCAACCATTTCCCAAGAACTATCAACCTTCTGAACTAGGAACGTTGTACATTGGAGAGTATTGTTTCTAATAATAAAGACATACATTAATTATAATTAATATTTTGTTTGGTTTATTTGTTTTTGTCGGCCAGTTCTTCGTACAGTTTTCAAATTCTGTATGAAGTCACTATTTAATAATATTTGTAGTTTAAAGCATCTGGGATAAGTACAGTTTGAAGTATCAATACAGTTTTGTTTTAAGGCAACGTTATTGCCTTTTCTTGACTATTATAGCAGAAGTTTTAATATTTAGGGATATACATGCATGTGATACGGCATGTAATACAATTATAAGATAATAACGTTATTTGATAATACTTCTAAATCGTTCAAGAATGTGTCTTAAGGCTTTAAAATAAGATTGAGATTGATTACTGTAAAAGCTCATTATGTTTAAGGTGAAACAAACTCTTAAAGACCTTAAATATATACGATTTGACTTATATTTGAATAAAAAGGAAGAGCCGTATATATTATTTTCCTATACATTTTCATTTGACTTTTGATATATATTAAATAAAACTGATTTCATATCAATAAGTTGGCCATCAAAAAGTTAGTATATTCTCTATTCGCACAGTAAAACGTGACAATGAAAATTAATATTTTAAAAAGTATTAATTACCTCCTTTACGTTGACATAAAAAGTAAGTAACAATTTCAAATTCATATTTTATTTTCTCTTGAAAAAAAGAGATGTATTCACCAAACTCCTTTAACTTGACATAAAAAATAAGTAACAATTTTAAATTCATATTTTTATTTTTTGAAAAAAAGGAGATGTATTTGCAAAATTTCTTTACCTTGACATAAAAAAGACATTAAATGCACAATTTTGTCATTGTCAACTCATTTGCTTGTGTGTTTTTTTTCTTCACACAACTGCACAGTTTGTAACCATTTACGTCTTAACACAAAAACATCCATGGCTAATTACATATGAATTGTTAAAGCTAAACCATCGTACAGTAATTTTACTGCAACTGCATTTAAACTGTAATCAGAACACCAAATAATAAAACAATGTTAAAGGAAAATAAAGAAGCAAAACAACAAAAACCGCTTAAACGATAAAATGGTCCAGATTGAAGGTCTTCTGAAATCTTAGTTGTATTTCATCACCGTGACATTGATTTCAAACTTATCCAAGACTTTCCGGCAAAGATGCTGTCCAATTGCTTGAAATATGTTAGTTTTTCCATAAATATTTGCTGCTGAAGGAGATTCTGGACTGAAAGTCATCGGTGTATCCTTGTCTAACACTGAATTCCAAGAATTGCCATTAGACGAAACAAGTGAAAGATGTTAAACAATAGAACAGAGAAGGTGCAATAAGACTTCTGAGCATCGCGATCAGTGACCGCGTGTTTCAAAAAAAGAATGCCATTTAAAAATGTATTGCCAATGCCCAGGGAACATTAGACAATTACGAGAAAATGCAGATAAGATTTGCATGCATTTTTTTATCTTTTATTTAAATTTCATGTTACATTTATGTACTTAAATACAAAATAGAATTCCATTTAATATTATGTGAATATGTCTTTAGTCAATTTATTTATCACTTTTGACTTAGTGTGTCTTTTGATGTTTTGCAAAAAAGTGCTTTGCGGTGAAAACCAATTAAATGTTCTCTAGTGATTTCTTTTATACACAGAGCAATACAATTTTATGGTTAAGAATTCCTTTAAGAACCACATCTTTGTTTCTGGCCAATGTTATAATTCCATTTATAGGGTCTTTGTATTATTTCCGTATTTGATGCTAAGTTTTAACTTTAAATTTCAACTTCTAAAATACTGCCTTGAAGTTACATTTAAATTCATATTTATTTTAAATGTCAGAACACTATTACTCATTTGCCTTATAGAATAAAGTTCTAATATTATGTTTTCTGATCACAATTGACTCATTAATATTGCCTTTGCAATTTTTACTTATGTATACTGTGCAATGCCCATTAATTCCTCATACTTTTGTCTTTATACACAGTTAAATGCATTCTTTATTTTTTCTTAAACGTTCTATTGTATTAACAAAATGTTATGCATTTCTTTTCCTTTTTACACTTTCCTTTATTTACTCATTGCATTACCCTGGAACTTTTATTTTCATCCAGCTCTAACTTCACTTTTAAAAATGAAAAAAGACCCTTGATGAATGTTAAAGAAACGGCTTTGCTATGCTATCTTCAATTTGTTTTATACTCTAGACTTCCTTCTGACAAATTGATCTTACTATTCACTATGGTGGCATTTGTGAGTATTTTGTGTGTTAATTATCCGATTTGTCTTTGACCCCATTTCATCATACGCATGATGCTGTTAGACTAAATTCTGAAGTGGCTTCGTTCCTTTACCGTCTCTTTTTATCACCATTGTGTATCTTTCCTCATACGGATCATTTTGTCTAACTAAACTCTAAAGTGGCTTTATACTTTTACCGTTCGGTTTTCACCATTGCATATTTCATAAATTGAAATGGAACTGCATCTATTATAAACCTAACAAAAATAAATGCATTTTTAATAATAATTTCAGGATTCAAGATGACAAACACTTGAAATGAGTGCCAATATGCGTGGGTTCCTCTCAGTGTCTACATTTATAGTTATACCACATGTCTGTGTGTTTTATCCATTGTGTAGTTTATGACTGTTATTGTTGCGTCTTTAATGCCAAGTTCTTGCCTTGCTGTCACTGATCTTGAAGTGAATACAATTTTTATTTTATTCAAAAGTGCGTCAGTTTCTTTGTATTCTTCCATTTTGTATCCATTTTAATATCTAAAAAAGGATGATTTATCGGAAGGAAAAACAATTCAAGAAGAGTATAACAAATTGTTTTATCAATGTAGAAATCTTTAACGATTTCATATAAAAGGCAAACATTACTACAATGTACTTTGTAGAGTTCATGCATGTTAGACTGAAATAAATTATTCTTCTCGCAACCGAATGCATCCATTTGTACAGAGGATTGAACGAAAATGCACGATTCTCCACCAACGCATACATTGTTTCTGTTTTTATTTTTTACAACACGCAGAATTTTACTTTTACTTTTTACTATTACATGTATAAGGAAAAATAAAAACACTTTCTAAAAACTGCGTGGGCAGTTAAAATGTAATTGTTGACAACATTTAGTCGTGGCATTCAAGTTTTTTTTATTGTCACTTTGAGTATAATTATGTTGTCTTTGCTTAATTGTATATAAATACCTCTAAAGTAAAACTAAGTTTTAATTGCCAGTGTTACAAATTTTAATAATCTGTTTAATTAAATGATAATGAAAACAGCAAACAACCCATAGTTTGATGTGTTATGACCACCCTATGTAACGATTTTTACTGTTACTCCCTCCGTCGCAATCCAGCATAAATCAATGTTTTATGCCATAAAAATGACTGTTATTATGACAAAATATGATCTAATACTGTGCGGTAGGAGACGCAAAACATTGGGCTCTCCCCTCAGTAGACTAGTTACGTATCTGAACATTATTAAAGCAGTTTCTCATTGTTATTTATGGTTGTACATCATCATTTGTAACCTCAATTACAAAGCTTTCTATCTCGAATGCATCAAAATGTACAAGCTCAACTGATTTATCCTTCTGTGGATGTATTTCCTTGTGTTTTGGATTATATAAATTTATATTTACTACGTGAATACTACTTTAGGAAATTTGATTTATTTTGGTCTTTAAAACAATGTCACTTCTGTTCGAAAGATGTGGCAAGCAATCTTCTGTTGAATGTTGTATAAACTAGTTCGGGTGTTTAAGGAAAAAAGATGCTAATAGATTGTGGCAAAGCGATGAGAAATCCTCCAAAATGTCTTGATAATTACATTATAAATGATATACAGTATAATTATGTGTTTCATCTTTTTGGCATTGTTCCTTTGTAAAATGCTTCGGGCTGTACCGATATTTATATCACGCACAAATTGAATTGAATTTTAAATACAGTTCTTAGATATAATACAGTATACAAAATATAATAGCACATAATTGCGAAACTAACCTTTGCACTATACTTACTTTAAATGGGCGGTTTCATTTGGTCTTTTCATGTGCCATTGTTATTATGGCATCACGTTTTCAGCTTACTGTGCATGTTATTACATAAAATAATGTTACTTCGGTCAGTAGGTCTACAATAAACAGCATTTATGTGTTATGCAAATGCACCTCGGGTATATACAAAAATTAACACCTGCGATAATATTTTGTCTTAATATTATTGTCCGCTCCTTGTAGGAGCTTATTGATTGCACCTTCATCTTTTTTTATTCGATACAATGGTTGCTAGGATGCGCGCGAGAAAGGGGGCGTGTCGTAATTTTTGAGTTCTCAACATTTGCTCAATAAAACGGCGTGTTGTCTTTATTTTCTTTGTTGCTTAATGTTTCTTATCAGATTCCATACAACGTGGAATACATTGTGCAATAGTGCACACTTGTATTGTGATGTTTTATGCGATGTCTTGGAAACATGTAACATGTTTGTATATTTGAGAAATCACACATTAAAACACACCAGTCCTCTATAACAACAGAATGCAACAAAACAGACAAACCTTTGGATTATTTTATCTTAAAAAGTAAATGTAACAAAAATGGCCGCTTTTGAGAGATGCAAAAGTCTAATGTTTAATATTTAAAGGACAAGGTAATATTAAAGCAGAATTTCCCGGACAGTTCTTGCAAGCGTTTTGAATTGTGATGTAAAAAATGAACACTTTTTTCTATTGGTTTAAAATCAATACATAATGCATTGTTGTATTTCATTATTATCATCTTTATGATCATGTTGAAAAGCAATATGCTTACAAACAATATTATTATTTTTTGCAATATGACACTTTAGGGTGCTCGTATTAACTTAAAAATTCACCGCCAAAAATAATACAACAATGAACGTGTGTGACTCATTATTCAAACATATTTTTGAAGATTTTATTGGACGGTAATAAAGATCGTGATTGTCACGTTTAGTTTTTCATCCGGAAAGAAGACTAGATTGATTCACCAAGTTCATCGTCCCTTCTGATGCTGCAGAGTTTTACCTTAGTTATCCCCCTTTCACTTTGCACTAGATATGGTCCAGAAGACCATATTTATCAGGTTTGATGCTAAACACACCATAAAGTGTTTTAAAGTAATCAGTTAGTTGAATTATTCTACCATATACCATGATTCCCTTAATGACATCATTCGACATGGTTAGTTATCTTTCAGAATGTATATTTAATGAAAAATCAGCAATTAATATTCGAAGTCTTTGAAACAAAACGGCCATTACTGAATGCGTTTTCAGCAGTTTTTTGGTTATTTATTTTTCATGTTCTTTTTTTTTTAGAAACAACTATAATGCAATAAATTTGTAAATTAATCCATAAAATTTATTAAGGACTTGCCTAAATGTTTCTTATGACTAGTTTAAACCTTTCTAAACATATCGTAATGCCATGAAATTTAGAATGTCGTACTAAAACGCTAGGGTTTGTTGAGGTGGGGCTCTTTTTTATAAGGAGGTAAGTGTTTTCAGCACCAAGTCACTTTCATTGGAAACGACTTTAATGTATTTGGGGGTTACATGCCAAGGACGAACAAAGACCTTCGTTTCGCTTTTAAAATACAAATTTGACACGTCTTAATTTATGAAAGGTCAATGCTTTGTTGACAACGTTTTATATTACATGTTTAAGGGACATCTTTTGCTGAAATGAAATGCAATTATTATCTCTCATTTGCTTGCTAATGCAATTCTGTAGACTTGTTGAAATAATAACAAAACAAATTAAAGTTCTGAGCACATTTTAATCACGTTATACACATAGGAAACCTTTTGAAGAACATCATAATAAAGTAATAATGGAAGTAATTAAAATGAAAGTATACAATGAAAACATGAGGCAAAAAGAAAAAGAAGAAGAAAAAAAACAGAGAAAAGGTATAAAAAACCCATCCGTCAAATTAATGAAATAATACGTAAATAAGTTGAACTTAGCTGCAGACGAATTAACGTCATTAAATGCCCGGATATTAGCCGTTATTTTAAAATAACGTAAATGTGTTTTAATTCACAGCTCCAAAAACACTCATGTCGTCTTCAAAGCGTATACGATTTAACAAGACAGCTCAACACTTATCGGCTGTTTTAGCAATATATTTCATGTTGTTGCTTTTTTCTTACAGAGAATGTATGGTCTTGTATTGTCGTAAGAATGACAGTGTTGTCTTTTTCAGCAACAATAAAAACGGAGATATACTGCACTTGTTTTAAAAATGTTTTACACAATAATATCAGACCAAAACAAATAAAACAAACAAACATTATATGTGAAATGCCTTAAAACAAATATATATAAAAAAATCAGTTACAGAAAAAGGGCAATAATCATATGTTTCTATATATTTATTTTTACAATACACCTTTATGATTTAATCAGTTTTTGATATGCTATAAGTGTGTAATTACCAAAATGACAATAATTTGTCCTCAGAAGTGTTTCTGCCAGTAGATATGATTTTCAAAACATGTATTTGTAAGCATATTATATAATGTTTTGTTTCCAAATGAAAAGCTTATATTTATATATGAATATTGATTTCAAGTGGCATTATTTCGATTTAATAGCAGCTGTTCTTTTAAAATAATAAACAGTGAATTAAGACTGGTTTTGTCATTCTTGAACAACATAATATTATACATGTATGTATTTGTAATGTAAATAAAATATTTCTTAAAACATTTGTAATGATTTTTTGTAAGAAATGTACAACAAATAAAGATGTTTAGAGTTTTTAGTCTAAACAAAAGTCAAACCTTTGTATTTTATGTTCTTATAAAATGGTGAAAAAGAAAATAAGAAAAAAAAACTTTAAAAAAAACAAACTGAAAAAGCCCCGATCTATTTAAGGTAAGTTAGCTGATAAACATGTATTCTATATTAATATATAAATGTTTGAAAATTATTATAAATGAAATTTAACTGCACGTTAATTTGACGAAAAAGTTAACTCTGATAAAGAGGAATTTGTAGAAAATATATGAAATACATTTTTTAAATATAAATCTACTCTAGAATTAATATACTGACTGCAAAAGCTAGAATAATTTACCTTAATTATTCTTTGAACTTTCTTAAAAACAAGAAAGTTTTGTTTTTAAATTCATATATGAAAATGACTTTTTTCATTTTCAATATAATCACATTTATATGTGCCTTTTAGTCAGTGATATTTTATTTTAAACACATGTTAAGTTCTACTTTCAATTAATTTTATTACAAAGTTGATGGACATATATTTTGAAGAGAAAATTGCTCGTAAATAAAACCATTTAAGACATGATTTAACCATGCGTCAAATAACACACGACTGGGCTTCAATACAATACCATTAATATACATGTGGAACTTTATGACGATAAACAAACCACATAGCCTAAACTTAGCCGAACATGATTTGTATCTTAAATTTTCTCAAACGAAATATTTCTTTAACATCGTTAAATTTATTAAATAGTAAACACTTTTAGATTCGTAGAATATTTTAAATAATCTTGCCATTTATTGTGGGCAAAGTATTATTTAGAATCATTTTATGAAAATAATAAAATTAACGAAATATACTAAGCGGTGTTTACCGGGTGGTTATACGAATGTTTTTTTTTATTATTTAGCCAAATTATTATCAAAATATGTTTTATAAACTGGGTTTTGGTCTGAAATAATATTATATCAATTTTATTAACCAATTTGATATGTTTATTTTTAATAATTTACAAAGGTGAATATCATTATGATACTTTTAAACTCCTTACAATAATAAACAAAAGAAGGATTCATTTTAAAACGAACGATTTTTTAATTCTTTTACAAAAATACTTAAAGTTGTACAAAAATTATGGAATAAACGTCAAAGGCAATTAATTTCGTTTAAATTCAGTACGTTTAAAAAAAAACATTCTACGATGACTTTGTAACTTTATGATTATACTATGCCTGAAAACTTATTAAACGTTAAACTAAAAATAATAATACTCGAATATTTAATAACAAATAAAGTAAGATTAATAACTAAAATTAATCTCCATCTCAACATAGTTAACAAGGCAAAAAATAACATATTATAAGAAACAAAAAGATATAGTTTTATAGATGAATATTTTTTACTTTTAAGTTCACGCGATATTTTAATCATAAAATTATAAAACTTTTTTGTATTTCTTTTTTATCATTTTTTTAATATATATTTTTTCTTAGCTGCTGAAATTAATTTGTACGAGAGAATACTAAAATACACGCATATTTGACAACAAAACCCATAGAAATTATTTTTCTTTTCTTGTACAAACCTTAGCACAATTTTTAGACATGTTGTTAATTAAGAGCCATGCAATTTTTCGTTCTCAACAAGCAATCTTCATGTTACTGTATTTTTTATGCCACACATTTGAAAAATTGACTATAACAAAAGAAATTACTCAACGTTTATTACTCAACGAGTGTTATATACTTCATATTCCAGTCAAAACAGCCGAATTCAGTTTTGAAAGATGACTGTGTTGTATTTCTAATTATAAATCACAAATGTTACTTTAAACTGAAATGAGTATAATTTTTATTTGAAAATGGAGTTAATTTGTACATGAATTTTACCCTTTATATAAGCACAAACATACATTCTTAAAAGAAAAAAAATATTTCAGGATATTTATTTATCATATTATAGAACTAGTTAAAATACAAATATGTTAAAAATATAGCGCAAATAGAAATGTATCGCTATATTGTAATTAAACAACTGCATAATAATGTGCGCTAATTTTCAATTACTAGCTAACTAACATATTTCATTCGGCATTATGTCTTTGTCTGCTATAAATAGTATACAGTAATTTATGAAGATTATTTATCATTATTTATCTATTCACTCTATAAATAGCTGCTAACAGGTTCAAGGATATATTTTATTCAAACCGTGATGCCTAGACATTAATTACATGGAAATTGTAGGGACATTTATATTCAAACACACTTACAAATATATTTCAAATCATATCAAAAACAAAAGTTCACTTTCCAACGTCACTTCCGGTAAATTTTGCCGAGAAAACGTCCTCCGTTGCATGACGTGTATTATTTGTTTTCATTATTTGATATATATTATTTCATCTCGTGCCCCTAATCACAGCACCCTCTTACGTAGGCAGTTAAATTCATTGCAAAATTGCATTTGCAAATAGACCATGTGCTTGTTATATCGGGACCAGACAAGACTGTCGGGTGAACTGGAAACATTTTATGTTTTATGCACCATAAACGCATCTCCTTGATTTTGACATTGAGTGAATAAGTTTAAATCTGGTTTCACAACAAAAACACATTTGGCATTTGTTATGATTTAAGCGCTCCATATATAGAGCCAATGTTATAAAAGCCCTTTTATGTTTGCTGAGGGCGTTTAAATGAGTGTAATATGGATCACGTGATCAGCACAGGCTTTGTAAGTATGTCCGACACTGTTTGAAGATCATATCATTTCAGTATATAACAGTCATTCATGAGAACTTATTCTTAAATAATTCTCATATTTACACTCAATCAAAATATATTTCATAAAATAATTCAGCAGTTACTAGCTAACTCGTTTCTCATTGGCTCATGTGCATTCCCATGTCAGGAACATCCGGACTATCGTTCTTATCCGAATCACCATCATGTTTGCTGATTTTTTTCGCTTTTATCCTCCGGTTTTGAAACCAGATTTTAATCTGTCTTTCAGATAAATTTATAAGTTGGGAAAGCTCCCATCTCCTTGATTTCGATATATAGGTAGAACTGTTATATTCCCGCTCAAGTTCTGCGATTTGAAATTTAGAGTACGGACGACGACGTTTTCTCAAGGTCACGGCCGTCGGCGCTAAAGTTGTTGAGGGTAAATGGATCGCATTCTGCATATCACCTGAAAGTAGAAATGAATTATAATCTATAAGTAGCGGCCAGTGTAAATTAGCCGCATAGAGTAATAACATTTTTACTTCTTATATGTTATATCTACGTTTCATGTTATTTAAAAACAACAACAGCAACAACAACAACATCAGAAAATAGAAATATATTTTATATAGCATATAAACGCTAGACTTTTTGCCGTGATACAGAGAATTATTAAGCTCTTATTTCTATGATTATTTCATCAAATAATATACTTTCGTTGAAGGTTCATTTAACTTCTCGTGTAGAACTGGTTACATTGAATTTCCCTTAAGACGTATTAATATCTTTTTTTTATATATAATGCTCGAACTCTATGTACTTTCATCAATGCAAATGTACAACATACAGAACTGACACAGCTTTTCTAAGACATTTCAAAATTGATCGAAATATATCATTGTAAATGAATATAGATCTACATTGTATTAATATGTAAAATTACTAAAATATATGTTTTTAATGGTATTATAGTCATGATGTTGTGGAACGTTGATGAATTTTCATCCTATTTATATTTTTACTCTTACCATAATGCTGTTCTTGATTATTATTATTATTTTTATTAATTATTATTATTATTATTATTATTATTATTATTATTATTATTATTATTATTATTATTATTATTATATATTTTGTTATGCTCATTGCATTGTGCGAAAATCAATCTTTTTGTTTTGTAAAGTTAATGAAAAGATAGGAACATTTTTTTTTATATTGAAGAAACAATTATTAAATTTCTTGATATTAAGTGAAAAAATACAAAACATATTGTTACGGTGTATCTTATAATTATCAGTTGATTTGCTTTGAACAAATTACGTACTATCAATAATATAATAATTTATATATTTCCTATTCGTTCAGAAGACAAATTCACCTACTAAGTTAGCGTGATATACAAACAAGAGGCGTTTTTTTATATTTTGATGTATTATCAATGTTAAATTTATTGTTTTCAAAATATTCAATTAATCCTCAAACGCATAATTACTCATTTTTTATGGTTCAGTTTTTAATAGACCTACATCACATATCCGAACAAAATAATCGATTGCCCGAAGATCATTAAAAATGTTTTTGTACGGTAACAATGCAGATAGATAAAGTAGACAGGTAAAAAAAAGAATGAAAACAAAAAGGAAACAATGAAGGATGTATATAAACAAGATGCGTATTTAGGAAATTCCAGCTATCAACGGTTCGTGTATTTTCGACTTTCTTCGTAAATTTCCGTATATAACATATATTTCTCATAACGGAAGACTGGTCATACCTCTTGAAATAAAGTCTTAATTATCATCATCATTATTATCATTATTATCTTTAATAAAGCGTTCAGTTTTCCGGACTATTTATTGATCCTAGGCATAGCAATAGCTTATGTGACGATTAAAAGACACGAAAAATAACGAAAATTGCCGAATGTTTACGAAGTTATGATGGATGTATTGCCAAAAACTTTAATTGATTAGAATAAACGTGATCCATCAATGGCTGCAAAAAACGAAAGGCGACGGAATATGTCCCAATATAAATTGATGAATAATGATGAGCCTACAAATAAGGTTTTCTTTAAAATATATAGAGGATATTTGTTTAGTTCAGTGTAAGATCGGAATATATTTCACCGAGTGAGCACCAAAAGGTATATTTCACGAGTGGCGCAGCCACGAGTGAAATATGAACTTTTGGTGTTCACAAGGTGAAATATATTTTGATATTACACTAAACTTAACAAATTTTCTTTTTATTATATGCAAAGAAACGTTTTAAAAAGACATTAAACCTAATACTGAATGAAAAGCGCGCCAAATAATAATACAACGTGACGTCATTTATGACGTCACGTCATTAAGTTGGTATCCAGTTCTGTGCACGCTGGTATTTCAGTGAAACAACGTAAGGGGCTTAAATTCAAAACAGTGAAATTATCAAAGTGGTAATTTCACTGTTTCAAACAGTGAAATTACCAGTTTTTATATCACTGATATATTTCTATAAACCACCGAAAAGCATGTAATAAAAGACATTTAACAATGCGACAAATCATAAAGATATTTAGACACAAAAGAACAACACGAAAATCTGCAATTTTTCTAATGAATCAGGCAAGTTTATGCGTCGAAAATGAATTGGAAACAGCACTGCTTAATTTCTAATAAATACAGAATTATTCAAAGATATTAAAATTTAACACAGGGAAACAGCCAGACAGCAAGATGGTCAAAAGGGTTGGGGTGAGGTGGTGTTGGGGAGGGGGATTTATTAATATCCATTGGTGTTTAAGGTGTATATAAAATTAAGAAACGATTTGATGTGTAGCATATTGCCTGCCCGGATATAAGTAAAAAAACAAACACCAAAATGAAACAAAATAAATGATATTTAAAGTATATTGTTGTTTTGTTTGAAGGGAAAATTAAAGAAATAAATGCCAAGTGTTGTTTCATGGGTGCTTATCTTGGGACAACGTTACAGCTGTTGTTGTGAATTGTTGCTTATTTGATACTTTCAAGCGTCAAGTCATTTTTGTGACTTGGCAGCACCCCTTAAACCTACAAAATATATTTTTTATAATAAAAGAAGGATATAAAAAAGAATCTAAAAAACTTAAAGATTTAATTGAAGTACACTGTAACGTAACATATCTTCTTTATTATTATTTTTTTCAAAAATAAAATTATTGAATATCAATAATAACAAATAAAACAACGTTTTTTCTTGAATAATTTTCCAAGGTCAGGAAATGAATAAAGGAATAATAATGATTATGTTTTTTTTCTTCTATTTGCTTAATGAACAAGATTCGGACAGTATTTTGATAAATGCGATATGTATAAAAAATTATCATAAAACGCGTCATATTTTTTGCCTTTACGGTTAAGCCAGACAAAATGGGAGACACCAGAATAAAATCAAAGGCAACTAAACTTTGTGATTCAAGAATATTACATATATAATAAGCCAGCGTCACGGTGGTCTGGTCCATTTGTCAAACAGTGACAACGTTATGAATTGTACATCTAGTAATTAGTTGTCATAATAGAGTTTAAACGCCAAGCGACGACGTTAACGACTCTACCACACACGTTAACGTAACTTGCATAATATGCGACGTAACGCGTAAATTTACAACATCATAATCTAAATGTTCCGTTTTATCACCGGCCGATTTACTTTAAACGTTTTCCGCGGTAAAATGTCGCCCGTAAATTAGATTATTCTTTAAAAAACGGTGTTACCGGTAACTTTAAAAGTCTCCGTTAAAATTTTATTGCTTTGTCTCTGACTACAAATTAACTGACATTTGCAGCCCATTATTCTGCTTTTTTATTTGACAAAATAGAATAGACAGTAAGTTGATTTCAATATGAACGTTAAACGTAACTTATTTTGATAATAAATTGTCTTCATTTGTCCGTAATTTCCGCATTTAATTTAAATTAGTCATGGCAAGTCATCCAATAGTTCTTAATTCATAAACATTCTTCGAATAAGCATTTAGAAATAAACAAGATACTCATTACAGATTTAAAACAAATATAAGTAATTTTGTTTAATTTTCGATTAAATTTAATCGTATTAGACAAATATGCAAATAAAGAAAACGAGTGTAAATAGTAGCAAGGGCTACATGTATATTTTTCAGCTATTGTGTAAGGCAGGAAAATGACCAATGGCAGACTTATTTGTCTTCAAAATTCTTCTTAATATATCTTATTTTAGTTGTTACAATAAGTAAAGAAAACAACAAAATATTTCTTTATTCATGATTCTATGTTGGCGAGCTTTCTTTCCCAACTCCTACAGTTTCTATTTATTGATTTCAAAGCCCAAAAGCATTCTTTCGTTTTCAAGCACATGTCTAAATTGTGTTGACATTCCCAAATGATTAAGGAAAAGCATATGAAATAATTAAAATAGTACACAAACAAAAGAGAAATACTAGTCATTGCGATTTCATATTCAACAACGACAATTCCACGTTAGCATGTAAAAATAAAAAACTGAATTCTTTATTATCAATTTATGATTGCCTTATTGGTAGCCCGAGCCAAAAAGACGGCCTTATCCGTCAAGTTTGACTTTATTATTACCCCTGTCATCAGCGGAATTGCGCATGCAATCGTGGAGGTTAAAATAATATAATCATTATTAAAACAATATTTCGCACTAAATCAAATACCTACGACTATAATGGTCATGTTAAAGAAGTAAAAACAAGCGCCGCCTGTCCAAAATGAAAAGTTTGCAAGTTACATATTCAAATGAGAATAAAATTTAAAAAATAAGACCTTTGAATTTTTTTGTAGTGAATCGTATAACAAAAGACACTTATCATTGTCAGATATTTATATTTAAAACTCGAATAAATATGCATTCTATGATAAAATCGTCAAAGAAATGTCAGGTCCGGGCATAAATGCGGTGAAACTGTTTTATCCACCAGCTTATTAGCATTTATTTCGGCAAATAATTGTTTATGTGTTCTTTACCAAAAATAGTAATGCGTGTTTTACTAAAAGTAATATAAGTTTAGTGCATTTGTACTGTTTTGCAAAAGATTGCACCAATATACATACATTGTATATCTCATTCTATAATAAATTTATTTTTCAAATCTGACAACAATCATATTTTTTAACAAATTTGTTTGAACATGTATACAAAAGAAATCAACATAAAAATAAATAAAACACGATTTTTTTATAGCTTTTTAGAAAGATACATTTCAATTTCAGAATCAAATCACCCTACTATTTCTACATTTAGATATTTCTTTGTCCATTTCTCATCTTAGTATTTAATTATTTTGTTATTGTAACACCTTTGGCCAAAGGAGGAAAACAGCTTAATATTGTCCGTTTTTCTCTTTATTTCGGATAGGTCGTAATTCGGACATATTAAGGTACACAGAGCGTGTCTGGGAGATAAGGGGTCTTTGAGGTGAAGATTTGGACGAGTTCAAAAAGAAATAAAAATTTCATTAGTTATTTCTGTGCCAATTAAATCAGTATTATTGTCCATGTGGCCAACAATATAATCTCGAAAATCATGGAAATTTCGCTATGAATCGGATATTTTTGTAATAGATACCGACAAGTTAAACTTAAGCGTGAAATGGCACAGCTTTCATGGTCATTTGGGATTTTATTAATTGTGACTTTCCGTAATAAAAGAACTATAAACGAGTAGATAATATGGCACAGGGCTTCTAACGTTAACACCGGTCAAATTTATTATTAGAATATTGAAAGAGTTAGAATTTTATTCCCATTTTTTTATGAAAGAATCCAAATAAAACGGACAAGGTTGTAAACGATATTATGAAGGAAAAGTGTAAAACCGAAAAAAATAAATTTTGGATCAGTAACAAATAGACTTAATGTTTAATAAATTATCAAAAGCAAAAAATGAGTTCAGTGAAAACTTAATTGTAAATTAATTTTTTAAAAATCAATAATACTATACACAATAATATTTGAAATGTTAATCAGTTAATCATATGCAACTGACAATTGATTAATATTTCATCATGAAAATTATTATTTATTCAATAAACCTTTGTACCGAATTACATTTACAGTGTATATTAATATATTCATACATTGTGTAAGAATCTGTTATTGTTAACTTCATATCCTGTACGTATAACCCCATCACCACTCTTCCACTTTTAATTGTCCACTTCACCGGTGTTCGTCGCCTTGGCCTCTGATTGCTGACTGATATATTTATTTACATATTCTGATTTTTATAGACATATTTCTTTTATTTCTGACAAAAGAGAAAACATTAAATGACGTGCTTATATTTTTTGGTTGACCTCGTTGACATGTTCTTTAAGACGAAGGGTTATTCAAGATCGTGTTTAGTTTGTACAACCATATAAAACTCAGTCTTTAAACAATCGATTTTGGAACACTCTTAATTCAAATACTTAGCAGGGTGGTAAAACCGGTTTTATTGTCACATAAACCCATAGATCAAAGCGTTCTTTAACGAAAATACAAAACTGTTCGAAACAACGGCTAAACGACAAATAACATAAAAATAGTTTTATTGTCTACTTTTAGTGTCTCTATGCCTTGAAGAGAGGTTCCCGGCTTGAACCGTGTAATGATGGTGAAATCGGGGAGAAAATAGCGTGATATAAGGACATTTTCCGCACTCTACATCCTACTTCTAATTCAGCTTAATTTATCTTTAATTTGATCGCACCTTGTAAAGCTTTCCCTTCCATTCGAAGGCTTAAACGTGCTTTGAAGAGCATTTATATATGTCATGGCATCAACTATTTTGCTATTATTAATGTAGAAATTGATTTAATATTACATTATTTTTTCTCTATGAAATTTATGGAATTAATCATAGACCTATTGGATTATTATAGATTGAAAAAAGCAAAAACGGTGGAGAAAGTTAAATGAAAAATGTAATTAATTATATAAGCAATGAAAAATAATGATTTTGGGAGTTCATTGTTAAAACTATTTCAATGAATAAGGACAAAGTTGCAATGTATGTTTAACAACGTATTTGTCAAAAAACATAAGTATCAATAAATGATGATCATTTGTTTTTGCGTACCGTACTTTTTATTAAACGAGTAAAAGAAAACTCGCAAAATTATGTGAGACTTTGGGTCAAACCCTTTTACTGGCTGTAACGTAAAAATTTTGTTTTCTGAAAAATATTTAATGTAAAAGACCGCTATAAAATGATAAAATTAATTAAACTCTTAAAGTAACGCGTATCTTGGGAAATATTTTTTAAAATTATTCTGTTTTTAAGGGGTAAATTCGCCGTTCTCCTTTTATTTAAAATGCTTTTCGCTTCGATATTTTAAAAAAAAAAAAGGTTCAACAAACAGTTCTCAAAATAATATAAAGAAAAAGAATAAAAAATTTTGGGACAAAAACTATTCCTTTTCTATTTTTAAGTGTGTAACAATAATTCATGCATACGCACTCATTTTCAAGAAAATCTATAAAAACATTTTCTTTCAAATCGGTAACATTCATAGTATTTTTATAATTTCTATCAATTATCTAGTAAATAAAATACAATGTATCCAAATATAGCTTTCTTTTTTACCCTTCTAAAATGATACATAGACTCTTTGACTCACATCTTCTACTCTTTTTGATATACATGTACACTATTGCTGCGCAAGCATATAACAAAAAACTCAAAACATAAAATTAGTAACAAACGTTGACGATTGGCTCATTAATCATAAACTCCATGCTGAATATGAAAAAGAGAACCCCAGCTTTATAACCATTTTAAGTGCGCCATAAATGTTTCGACATATCAAAAGAGGCTGAGTATTTATTACAACCTGGAAGAACGTCATTGGTGGGCCCCCTCATATCTCAGAAATATTGACATTTTATCACTTTTCTTAAAAAAATGGAGACACAATCTTGTCAAAAGTTTTTTTTACAGATATTTTCGATAAGATGAATAAAAAATTGCTTTCTTATGCCAAGGTATCAATTTCCAGCCACAAAACAACAATAACACCAATTCGAATCGTTTCTTTGCACCCCCCCCCCCCCAAAAAAAAGAACAAAGAACAAAAACAACACCAACAATAGTTATAAGAAGAAGAATTTCGGAAATGCTATTCAGTATAGAAAATAGATAATAATTTCCCGTCTAAAGATATCATTCAATGGTCTATTTAACAACCGATTTTTTTCTGATTTAGAAACCACCCAAATGGTTACCGGAAATACATGTTTTTGTACGCGTCAAGAATTCAACACCAGAGGTGCAATTATCGCCATAAACTTCGCACAAACTTCTTCCAGTTTGCCGTATTTTTTATCAAAGAACACGAAAGATCTGGGCGATGTCTTCCATAAAAATCAAGATTTGTACACTAAAAGAAATCTCTTGTTTAATAAGTACCTTCTTAATTGGCCACAACCGTCAGGTTTTTAAACAGCAGATAACAAAAACACAATTGCAAATAACGTGTAAATAAAACACGCGTCCCTACACAATTAATGACTAACACGAAATTGTCTGAAATGTTTTGAAAGTAGGAAATATCCGTGCCTTATAAGAGCGTTTCTAAGATTTCAGATTCAAATAATGTATCTGTAGCATTTAGCATGAAACAGTGCAATAAAGTATTCCGAAGAAAACATGAAATTAGAATTCACATACTTTTAAGAAGCTATACACAATTTTATTTGTGTACTCGTGTCGGTTATTTCAATCTGATTTTTCAAATAGAACTTGTTTTATTTTTGTGGCCAGGTATTTGACTTTAAAGAACATAATTATGGCAAAAAACATACACTTGTAATAATAATTTCTTCATTCAAACAATAACTGGTTACCTCTGTAGATTTTTGAAGCTGGTTAAATAAATGCTAAATGAAAGTTTCATATGCTTTAAAGCAGCATGCCTCCAGATTCATGCTATTTTTTATGAAAATGTTGGAAATGTTTTTTTGTGAAATATTGTAAAGTGAACAAATTTACAATTCAAGTAAATTACCAAAATGAGGACGAAATATGTACACAAAAAGTCCTTACTGCGTTACAAACGCAGTAGAAATATTGTGATTAATATTGCAAATCAGCCATTAATCCCACTTTACATGTAAAATATCACTTGAATCATTTTACTTATCTTAAATCTTTGTACATTTTTACCCCAAGTTTATTTTTCTTGAAATAGTTTGGCTCATCTGGAGGCATGAAGCTTTACGCTTTTTAATCAGTTCTGACTGCAATATATGTATTTGTTATTTTGTATTGAAAATATGAAGACGAAATAAATATTGTTTAATCCAAATACTATTTTCTTTTCACACATTATGCAAATGATATTAATCCGCCTTAAAATGACACATGGTATTAAGAAAAAGTTGCATTGAAAAAGAACTGTTTTATTTCAATTTTATTTGAAAGGTATCTATAATATGCAAAGCATTTAGTTTATACAAATTTATTTAAGTTTGATTGCGTTAGAAGCTATAAGCTTATTGAAACACTCTCGAATCCGTTCTTGGAACCAACCAGTACTAAGCAATGACTGTCAAGTTTCTATCTAAAAAAAAACAACGAATTGCCCCTGCCAGGGTTTGAACCCACGCGGTCAGTACTGCTTAGATTACTAGTCCGACGCGTTAACCACATTTGTAAAATACTATGAAATATATTTTATATTTTCACTGTAAAAAGTGATTATTATAGACTGAACTTTAGTATGACATTGCAGTATTTTTACAATGTTAAATAGCTTTTTTTTAAATTAAACCGTACATATTTCATGTACTAGTAACACACACACATGTATAAAAATGAACTTACAAAACAAATGTTGCATTTTGTGTGTCATTATGCTACAAAAACACTTAGCCTTATTTAATTTAAAGAGGAAAACAATCTTTATAACAGCTGTTTAATTTTCTTTATAAATCAATAAAGACATAAAATAATGCGATATATGTCTAGATTTCATCTCTATTGATACTTTGACAAGATCTACCTTATAAACAAATTACATGTTAAAAGGACTCCACTTAGGGTAATTTTGAAATAACGTGAATGACGATCATTCAAGATATGTGTATTATTAAATGTAGGTCTTGGTCAAAAGCTTTCGTGCAAAATTTCAAAACAATAGCGCAATTTTTTTTAATAAAAAAAAATTTAATTCTGCAAAATGACCCCAAAATGAAAAGCGTTTAACAAATTTTTGACTTAAATAAGGTTACAATCTCACTTTTAAAAGAAGTCATTTTCAATTTATTCCTCGTCCGATTTTTATTACCTTTTTTCATACTTTCCCGTTTTTTATTCCCCCATTTTATGTATGGAAGAATTTTCAATTTTATGATTTTAATGTTTCTGGAGCACCTATTATGATATGGATAACTGTAGAATTTGAATCTGAAATTCAAAGCTTAATTTTTATGTTAAAAGTTGCAAAATATCTTAAGAAATATCACTGCAAACTAATTCACGGCTGCAACACATTACATTTCATTTGTAATGTTAATTTACAGTATAACCGTAACGTAATATACGAAATCAAAAATAAAATATGTTGTTTTCCTAAGGTATACGAATATTACAAATATTTCAACTAATGAGGAATAAAACAAAGCCTTTAACAATAAACTTGCGTAGATATAACGTAAAATTCGGATGAATATTTGCAAAAGTATAACAAAATCTTATGTTTTTACTTAATTTCTTGTTATCTTTTTTTTTATTGGATACTTGTCAATGAATTAACTCGATAAATATCTAAAGTTCAAATAATGCTTAAAATGCAGCTAATTCTAAGACTATGAGCTTTGCAGAAAAACGAGGCCGGATTATGTAGGAAAACAAAATACGTTGATAAATAGTTTTAAATGATATAACTTTCCATGTTATAAGCACCGTTTATTAATTTTAATTGTACGGGAATCTGACAGTTTTTATGTCTACTTCATTAAATGGGGTATAATGTGATTAGGAATACATAAAATACCGTAAACATTAATTAAATGTAGGCATTGTAATACGTAATTTGCAATTTGTACAGTTTATACTTACAGCTCCATTCTTAAATAGTCTTGCATGTCGTAAAACTAGTCTAATACAGATGTTACTAATTTAGCTATATACTCCTGATCATTAATTCGTGCAAAAGAGCTCGGTTTTTAGAGTTACGTAATGGTTTAAAAGCTTTTTCAAGCATTACATACACCTAGTTGCAGTTAATTAGCATCTAGAATTGCCCGGAGATAAGAACTGTATCCAACTCCCTAGAGACATCATATTGTACAATCATTGATCCAAATTCTGATTTATATGATCTCGTTGGTGATTTATGGCTCAATACACTTGTATTTACCATGTCAAAACTAATTTGGATTTCATACTGTCACTATCTAGGCTATAAAATGCGTATTAAGTTGTTAGGTTAGCTTTTTGTTCCACTGCTCATGACGTTGATCAGTGTCATCATCACCATCACTTTGAAGATTATTATCCTTCTTTAAAAAAAATAACAACTGTTGAAAAATCCATTTCGTATTCATAGTAGTTAGTAGTGGTTAACATTAGTAGTATTTTTATAATACAAATAAAAAATAATCCAAACAAGTGGTAGAAAAAATGGACACAATTTAGAGAAACAATGACAATGGTTTTAAATAAGATTGTTTGTCGAAGAAATTGAATTGCAAAGAATTAAAATGTAAAAAATTAAACAGTAAAATATCTTCCTTATGTTTGGATATCTTTTCTGGCGAAAGGAAAGAAAAAATGCTTTATTTTGCCTTGTGTTCGTAAATGAGAAAATGTTCATTTTTACTACGCCTAGCTCTTAAACACACATGTCCATGTATTCTATTAATGATCATATCTTTCCCAGCATCAAAGGTCCTCAGATACTCTTTAGAATACATATACACATTTTTGTACAGTTAAAATACTAACATAGGACTTAATACAGAATATACTTTATATGAATAAAGTGTATACAACCTTTGTAACACCATATCGGGTCATTATGATATAATGTTCGGAAAAGGACTAGAAGATGGTTTTCTCAAAAGACCATGGTGTTGATACCCACGGTGTTGGTATGAAAAGCAACCAGGCCAAAAAAAGGGCAGGTGAGTTGTCGTGAAATGCCATAATGCATATGCACACGGTTTGTACGATGATTCGTCAATAATAGGCCATAAAACTGTTATACTGGGTCATGTTAATGATTAAAAAAGAATTCAGCAACCATGGACTGCAGCATAGTTCGTATGAACAGTCATCCAGCTAATCACAAAGGCCAAGAGGTATACAAATTGTCATTTGATCTGTTCATGGAGAGCAAATGAATTGGTATTTGCAACCAAAAAGATGGTACGAAGTGCCAGACAATATGAGATTGTTATGGGGGTACCAAGAAGTTGGTATGAGGAGCCATGGAATTGGTACGCGTTGTCATGGTGTTTGTATGGGGTGCCATGGTGTTGGTAGGAGGTGCCATGAAGTTGGTATGAGGTGCCATGGAATTGATACGCGTTGTCATGTTGTTTGTATGAGAGGCCATGGTGTTGGTATGAGTTACTATGACGTTGACTGGAAGTGACATAAAATTGGTAAGAGGTGCCATAAAGTTGGTTGAGGGCCATGGATTTTTGGTATAAAGTGTTTGGGGTTGAAAAAAGTGTCATACTTTTTGTGGGGGGCCCAACTTAAGAGGTCCATGGATTAAACAAGGGCACAGAGAGAAAATTGGGGCTTTGAAGAACGCCACAAATCTGCAGGTTTAATGTTATCTAACAACATTCCCGCATCTTAACTCTCGTTTATTGTCTAGATGCTCTAAGTATGTAACCAAATGAATTTCGAGATTTTTATATGCATCAAGCTGGGTTTATATACTTACTTTCTAGTGCACTTACAGTTTACTTATCATATATAATGCACTCAACTGAACTAATTTGCCGACAGTATTTTGTTTGCTCCGCTAATTAGTCAGCTTTACTCTCTTTTACCCGTTTTTTAAATTAAAAATCAATTTTTCATAAAATTTTCAAAATTTAATTACCCCTTTATACACTTAGATATAAAAATGTTAATATAAAATTCAAACCATATGCGTATGTTAAAAAAAAAGAAAAACAGTTCGATTTTTTTTTGAAAATAAAAAGATTGATTTTTCTACAGTGACGCAGACGTAAACGATGAATTTAATGTTTTTTGCAGCAATATTATGATCATATATTTGTATTTAAATTGCCATTAGCATATAAATGAGAGTATTTCCATTTGTAAAACAGATGTTGTTTGTGCTGATATATGCGTAAGTCCCTAATCCGAAGATGGATTAAAACGGATAAAAAAGTTTTAACAATTTTTTTTACCGATGCATTTTTAAAAGGGGGTGGGAAAAAAAAAAAGCTTTTTAATTAAAAGGGCCAAAAAATAAAATTTTGGTCCCCAGAACTCATAACTGAAAAAGAAAGGTGTACATTTTGAGAGTATTTCGTATATTTTAAGACACCATTTCATATGTCTTATTTAATTTCTTAGATTGCATTATGTAGTTCTTGTAAAAAGCCGCAACTTGGTGTATTGTGATGAAATAAGATTGATAGTTTATCACTGAGTAATGTTTTATATATAACAATTAAAGGTTAAAGCCAAACCGAAAGAATTTAAACGAAAATCGCCATTTTTGTTTTGACCAATTAATAAGCTCTGACAACCGAAGCATGCATGTTCAGATAATCAATATAACCAATCAGAAACGTTGTTACAAATACCGATAATCTATGCGACGAGCTGCGCATATATTAGAACAAAACGAAAACAAACATGCACCTGTTTGACAAAGGAAGAAAAGTGGGCAAAAGAAATCGAACATAAAACTTTTTTCTTTTTTACTCAAAGAAAAGGGGGGAAACAATTTTTAATTAAAAAGTTTCCCTTTTTTATAAGTAAAACCCCAGAGAAATTTTTACCACTTAGTATGAATTAAACACCCCCTCATATTCCCGCAACATGTTTTTAAGTTTTCAAAAAATCGTCAAACCAACAAACCGGGAAAGGTTTTTTGAAAATTTTGTTTTATTATTTTTAAAAAACCTAGGTATTAGAAACGGGTTCAAAGTCGGGTATTTTTGAGCCTTCCTTTTAAATTTTGGGGAATGTAATATCACATACTCAAAATTATTTTTATCACGAAAAAAACTCTTTTTCAGTCAAAGGGTTAAATTTTCAATCGAATTTCAATAAAAATTACTATATAAGACCCTTTTTTTTCCAAAATCCGACAGAAAATTGTTTCACAAAAAAAAAATCAAGTCTAAAACCACTAAATCGAAACAAAAAGTTGTCAGAAATTATAGGCCAAAATCATCGCTGTGTTGCTGGTAGTTTTCACTTAATATAACCATCATTCGTGCGGAAGCTTTGCAAGAATAAAGAAAGACAAAAACAGCATAAGGCGATTTCATTAAGGTATCCCGTTTTGTTACTCCTATCTCCTTTTTTTTGGTCAATAACAAAGTAGTTTC
The DNA here is from genome assembly GCF_026571515.1 of Ruditapes philippinarum. Taxonomy (NCBI): domain Eukaryota; kingdom Metazoa; phylum Mollusca; class Bivalvia; order Venerida; family Veneridae; genus Ruditapes; species Ruditapes philippinarum. Next base: position 276,951 of record NW_026852332.1, on the reverse strand, counting down.
TGTCTTTAGTTTTATAAATAGTTTCAGTAGGGAAGCGTTAATGAATTTCGAGATATATAAAAGTCTTATAATTGGTAAATGCTAAACACTAACCACGCTTAACATCTTTGTACATCTGTCACTATGGATAAAACCATTCATCATTTAAGGGAAATATGTACTGCCTTCAACACCAGCAGGCTATTGTTAAAGATATAAAATTTGTGAAAGTTTGACCATCACGAATCGTTACAAAAAATGTATTGTTAAATCAATTAACAAAGGCATTAATAACTAGATGTGTAACTAGCACAAACTGTGCCATGATTCTTTGCTTTGTTTATAACGTAGAAAATTCAAAAATTTAACGAACAGTCGACTTCTCTTAAGAAATACATGTAGAATGACTGTTTAATCTTAGTTTTAAACTAGAGTTTGGTAAAGTGAAACCATATTTCAGTATACTAAAAAAATGTAAATATCTATCATTACATAAACATACAATTAACATTTGTGCATTAATAGACCTACTACAAGTCCAAGAACGTCAATACCTGCATCCTCCTTGAGACATTGCTATGCTTTTGTTCTGTTTTTATTTTGTTAATTACAGTTGACTCCAAGTAAATTCAAAATATAAATGTAACAGTAATAACTACAAATGATAATCAAATTCGTCATATGTTAAAAAGATATACTTTATGGAATTACCCTGTCTGTGTTTAAGTCGTTTGCCTTTATATTAGTTAAATTCATTTAATCTCTTATAAACTAGACACTTTCAAATTGTGTTGTTCAAATTTACAAATTACAAATTGCTTGTTGCATGTCATCCCGTTTTAACAATTTAACAAAGGTAATTTATATTATCTGAAGTGCTTTAACAAAGTCTTTGCTGAAAAAACATAGTTAATTACTTTAGCGCTCTTACATAGCGATAATATGATATAGTTTTATATTCGCAGTATTTCAAATATATATGATGTTTCATTAATGGTCGGGAAAGACATATAATTAATCTAAAGTCTTAAGAAAATTGAATGTCCTTGGCCAAACTTATGGAATTAATAGGTATTTTGGAACACATCAGTGTGTATTGTCTGAATAAGGCATTAAAAGCAGTCTTATTTAGAACAATTTTTTTCTAAAATTAATGCATAACAATTTAATCATTAGCTCGATAATAGTAACAGAATTTACACATGTTACCAGTACAGACTACTAAGATCAGCCGACACATCCGTGGCCATTTGATCATGGTCTGCATTGTTCGTTACTCAGTCTGTTCATATTTTAATATTTTCCTAAAAGTTATGAATGGTTTTTGTCCAGTATGAAAGATGGGAAATTCAATGTTAGATATATACTTAAAGTGGTTTTGATTAGAAATAGTAACATTATGTATTCACTAGTTGTTAGGTTCCTTAGAAATGTTTCTACGTTTTTTAGAATCATTGCATCATCTTTTTGCGCGCACAGTGGTTAACAATTTCCTCAATCAAAAAAATTAGACCAAAACCTTGTTAAAACTTTAAAATTTGTAATTCGCATTAATAGACTTAAATCAAACATTTTATCACAAAGGTAAACACGATATCCTTCTCCCTTTAATCTACAAGAATGACAATATCTAATCTGTGTTTTCAAATTCTTATTAATTTGAATATTATCTCTCTTATTGATGTACGCCTTTCGTAATAATACGGGATCAAACAGTAAAAGATTGCATACATTTTAAATTGCTCCAAATTGTATACAAACAAGCAAATTTTGCGCCTGCGAGCATCACTTTATAAGCTGCACAACAGGGCTGGAGGCCTATTGTCTATTTGATATGATCTGAACAAGAAACAGGGCTTACATTGTAAGACATCAGCGCACTACCTGATACATATATCTTCCACGACATAATTATGCAATCTGGGCGGTAAAAAATCGATAAAACCCAGTTTCCAAGTTTTCCAGGTATCAGATGTTTATTTTTCTTTTGATGTATATAATATTTGTGGATTTTTGTATGCTATTTATACAATACCTCAGCAAAATAACAAGAAAAATATATATCAAAAAATAATCTGTAATATGTTCTTGAAATTACCAATTCATTTGAATTATAATTAAAACATATTTTATCTAGTAAACAATTATCAAAATACAGAAACTGGAATTAAATGAAATGCCAGTTCTGTAATATATATGTTTCAAATTTACCATGCCAACATTTTTTCTCTAAAATCAAGGTTGTATGTATGAACAATTACTATTAACTGTTGGAATGTTAAAATTCTGCCAAATTAAAAAAATGTATCTGATAGAAATCTTACATTATAATACTGTTGTTCATTTTTCTCGTTTTATTAGTATTATAACTTTAATAATTTTTGACAAATTACTTGATTAGGTATTAAACTGTTTAAAGAAAAAGGTATAGTAAAATGTCAAGATTTCGATTTCGTCATTAAAATAAAACAAGGAGAAAATAGAGAAAAAGAAAAAAAAACGAATGATGAATTGATGATATTATGAACAAAAAAACCCAAACAGAATGATAAAAAAGTGAATATATCTATTGAGTTTGGTACATTTTAACCACATGGATGCTTTACAAATCATAGTATGGTTTCTCTATTCCGATTTGATTTGTTTGACTTTACGGCACACTAACACAATTTAGGTCATACACGCTAAATCAGTTAAGCTTATTCAAATAAAATTTCATAGTTAAACTTAAAAGTAGCTTACGTAATAAGAATTGCAAAATTTAATTGGTAGATTAAGTTGTATAAATATTATTTTCACTTTCCTGTTCTGTTTTACTCGTAAGTCTATAGCATAGCAAATAAAACTATCTAAATTAATGTTTCTAAAGTTATAAAGTTATAACAAACAGTTATCAATTCACAGCGGTTGATCTTTTGCGCTATTTACTATCTGGTCATATCTATCGAATTAAGATTTTCAAATCATGAAACATACAACTATAATTACAAGTACAAAAATAAGATTTTTGCGCACAAATTGGACAAATACCCCACCACCTAAATATGTGATAATACTTATTTCCTAATAATGAAGTGGTTTTAAAATTTAATGACATATTTCTACCATTACTCTATGACCTCGTGACATTATACAGATATCACAGCTCGTGTAAATTATAAACTAGCACGACATCCGGGGATCTGTCTATTTTTTTGCGATAAAAATCCATTTTTATGCTCTAACATCTGTGCATATGGGAGCACATATGAAAACTATTTTTCTTATGCGTACACACAAAAAAATAATAACAAAAATGGCCGACCTGGTAGGTTATTGCAATATTTAAAGTTACAAGACCACCATGTATTAAAAGATCCACTTTTACTTTCGTCAGCATGATGGCAAAATATTCTTTCTTAAAAGCAAAAAATGCATGACATGTCCTCGAATATAAACATAATTAAATTGTAGGAAAAAACAGGCTTCATTTCGCGCGGCTCGGTAATTATTTCAATTAACGTAACATTTTACACTTTGCTTTGGTACAGTTTTTTACCATTTATTACAGTGAAAATGCACCAAAATGCCATAAAAACTAGCCAATGATAAGCTTCTCAGTGACATAACCTGCCCTTACATATGACATAAATTTAAAGATAATTTCCTCACCATGAGCATTTTTTGTACAATTGTAACGCAAAGAATACGTCGTTTTTTTTCATTTATCAAAAACAGTTAATTAATTCCTATCTAAATGGAATTCATAATTAGATGGGTTTGAAAACTTAACATAATAATTAAGAGATGTTTTTTTACATGGACAAATGGAAAATGCATTAAAACTGTAGGAAATGTTATATAATGGTATGAACATGACATGTCAACTTGGTGGTTTTAGAATATACACATGCATCCTTGAGTTGTGGCGACTGAATGGCCCGATTATTAAATCTAAACAAGGCTTATACAAATATAAATAGAACACATATGTGGATACCTTTTTAAATTCTGAAGTGATAACCATTTAAAAAAATGAATTCTGCTTAAGGCGGTGCTAGGGTGCTTGGACGGCAGATTGCATTAACTATAATGAAAACTCCCCATGCAACCAACATACAACAGTCTCAATTCCACCGTGAAACCACCATGAAAACACAAAGTTTACCAATAGATAGTTATAGATAGATCAACAAACTTTGCTTCTTCATTTTGAGTTAAAATATCCAACAATTTGGATATTTAACTCTAAATGAAGAAGCAAAGTTTGTTAATCATATTCAAAATTTCAAAAAGAATCACACTTGACAGAAGTCATAATTCAATATCATCAGAAATATGAATACTCATTTCCAAACATTTCTTTAAACCCAATTTTTTTCCAATTATGCTCTCCAGCTGATATCGACTACGCTCCCTAGCACCGGTTTGAGTGTACATTAACATTCAACTCAGTAGAGAAATGTTAATTTAAATCTTTTTTTCTTATAAAACCAATTAGTTTAATAATTTTTTTGTGAATTTTTTCCCAGCAGGATGTATTTACTTCCCATGTTTAGATTCACATACAATGACGTAAATCAACCAAAATCCCACAGCATTTAAATACCAAACAAATATGTGTACGTTAAAAATACCAACAGTTCGTTAGCTGAAGTTACTTCAATGTAATGCTATTCAAAATGCAGTTTTTAAATACTGAAATATATTGCCATTTCAACAGTTACCGGTATTTAGTCTGGTAAATTTGTCTTTTAACAAGAGCGTTACAATTGCATAAAACTACTGGTTTTGCAATGGTCGTAGTTAATGACTGTATTAACACCTATGTGAAACTCATATAAAACTCGCCATATGTATTTCGTCTTCCTGATTCATGATTAGTGATCGGTTCGGACAGGTTTGGGTGGTCCGTAATTTGTTCTTGGTTTTGCTCTGTTGGATATGTCATAAGAGGGATGCAAGTACGAGACTTTATGTCTTGCTTTCATCGATGTTTGAGGACGAACCGGTGCAAAAACAACTCAAAATGAAGGAAACAAGAAAAAACCCATACGTTTTTGCCAATGTTTCCATTTACAAGTTACTTCACGCGGAAAATATAGGTTGAAAGGTATGAAATGTATATGGCGTAGTAAACAATGTTAATTAAGTAACTAAATAGAAAAAAAATGAAAATTAAATTATTGCACAAACATGACCAAAGTTTACTAATATCTATACTGAAGGAATCACTTACTATGTAGCAGACGAAAAATGTTTTATAAGGGAAGTCATGCTATCCTTAAAATACCTGCAGTCACATAGAAGAATGATCATCTCATTCATTTAATGTTCAAGAGGCTGACTCCCTTTTCTTTATTGGGTATCTTGATCAAAGTTATTCAGCAACAGCGTCCATTGAAATTCACATTAAAACAACACCCTTATCCCATGGTAATTTAAACAACAAGCAAGATAAAAAACCCAACAATCTCAATTGAAACCCTACTATTTGCTAACCAATGTTCCGATGAAACTGATCACCAAGACCACACAACAGAGACAATGAATTGCTTGTCACGTGATCCTAGGTCGCAAGGTGCGGAACTCTTCATCAGTTTTTGTCAAACGTTGTCAGCCGAATGTCTCCGAATGTCAGCGAAGATAGCATCATGGGAATTCGTTTTTGCTTCCGGCTGATTGGATGAAGTTGATTAGAGCACTAGGAATCAATATAAAAATTAGAGTTTCACCTGTGAATTCATTCTACTCCAGTTGACAAGAACATGTTAATTTCAAGGGGCAATGTCTGCAAACAATTAGAACAATTGTTTTAATTGGATAATTAATGGACTTTCACAACAAGTTTAGAAATGAACACAAGAGTGAACACATGATGGCGAACAGAATATGACAAGTTTGACAACATTACCTAAAGTAAATGTGTCACATTTATTTTCACTGTTTTGAAATGCATAAACATGTGTGGTAAATGCAGCATATTTTGCAAATGTGTAAAATATGATATATATCATAAATAAAGACCTTTGTAGCTAAGGTCGTTAACATTTAGCGGGAGAAGAAGCAACCGAGACTGAAAAAAAACTCCAATTTACGCGGAGTGTTGTTTTGGAAAACACAAAAGCAAAGGAATGAATACATGAAAGACACTTTACCTAATTGCTTACTTCAAAAGCTCATGATTTGATTTTTAGGCAATTTATTTTATTTAAAGACCTATAACAATAAAACTAACTTTATGTTACAGTATTAACAGCTTTGTGGCTTTTTTTTACATATTGGTAACAATGCAGTCTGATGTAATAAAGAGTGTAGTAAATGAAATACAAAGAATAAAAATACCTACTTAACCAATTGGGGGTAATTATTGAAATTCTAAGAATTTGGCAAATGATAAATTAATACATCTATTTCATTTATTTGAATTTACGGGAAAGCTAAACCCCCACATAAATTGTTAAATTTCTTACATTTAGAATTTATTTAGACCTGAAGTTCATGGTAAAAAAACTAGAATAGATTTCTAAGCTTCAGGGTATTAACCTAATGGTAGGAATACATCTCTTAGGACAATAGCAATAGGAATACTCTTGCAGACGACATTCTTTACTTTTTTTCTAGTTGAAAACGACATAACGACAATACAATAATACAAAACAAAATACTCAGCACTGAATTGTGTATATTTTACAAATGCAAATGTAACATGCTACAGAAATATCCAGTACTTTGTTTCTTGGGAACAGAAAAAAATCCTTCAATTAAAACACCTTAATGAGCTGGTCTTGCATGCAAAACAAACACATTTAAAGACAAAATGTTCAAAACGAAGCAAGCTGTTGTCGATGTTAAAATATATTTGTTTGCATATGTACATCAACGATATGCACATATGCATATAATTGAAATGTATCTGTTTATTTATGGGTAAAACCCGCAGATGAATTTGTGTGAAAAAGCCACGAATATGGCATGCAATGTGCATTTATGAGCAGACGACTTTGTTTCATCAGACACCACATGTTTGGTTTGAACAGCTTTATGAATAGCTAACATCACATTAAATTTTTTAAACTTTCGCAATTACGTAGGTTAAAATCTGTAGATTTGTATGGTTTTATGTGTATTATATGAAGACATTATTAGTATTGTATTTGTGATTTTTACAATTTTAATCCAATGCCATGCAGCTTTGAAGTTCTGTTCTAACATTTTCTTTCTTTTTCCAGTTTAACGGTATATTTGCTTGTTTAGATCAGACGATGTCCATTTCCAACCTTGATAATAACAGTCATTTCAACTTCCGTTTACATACATTGAAGAAACAAACTTTATTCTCTTCAAGTGATAATCATCTCCACAGGGCGCTTTCTTCACTTTTGCTTATGCAAACAGAACTGTGGTTAAGTTATTAGTTTCAAATGACGAAATGTGAAACTGAATACATACAAAAAGCACAACAACGCCGTAGTTCCACCTAAGTAGTTTTCCTGATTTTCAGGCGAGCATTCAGGAGCCACCAAATCGTTGTCAAAGATTTGTAATGGGCCATTTCACGTTCCGTGACTTTGAATGCCTTTGATATGCCGATTATTAGATTAAGTATTTCATTTTAATCCTACAATGAATCGCAAAGTAGCTTACACGTTTTTCAAGCCGGTAGTTCATCTTTCGTATATTATAAAGCAATTCATTCATACATAGAAATGCACGACATTGGAAGTTTGTATTTGTATTTTACGCCTACGTTTTCATTTCTTTGCAAAAGAATCCATTTAAAACTGCAACATTTTTTTGTTTGATCCTGAACGTTCATTCTTAGCATAAATCATAAATTGTATTGGTTTATTGATTATATATAAACCGTTGCCATGGTACCGGCTGGTATTAGTACATTGTATAAACATTTCTTTAAAAATCATGTTTCATGCAATTTAACCAGGGAATACAACTGATATTCCCAAATGATACATTTGCATATTTAAGGTATAGGCATTGCGCACAGAATTTTGAGCGTTGTGGATATATATCTTTTTAGGTTTACCATCTTCCTTATCACCAGGTAAAGGATTTTAGAAAGTGATACGTAAATTTTAGCACTGCTTTTTCCTTTGATATACCACATCATAAAACGACTTAATTAGCCCTTCTAATTATGCAGTACCTATGAAACACGTAAATTATTATCATCTATGCTTTTAATGTGATAGAAGAATATTCAAATATAAATTCCCAGATTATCTGTTTACGTTTTGTTTGTCGTTTTCAAACAGTGTGTAATATTTACAAGGTGTTTAATGACCTTCTCAACCCAAAAGCTCATATCTTCTTGCCTTTTTTCTAACATTGAAAGGTTTTTTCTTTTACCTGGGGTGGTGATGGTCGAGTTCAAAGTCCATCATTTTGTTAACCTGTCTTAAAATGTTTTCTCTCTAAATACATATGTATACTTCTATATCTATTTATTGTTTTTGATAAAGATGAATTTGTTGGAAGGTATGATTTAATTATGAGACCATATTTTAAGGTTGAGTTTCAACCTTCTCCTATGTTTTAAATATTTGAAAAAGAGATGTATTATTATCATTATAATGCATTACTCTGCCATGTAATATATAGTATGTTTGTAATATGTTGTTCTCATGGGCTTATTAGCCTATTGGAAATGAAATAAATAAACATATTTTAAATCAGATTAGGTCTTTTTCAACGTGACACAATATCTGTTGTATACACCGAAAAAACATTTAAGAACTTATCATTTCAACTGTGATCAGTAATAAAATTGTACACCAACGTTTGACGTAAAGCCAATAAAAGCATGCAATAAATTTGTTACAACACAATTTATGATTGCATGCAGGCACGAGCAGTTGGTATTTTGCAAAAGTGTTTAAATGTTTTGTGCATACATTAGAAATATGACAATAAAATTAACCGATAGTATTTTATTAATGATAACGCTTCACCAATATGGACATAAATTTAAGATAACGAGGTCTGCTCAAACTGTTAAGAGATGTGGCAGGAAAAATATAGACTCGTTCATACATGAAGAAAGACTTTTCTAAACTAAATAAATTGTTATTATTGTTAACAGTTGACAGAGATGAGCATTTTTATCACCTATTTGATTTAATAAATTATTATTTAATGTGTGCAGTGGTAAACCAGTAACTAATATTGGCTATAAGCAATTTATTGTGCGCTATATGTAAATGTACTTTTTTACATACCAAGGTTGAAACTTTTATTCTAATATGGCCAAGTATAGCTTCTAGGATATACTTTGCCTATATCTAAATCCACTTTATTTTAAAAAGAATACTTTCAGTAACATATTCTACCATATTGTTAATATGTTGTCATGTTAGCAAACAAGAGCACTAGGACAACATAACCCAACCCTTTATACGTGCCAATATATTGTTGTGTATATGTTCTTAATATATGTTTAAAGAAAACACAATAAAATATGAATGTCATCCTAAAACGAAATCATTTAAGGAATATTTTCTGCCATTAGTTGATATGAACTTTTCCAAAGGGTGTATTACAAATATTAAAAACAAAAACACTGACAAGGCATAAAAAAACAGTTGCACTTTTAAACCCTGCTCTAAATAAGTGATTGTTACAAAAACCAAACTTATTTTAGAAATACTGTCAAAACAATTACAATTTGTATTTGTGATTGTTTCTTTTCCAATAATATATTTAAAGCAATTCATATTTCACATAATACCAAAATCGTTTGTCAATTTGTTCCACGAATATATGTGTATGTTTTGAGTGACTATATCCATTCTTAAGATGTTGTGTTATTTCTCTCTCACCCAATAAATGCTTCATGAAAGCTAATTGCTATAGTAAAAAATATATTAAAATTAACTGATTAGAATCAAGTTACACTGGTAACTCGATACTGATACTATATCAAACAAATTATCTTGTTTTTTCAAGTTTTAGAAAAAAAGAATTCACTTTACTAAAATACAAATCAATTCATAATTATTATGGAAAATATATCATTTTTACATAAAGCTCGTTTTAGTATGATGACAATTCGCATTAAAATCTTCACAGAGCGTTTTTATATCAAAGAAAAAGAAACATTTCTAAAAGACAAAGTTTTACTAAATGATGATTGGCATTGAAATAGAAGTTCTTCACAGTTTTTGCAATCCCCAGCGGTATTGATTAAATGCTGTGTTGTTTTAATTTAATAATACTAGATTCTTGATAATGATTTGTTAACTTCTATATCGTCCGCTTATTGGTAACAGAATGACGCTGCATTTTCATTAAAATAGATAAAAACTTTCTGCAGGTAATCTGAGCAATTTAAATGTTTTATAGAAAATCACATCTTCACGGCATAATTCATACGTTTTGAATTGAAATAAAAAGTATATTGAAATATAACATAAAAAGCTTCAAGCCAAAGTTTTGATTTGGTATTAAAATGCTTTTTATAATAGCTTAAGATCATAGTATTAAAAGTGTAACGTACGTTTAGAATCGATGAAAGCTTTAAAGTATTTATACCCATTAATGGTTTCAAAGTACTGAAACAGCAAAACGCACATGTAGTTTTTAAAGAACTCTTAGTAAGAATAAAGTTATGTTAAGTCATTCATCGTGTTTTTGTACTAATAAATAGCTTATCTGAAGCCAAAGAACACAAAAATTGTTTTACTATTATTTAGTTTTGCATATGATTGACCCATTCGAAGGCTTCGATTAGGGTTTGTATATATCTTGAAAGTAGAACAAAGACATTCCCCTCATAATTTTTTGCTTATAAGCCATAGTTATACATGAATTCTACCAGTGTAAAATAAGAACCATTTAGCGATTGGATGTCCTCTGTAAGATAGGTTAACATTCATTTCCAAAAAGAGTCTTTATGGAAAAAAATCTAAAATTGAATTTTAACCTTAAGAAAATGAATAGAATGCTGTTAAAGTTCTCTAAAGCAAAAATGTATTACTTAATTGAAATCAAGAGCCTTGTTTATCATTTTGCAATTGCTGTTTTAGGTTGATAACAGCGCTATTTTAATTAAAAATAATATATTATTTTGACGGCGATATAAACTTTGAAGGCTCTTTCGTTTTCAATAAAGTGTAAGCAATAATTTTATTTACTATTTGTCCCAATAAGTAGATAAAGGGTTCAGATGTGTTAATCTTTTCGTCTGATCTTGAAAATTAATGGAAGAAAAGTCATTTTTATGATACACTCGTCACCTTAACCGCCAAATGTCGTAAAAACGGTTTCAATGAAGAATTGTAGAAGTCACCACACAAGAAGATATGTCGTAAAATGTTCTCAATTGTGGAGATACATTTCTCTAATTGCGAAGTGTTTATTACCCGGTCACACCAACGTGTGCATCTAATTTACAACGTATAGTTTGTCCTGCTAAAAGCTATCATTTTGTAAAGTTGAGAAAATCAATCAAAGTTCATTTTAAACGTTATAACCAAAGTGCAAAAGATTTGTATATTATATCAATTTTATTTCTTAAATTACATTTGAAAAAGGAAATATACAAGTACTGTTCACCGCTTTTATTGACTTTAAATTAAAGCTGAACCCACGCATTTTGCTATGGAAACACTACAGATGTTGCAATCCATATTCTAAAGTTTTTATATTGACCTGACTTCCAAGAACTTTCATCTACTTTAAAATACGGCGCTAACTAGTGTGTCGGCAATCAATTTTTTTACAATGCCTCAAATTCACACATCGAATTGTTCTAAATTCAAACCAGGGTTTATATTATTACAAGAAATCGACGGGAAACAATTCACGGCTACGAGTTTTACCTTTGGTTTATTTCAAAGATATAAGTGCAAGGAATTAATCTCATTTTTCTCGAATAATAAAGAAAAAGTTGGGTTGTTAGCGGCATTACTCTCTCAGTTACCACTGTGATTATGATGTAAATACTTAATATTTGTGTAATAAATGTAGTTTTCAGGAAATTGTTCGTTATTATGTGATAAAATGAAATCGAAGATTGCATCCAGTCGCTAAGCTTTTTATGAGTGGATTTATGTCTGCTTAAAAAAAGAAAGATATATGTACTGTTTTCTGTAACACATGTTCTTAGGGAACGGCTTGTCTTGCGGCGGTGAATGCCCGAGTACAAACAATAAAAAATCGTTAAGCTATGTACGTAAATAGGAATATGTTATGTACTTTTCATATGAATTATAAATATTAATTCTCAATAAAATAATCATGTTAGGAATATTTACATATGAAACAAGAAAACATTAGCCAAAGGCTTTGGCTTTCAGATAGAACAACTTTCTGTACTTCATTAGATGCTTGACAACTGACAAACCAGTTTCTCTTCGAGTAAATAAAAGGTGGATGGTTATTGATTCTTTTAAAATTTGAAAGACAAATCTAAGCAGCAAACGATACAATTGTCGTCTGCAGCGTCTGCTGCTCGCTATTTAATATACACGTATATTATTTTGAGTAAAATAGAATTTTAAAGATCTTGTATGTTATAATTGAGGTTGTATACCACACTTCAGTGAAATTTTATATATGTATATAATTATGCATATAAAACAATTTTCAAACATCGAAGGACATGTAAAATATGTACTGCAAATATTTGTGCACATTATGTGTAATCATTAAAATGCAAAATCCATTCATTTCTTATTAAAGTATTTGACTTAGACTTTATAGAAAATAAATTTCTAATTACATCCCTTTATTTACATGAAATGTTAAATTTGCTAATATCATTATTAATATTGCTTTTTGGAACTTACAATATTGATATATCTTAATTTGAGCATCATATTTATGATATAAAACAATACAAAATGTGTTACAGAATCTTTAAAGGGATCTGAATTATCGTAGTTTTGTAATTCAAAATTAAACCTGGATGGAATGATGAGTCCCATTGACAATAAAATGTTGTACTTATTTCTTTATGGTATAATTTTTTAATTAATTTCTAGAAAAAATGCAACTTGCATCGTTTTAGATTAATCATTTTATTAGATTTTATTACTTTTGCTGTCTCAACCATTGGAAGCAAATCTTTGCTTCAAATGAACAAACAGACATATCAAATTAACAAACAGACATATTTTATATAATCAAAGTGAATTTGTACTTTCAAACCAGGTGTTAAATTTACATATTATATTATAGATACGTTTACGTTATTTCGTGTTTAAACACTACTTTATCCTTTTAAAATGAACATTTTAAAAGAAGGCAGTTGTATTAAAACAAACACAGATGTGTGAAAGGTGTTTGTTGAAGAAGAAAAAAGTCCAACAAAAGGACCGATAAAACAAAGAGCAAATATCTTCTCCCAAACTTGTCCAAAATACAGTTTGTAACGTTTCTCGTTTGACATAATCGGACCACATACATGGCAAATCTATCATGTATTAACCACAGGTGTTTTATTGTATATATACAAAACAATTTTGCATCATTAATTAGTTACTTATCCAACTAATAATTCATGCTTCCCTGATTTCTAACGTCGTGAACGAGTCTCACTTTAGCTTGAAGTATTTGTTTATCTCTTTAAATAGATCACACTAATTGAATTAAACTTGTTTTGTCTAAATACATTTGTACTGCTTTTTTGGAAAATGAACTAATGATTTGAAAATTTAATATTATCAAACAGCCGACAGTAGGACTCATCAACGATAAGAAAAGTGAAACTTAATATTTAAAGAGACGTTATGTCCATCAAAGGGGGAAATGGTGAGTGCAAAGGTAAAAGTCAAATAAGTTTACATTTTGCCAAACTTGTGTTGAATTTATATTTTACTATGAAACAAAATAATATCCCATATAATCCACGGAGATTTCTGTAAATATAAATCGGAATATAACGTTCAATTAAAAAAAAGAGTGAGGCAGTCTTTTTATAATTCAGGTGTTTTTTTTTTATATCTTGTCCTAAAAACTTATTGGCCAATCATCATTGTGATAGTCAATCTCTAGAAATATTTTACTAATTCTACTCAACTTGACAGCGAAAACATGAACATAATGTCACTTTAATGGTACAATACTCAGCACGCAAATTGTCCGAGATCCTCAACGATGATGGCTCCACGGCGGTTTTGTCCTGGGCAATGGTTCACGGTGCTTAAGTTCAGATTATGTGCACATAGCTCACGGAAACCTGATGGCTTCCAGAGAATACTATCCTAAAATAGTCTTTGTCTTGTGTATTAAACGGGAGAAATCCATATTCTATTCTAAAATTGTCTAGCCAAAATGATACAAAGGCTTGTCTGTTAGTAACTGATTGGCCACACGTCATGCACTTTAGTCAATCGAACATTCATGTAAGGGCAAGTATAGTTGTACGATAGCCCTTCACCTTGGCATTTGATCTTTCGATTATCTATTAACTAAATATAAACGGAATCCGTAAAGAACGGTCAAAACGACAAAATTGAAAACATTGAAGGCTCGGTTTGATTGAGCCTGTTCATGGACTGCAGTGGTAATTGCAAGCTACCGTCCACGCCCCCTAGCACCGGCTTATAAGCCATGGATATGCATCGTAAAATCATAGTCAAATTTGGGTAATTTCATGCCAAAAGGAACGGTAAAAAACTATGACCTATTCGTCAGTTAGACAGATAGTTTCTACAATCGAACAACAAAGCTCATGATTAACTGTGACTCAACGTCAGATACCATTAGAACCTAAAGTTGTATTGACTATTGTTTGAAGTAGCTCCTATTTTACTTAAAAAAGTCTGAATTTGAAAAAAAGTTTCCGTTGATTTGCACGGAACTGTAGAATGAGTCATTTGGTCTTTTAAGAAGATAAATATGTTTCTTTCTCGAGATAAAAAAGTACTATTTTCAGCTGATTATCCACCTGCAGCCAGTGGAGTTCGAACGTAAAATAGCATGAAAACGTGAAGACAAAAAACCGGATGAAACCTTGGCAATTAGAAATTAATGCCTGTGCTTGCTTAATCACATTGGTAAAAGGTGTAAATTCAATTTTGCTCACAACATGTTTAAAACGAAACTTTGGTAAACAGCCAGAGTAAACATTGTTATGATAATTTCATATCAATTAAAGATTTAGAAATAATACTCAAAGAATTACACTTTATGGTGATAAGGAACTACTTTTTGCGCACCATTTAGCGGGTTGTCTTGCCATAATGTTCCATTTACGCATTCAGGGAAAACCCCTTGTGCGCCAGGATGCCTCGTTATATTCATATGTAAGTGATTATGCAATATGTTTTGGAATCAACCAACAGTATCTTAAGACATTTGGCCCTTCTGCAAGTACCTATACATTATGAAAATAGGTAATTTATAAAATCGTTACCATGCATTTATGCTCAATTTTGCGGTTAGAAACCTACTAATGGGCAATTATGCATATTCTGAAATCACTGACGATATTCCAAGTTGTTGCTTTCAAATATTATTATCTTTAGACACGTGTAATTCTTTTATTAAAACATCGTGGTGCTAAGAGGTAAGGCTTTGCTTTTTATGTAAGTACGTGAGCAATAAATCACAAAATATTTCTTGAAAGTATATATGAACAGCCGTACCATGCCTCAAACGGGAACCACTTTCATATAAGTATCAACTTGTCAGGGAAAACACCTATATGAAAACAATAGCACTTTTAGTACAATAAGTAAGTGCTGAAAGCGGTGCAGATGTTGGGCACTTTCTAGTTCAATTAACCCTCTTCCGAACACTCGTAGCAATTAATACAGTCATATTACGTCACTTCCGTATACCCTTACAAAACTGCTGCTATCGTCTGCTGTATTCAAGTTGTTTTTACTTTATTTCTTAAATCTAAATATAGGTCAAATTTCAAATCAAAACACGTTCAATTTCAAAGCTTGCAAAGCAAAACATTGGCATCAAACAACCATTGCAAAAATCTTTAAAAAATCTTGCTTATAATGATTATATGTTTAAGATATGAAATATTAATAGAGCACAAAGACATGTTGATATTTTCTCGAAACATCATAGCATATGCTAGTTATCGATGTACTTAGCAATAAAAGTCAGCGGTCTTTTGATGTCCGAGAAAAATCGTTGAAGTTTCAAACTACACATTTTATCAATGTAAGCGTTATTTTGCATTTGGGAATCAAACCCGTATGACAGGATTGATTTCTGTAAAGTAGAGCAGAACTCTTGTTTTGATTAAGATACAGTATTGTTTCAAAGCATTTGTTGTCGTTGTTTGTTTTTTTTTGTTTGTTTTTTTTTTCATTTTGGAAGTTTTGTTTTGATTCGTTTATCAACATATATTTCCTAGGACAATACAAGTTACCCTGTCATTCTATATTGCGATTTACTTTTAGAATAGTAAGGAACTACTTTCTTAAGAAATCAATCCGCTATATAAAACCACAGTGTCTCTGTACGCTATCAAAGGTATTCTTATTATTTTCTAAAGTATAGTCTAGATTGTGTCTATTAAGACCAAAGTAAGCTATTAATTAGCTGATTATCTATTATTTTGACTTATATCGACCATAGTCTATAAAAAAATAGTTCGTCACGCATGCGTTGTTATTTGACAGCGGTAATCGATTGCGCCATAAAAACAATAGCTACGTTAACTAATCTTGATAATATAAATATCTTACTCCATCTTTGGGCGTGCAGTCAGGCGATTAAATACAGAGGTCATGACGGGACAGCAATACAGCGCAGTTAGATGATGGATCGTCGAAACAATATTGACAGGCGAGGGAAAATCGTGTTTTGACAGGTCTAATTCTCGTTAAGGCCATCCATAGCCGTTACTTATGTCCACAGATTTCCTTGTGTTTATGTCGTTAACTTTGTCGATATAGGTCAGATTTATGGCAATTAAAATGGAGCCATAAAATGTCGACGAGGAAGGTCCTGTTATTCACAAATATTGAGATAGTGACCTAATCATTTATATTAGGAGTTTCCTCATTTTGAAATTTATCTAACTGTTAAGACATTTACGGCAGTGGCTTAGGGCTTATTACAACGTAATACAACAGTATACATGTGCCAAGCAATAGCTAGTTTTCTTACAAAACCGATAAAAATCAATAAATTAAAATTTCTTACAATTAAGGAGGGATTTTCAAACATTAACCAAGAAAAATGGAAAAACTGAATATATACACCTTATATATATCTGAGTTTCCACGTAAATAATGTGCACTATAGAAAGAGTGACGCAAAATCATGAATATGATTCCTTAAAGAACTATTATATTGTCCAAATACTCATTTTACTCTATAAGTTTCCTTGACAACTCGAAGATAAACAAAAGGTCACTAAGTTCGAAGCGAATTTAATTAGAAAACACATCAATACACATGATTTTTGTTGACAGAAAATCAACGACTGAAGAAAGATGATAACGATACTGTCACTGTGTGCAGCATATCGGAAGCGTCATATACCGTGCCTAAAGCGGAAAAGCGCGTGGCCTCCTTGCATGTCAACACTGACCGAGAGATAAGCCTTCCATGTTAGAGTATAAAAAGTCGTCTGCTTTCTTGTAAAAAACGAAATTGTTATGATATAACCGATATATTCAGCAAAGTGTTTTATTTTTCAAATACACGAAAAAATAAAAATAAACAAAAAGTGTTCAATGCAGAACACTCCTGTTATGAGTTGTTTAATAGAAATTCAATGCAAAAAATTATACAGCAAGTCATCATCATCATCACCATCATCATCGTCATCATCAACATTGACAAATATAAAATGTTGGCCAAATTTCTATGATAGGATTAAGGCTCTTATAAGGGAGTTTGACTATCTGAAGAACTATTTTTTTTATCAAAATCAAGTCAAATCATTTTCACATTGCTTGGTCTTGTGTCAACTCTGAGAAATATTGTCGGAATAAAATAAATATGAATTTAACATTAATAGTTTCTCCTTGAATATCACACACGCTTTGGGAATTCTAATAACAGATTCATTTATATCTCGAATATAAAACATTTATATCATGTCTCGGTGTATATCTAAATAAATCCGACACGTGACATCTACGTGGCTCTAACGAGTAAATTTAGAACAGTATATATTAATTAAGCATAAAGTAAGCAGTTAGAATATAGAGATATATAACACAATGGAAGAAATTAAATGGGTCGCTGAAAGAAACTTGAATTTTATAGCCTGATAAGTAAATGATTAAACTTATCTTGAAATGTGACGTCACATGATGGTACACATACCTTCCTTGATATTACTTCAACAGAACAAACATCTTGAGCCATTGCTTTTGTTAAACCAAACGTTTCCTGGTTTTTGAAGTCGTTATTTTTATTCTATTTGCGATACTACTACAAAGGCGATGTGAATGAAATAAATTTGTAGCGAAACTGTGTTACAAATTGCTTATTTTAATAGCTCATATTAGACGAAAATTGAACAATTTATTGCCGCTACATTGGTGAGGCTTAAAACATATTTACCAAACAAGCAACTAAGCGCCAAATTGGCTAAAAATGTCATAAAAACGACTCAACTTTATTAAGCAGCTCGTTTTCATTAGAGAATATGAAAGATTTCCCCTTCTCTTAGCATGGGTCATAAATTTCAAGCCATTTCAATCAAACATGAGTTGACGGTAGTTTTAAGTAAAAAAAAAAGGTAGAAGAAAGAGCAGAGAAGTAAAGGTGTTTTTTTTACTGTTTGTGCAGATTATTTCCACAGTTTAAATTACTCTTACATTAAGTTTAAAGATCTTGAATAAGATATATTTAAATATCATAGACTTAACAATAATTTAAATTCATCCGCGTGAAACTTGATATGTGCAGCGAAATGTTGTCTTCATGTGTTTAAAAGATGAAAAAATATCAAGAAAAAAATCTCATGAACATATATCAAAATTGTTAAGAAATGAATAAAATTTCTGTATAACTAACTATTCACTATTGATCTAAACAAATCTTGATCCTCCTTAAAGAGAATTTTATCTATAAATATTATTTAAATATTATCTCAAATATTTGTCTTCTTAGTATTAAAGAAATAAATAACTATGAAACGTAATGTTTATGAAATAAATGAAGCCTGTTTGAAAGATTTGTAAGTAATTGATGTTATCAATTGAACAAGATAATCTTTCAAATTATATAAAATGTCTCGACGTTTTATAAAAGGTAAAAAAAAATGACTGATTCCATTTAGTTTATTATAAGTAATGCCCCTTTAACACAGTGATTATTTTAACGAAACGGTGTTTTTTTAAACGAAACGGTATTATTTTTACAAAATGGTATTTTTTAACGAAATGGTTTTATGTTAACAAAACGGTATTATTATTGTGTAAGCAAATATCATTAACGACCAAAACATTATTGAAATAACTTTCATCATCACGCATTTATATATTTACGAAAGGCAATACTTTCTGTTGACGCAGACAGAATTGTGGGTTTTGATCAGATTTATCGACGTCAAATTCATGCACGTAGAAGTCGGAAGAATTCTAGAAATGCATATTGCATTGGCGTTTCTGAAATTCTTGCTTTCATTCAGTGGCGAGGAATTAAACAAACATGATAACTGCCTTGCTAGAAGCCTGGAGTATTACATTAATATTAATTTTGTAGCCGCTACTTGATACTATAAGTTTTTTTGTATAATCTCGCGAGAATTTCTAAAATCTATACTATTATATATTTATTGCCAAGCATAAAACTTTTTATATGGTCATAAATTGGCAATAAATCATTCATAATGAGAATAATATCGGCAATTTGTATTGGCAATGTACGGGCAAGATATCTGAAACAATGCTGTATGAAAGGCAACAGAAAACAATACGTAATTAAGATGTTAAGGAAGAGTAAAGTATGTAGGTGTGCATGGGTTTTACGGAAATGCCATTTTTTGTTTCCAGAAATGTGGGCAAGAAATAAATTGTGTCAATAGTGTTAGAAACTCATTTCATTTGAATTTGTATATAGTTCCCTTGATTTTTTTTCTGAAGAAGTCTAAACGTCGAAAGTTAAAAAAAACGTTTGTTTTCATTGAACTGATTGTATATATAGTTCCCCTTACATATGCAATTGTTATCCAATCCATACCAATGTTGCTAAAACAGAATTCCACATACACCACCCCTTTTTAACTTATTTATAGATGTATTTTTTTAAAACAATTTTAGTCTATTATTTATACAACTAAGCCTGTGACGATGACAATTTCAACTACAAAACCTGTAACAGAAAGAATAGCCCTTATCTACGCTTCTTCTATCAAATTGTGACCAATTTTGAATAGAGAACACATTGTTATAACAACTTCCAACGAAAATTTTTATTGTGAAAAAGTACAAACATTTGATAAAATTTAGAATGAAAATGGAGAAATAACGCGTTTATTACTCTAAGGAGTTAGATTTAGTAGTAAGAATAAATATCTGGACTCTTATAACTTTTTATCTTCATCCAGAATCAAAGCTTTTTAGCACACGTTACATTGTTTTACGTGTAGTTTCATGAAAACACAATGTTTCCGAAACATCAAAGACTATTCGACGAAGACAAACAGCTGTCACGTGACCTTCCAAGAAGCCGGAGACCAGACAAGAAAGATAATTTGCTCGGACAGTTTTCAAAAATGACGTAGACACAAATGATATTTGTTGTAGACAAGAACACAGAAAGGCATAGCGTGTAGAGAACCGTTTGAAAAGAAGTGTTATGGAAGTTTTTGACAAGCAATAGGCTACAAAACATTTCGGTCCGTGCTTGATTATAAACAAAACAGATTCGGTGGAATTTTAGACGTTATCTTTGAGAATAGGAACATCCGACTCTCTAGCTAGGCTACATTATTTTTGTCACTAACGATTTTTTTCGCGAGATATACAGAGGGCGTTGAAAAGCCTACAAATGCTTATCAGCGACAGACTGGGGAAACGTTGTGCAAGATTACGGCGTGTTAGAACGTGTAATTAATTTTTATTGGCGCTAATTATAACTCAAGCGTATTTTTGTCATTTTTCTGGTTCTTTTGTTCGGGGTTTTTATCAACATAGTTGAGAATTATGGTGCATATGGAACGTTTTATGTGTGCATATTTCCCTTGTTTATCCTATATGTTAAACAAATTGTTCCAGATACTTACATTAAACAAGGAGATTTAACAAAGATTTGGTTTAGTTGCAAAAAAAAACAAACAACAAAAAACGAACCACGTATAGGTATTGAATATATATTGATATATCTGTATTGATGTTTATGTCGATAGAAATATATGATTTTTATCTATCAAATCTGCTATGAAATTTTGATGAAACAACAGCAGCAACAACAACAACAAAAATCAGCACGACCACCAACAACAAACAAACACAAAAGTCTATTTCTATTTAACATGTTAATAAAACTTTTAAGAATATCCATAGCGGCAAATTAAACAAGTGTTGAAGCAAATTAAACGTTTCTTTCTCAAGATATTTTTTATTGTTCTAACTTTTGATCTTAAACACATTTAAAAAAAAAATATCTTAAAAACATTTATTTATAAATGATAAAATTCTATAGATTATATGCCATATAACTGATGTCTAATATTGTAAAGATCACTTAAAAGATGTATATCTGCAAAGAACATATATAATATTATCTCTATATCCTATTCATCTAACAGTTATAAATAGAGGATAAAATAACTACGTTATAAAATCTCAAAAACATTTCAAGGTCTAATTAAACCGTGGTTTTTGGCTACAGCCATATGTACACATTTAATAGTTTAAATCTTGACTTCCTAATTCAATAACCACCTCTGACTCATAAATTAAAATCAGAAGTTAGCCCAAAAGCAAAATAGTTGACTTTATGGCTACAACCAATTAGCGGAAAATTGACCTCTGTTTTTTCCGAGCAGCTACCAACCCTCCGGCCCCTAATAAAGATACATCATGATAAACAAATATCTTAAGTTCGGTATAGATACAAATCTATGTGATTTTGTTCTGCGATATGCGTGGGTATTCAACGAAAATATTTATTGAAAATTACAGCAACCATACGCAAAGAGCATGTAGGTACATAACCAAAATAAAGTAGTACTGGACTGAATAAGTTATGGATATTAAAACACTTTCTGCGTCCTCTAAATCAAAATCTTCAACAAAAAAGCGGTCAAAAGACGAGGAGCTCTAAAAGCTTTTATCACAACCGAGCTAAATGAACTAAAATGAACAAATCAACTTCACTTCTAAATAAGTTTCAACTATGTGGAAGTTAGTAAACTTACTGCACCAGATCGAATACATCGAAATGTTTTTCCCCCGTAAAGTTGCCCAATTTCCTTTGTTTAAAGTGCCTATTAATTGCGTTTCGTTGCCTATTTTGTGATTAAATTGCATATCTTTGTGTTCCAGTGCCTATTGATATGTATTACAATACTTTTTTATGTGTTTGATTGTATATATTTCTATGTGTCATGTTTTCTATTTTTGTGTCATTACAAAATATAAAGGTATCAAATTGACTTGTATACTATACATGAAAATGTTTACAAATATAATTATGTGTATTTTATTATCATATAAATATGATATAACAAGTCATCATATTTTGACTGACGACAGTTGATAACATATTATAAACATGCTACGATTTTACTATAAGTTATAAAATAAAACGAAATTGTGCTCGTCCCTAAACAAGATGTGTTGTTATACAAGTAATGTTCTTAAACATGCAATTTGAAGTAAAATTAGCAATAAAACATTGTTATCTGCAATTTATCGGATAGCTAATGCTCAAAATTGAAACATTAAGTATAAAATCATCTCAATACAGTTTTAATGTCATATAAAACGCATAGATGTGTAACAGGCGAATCGATACTAGCAACTTAAAAAATGATCGATAGATTTCACGAATTGAACAGATAATCTTAATGTGATTTTTTAAAATTAAATTTAAGAGATATCTTCAGTATTCACTTTGTAGTGCATGATCACCGTGAATAATGGAAAATATGCTCTTTGCATACATTAGGCTGAATCAAATATACTGTTTGGTTGTTGAAAAATTAAAAAAGTAACACGATTTAACAGAAAACAAGACACCTACTTTTTAATTATTTATTTGATTTAGTATAATAACCATTTATAGTAAAACTTGTATTAAAAGCCATTACTTGTCAAAATTGTTAGATATTAACTACAAAAACGTCCCGTGTATCACCAGAAAATTATGTCGACAGAGTAAATACATCGTCCTTCCATAAGAAATGAAACAGACAGCAGTGTCCTGGCAACATTTCTACACGAGCTTAGCGACAACATTGGCAAGCTACTGAGAACTATGAATGAATGAATATGAATGATGACCAGACTATCCTTATGATTAACATTACGATACAAAAATGCACTGCAATATTTCTGAATATTACTGGATTTAGGATTTAATTTAATGTGCTAGAAGTACTGCTTTAGCCGGTGCTAGGGGGGATGTTGCACGTTGTATAGACTCTTTAAACCGAGTCTGCAGTTTTAACTTTTACACTTTGTTTTCTTCGCTCTCGATTGATTGACACTTTTCCAGAGTGTTTTTTTACATCTATTAAACGTTTTCTAATAGTTTTCGTTTTATTCTGATTTGTATTTTGTACGGAGAACTAGCAGTTTCTGTTGTAAAAGTATATTTCATGTTAAATCAAAACATCTTTTTGAACGTTTTATACATATTTTTTCACCACTTCATTTTGACCGTATAGGTCAAACACAAATACACATATTAATACCATCTTCAACTTGTTTAATATAATTACCACTTCAAGTAAGTGGCAAATTTTGATTCACGTCTGGCCTTAATGAAAATGTCTGAACCAAGAGGAGACTATTAAAATGGATTAAAATTTACATAAGTGATTCCCAAATGCTTATCATAACAATACCGCATTCGTTCCATGGGAATGTGCAATTTTAAATATGGTGTATTTTTTAATATTTCTCTTAATCGTTTGGTGTGCAATTAATGAAGTTAGATGCTGCATTAACAGACATGATGTTAATTGATATAAGAGTAATGTATAAGATAATATGTTACATCACAGGTGCACATCGTAAGAAAAGTCGTTTTGTAAATTCCACTGCTTTCCACGGCGAACATTAAGAAAATAAAATGGGTGGCTAATGTAATTTTAACTGTGTTTGCATGAGATAATGTAGGCATAATGCTATCTCACTAATATTTAATGTTTGCTGTCAAGGTTTACATTAGGAAGCAGGCCGGCTTTCTGAACGTGGGGGGAAATCCAGAATGAATGTTTTACATACGCAACAATGTCTCGAAAATGTATTTTTCATAATTTGATAAACGTTGATAACTAAAACTAGCGGTGGTCTAGTAAGGTTTCTTAAGAAATGTTTTACAGCATTAAATTGTTTATTTGTTTTGGGGATGATATTTTTAAATATTCATTATAAAGATGACACTAGGAAACATGCAACTTTTAAACGAAAACGAGGCCAAACAACAATGGCGGATATTTTTAAAAATTATATTAAACATCTGCGTACTTCCCATGTAATAATATCAAGCTTTGATTTTACACTGATGAAATGTGAAATAGAATTAAGTCAAAAGTTTTTCATTAAGCACATTCTAGCAACCACAACACAATCTTTGTTCAAATACAAAAAAAGGCAAAAGCAACAGATACAAAAAGCAACACCGACGAAAGGCCTATTTCACAGCCGATAATTTGAATAAATGATGAAGTTTAATCTTCAGCCTAAAAAATCCAAACCAAACACAAAGAGTTGTGCGCATTAAGTATCATTTAATATTCATCTAATGCCATTAACCACGTTAACCAAGACCTTCTTGTTATCCTAATAAAGTGCCTCACGTTTCACTTAATTGCAATTTGAAAAAGCAATTAATTAATTAAGCACTTAGACCAATCGTTTTAAAAGCATAACCTTGTATCGTTGCGAGAAAAATTAAATACGAACATTTTATTAAAATCTAATGTCGTTACAGCACTAAACGTGCAATGTCCTGATTTCATATTTGATGCATATACAATGACATCTGCCTTCATGTAAACCACAGAATATGGACAAAATTGAGAAATATTTATCCAAAAAAAAGTCGGAATAACTTATTTTTAGAAGCTATCAATTTAATAAGGTATGAATTACACGACAGCGTGTTTTTTGCTCGTGTCAGGTGAAAACCGGCTATAGTAAAATGACATTCGGAAATTAAATTGAACATTTTTTTCCCTTGCTCAGGCAATTTCACACTGCTGTTTCAAATATTTTAATTTGCAAAAAAAACACCCCCTGTATTTTACTATATGAAGGGCAATGTATGCATTCAACAGGATTTGTCTAATACCACACTTTAGTCTTCTGAAAAGAAGATTGCATCATGAAATGTATGTTTTTTCACTGCGGCATGTTCTGTTCTTTGACTACACCTTTTTCATAAATCATGAAGATAGACATCTTGCTTATAATACATCATATAGCCTCTGTCTACACTTCTGATCTCACACGAATATGATGTTGAAATGTTTTCCCTATGTCTAAGTGAAGCTGAGTATAAGCGCATAGTAGAAACTCAATGTTTTTGTTCCTAAGTCATACGGTCATGTGGCGTCTTTCCAGTTTAACATTATTTCAGGCACAATCAGGCACCTTAAGTAGAACTACCGCCCTTCCATAAGTTAAGTTTATTTATAAAATTACATTTATCACCATTCACTTTGTCTTTAATAACTTGCCTTTAAAATGTTAATATGATTAATATAATTTCTCAAGTGATATATACTTGACATACCGGTATACTTGTTAAAAGAAAAAAAACTGTCTCAACTGATTAAGAATTTTAGAAATTCGGAAACAATAATTAAGATATTTATAAAAAAAATAATAGTGCTATGATCAAATATGAACTAATATAAGGGAAACTAAAGTTATCTTTAAAGAATAGAAAAGGAAATAATGGAATCCCTAAAGAACACCAAAACGACTTATAAGTGATATAGTTCTCTTTAAGTCTGTAATTATATCAACGATTCACTGTTGCCTGTAAGTCTTAATTAGAGCTGTAGAATGTTCCGATCTTGTACCTGTTTCTCTAAATACTATCATATAGCTATACAATTTAATTAACAAACTTAGTAAGGTGACACAGTAAATCACATGTTACCCGTTCTTGATCAAACAAGCCCATTATAAAACATTTACTACACGACAGCTTGACGAAATACATCATTTAGTCCGTAGAAGAATAAATTATAATATCAACAGGTTTTGGGTTGTACTTCATGCAAATTGAGAAAATAAGAATCCCTAAAGAAAGTCCAAAAACGCCAAAGTCTGACCTCAACAAATTGGTAATTCCGACTGATTAAGTCTATAAACTTTGATATACCAATAAAAAATTGATAACGACTGAAATGAATACGAGAAATTTTTTTTTCTCTCTGGCGTTACTTCAGTATTAGAAAGTTGGCACCATGGAAAAACGACCACCCACTGACGTCGGTGTGTGACAGATGACCATAGTCAGTTAATTAAAAATAGAACAATAGTAATGGAATGAGATGTCTATGTCTGTTAGGGCACATGCGGCAATATCCTCATTGATAAAACTGCGGATACCGTATGCATCTAGTGCACTGGCTAAGATGTATTGAAAATGCTACATTTGGTGATATTCGGTATATCAAACAGATCTATTTAGGGCCAACAATGTAATAAGCTATGTTAGAATTTGTCCCGAAACAGTCTGTAGCGTGATAATATTTGACATTTAAATACAGGAATTGGGCTTAGGTATCTCAAGATGACTCGCATGTGACCACTTAATACATGATGTAACGTTAGATATAAAATTGGAAATAAAGCAACATGAAGACGATGACAAAGTGAGTAGAAAAGAGCAAAAAATGCGCAAAATACTGTTTTCAGTAGTCAGTTTTAAGTGATCATCATCAAAATGAATGATAAAATTTCAGCTCTCTTGATATATCGACATAACCAGTAAAACATGTCAAGATAAGGCCCTTTTGAAAGAGTGTTTACATTTATGTTAAATTTATGAAATTTATATCTTTACTTTTTTGCTTCTTGTTAATATTTCATATTCTGTTTTATGCATTTTCTCGTGCATTTTTATGGCTGATAATGATTTAGTTCGTATGTTATGCCGAAGGCATTTGGATTTATGTTAATAATATTGCTTCAGTCGAAGCTATAATAATTCTTTTAATGTCTAGCAGCTTTTGAGGTTTTAGCTTACATCACGGCATACAGTTAGTTAGGTTGTAGCGCTCAAGCATACCGTTCCTCTAAGTGCACATTTTTACTCCCACATCCGTACAAGCTACAATTGTCGGCTACTTTACTCCCTATATTTTATAAATGTGCCGTCATAGTAGATCATTCCAAGCGACATTTATTTGATTACTGGCAACTGCTGGCTTTGAAGTTTTCCCTCATAACATTTTTCCGGGCAAATTTAGAGAAGATAATAAATCAAAGTATAATATTATAAATATTGCAACTTCTGATTTTTTTACTTCCAAGACGAAATTGGAATCCCCAAGGTAGACCCAGTGAATATTCTAGTGTATTGTCTCTAAAATAATGACTTTTCACTTCAGTTTAGCAAGATTGTCAAAAACCCGTGTATATAAATCACTAAAAGAATTTGAATATATAAATATACAAAGAGAGAAAAACTTGAAAAGGCAGTTATATAAACTTTTCTTCAGTGTATGCTTTTAAGCTGTATTTTTGTATCATAAATAACTTTCAACAAATGCGAAAAAAATATTCAAACGGATAGTTTTGAAAAATAATAATTTAGTTATTAGTTAGTATTTTTGTGACATACATAGTGGAAAGCAGATTGAAGTTCAGCCTCCTGCCCAACAAGACCTTTCATAGGACATTTTAAATTTTGCACTTTTCCTGATTTTCAAGTGAAAAATTATTAATATTTTTAACAAAGGATTCATACTACTGCAAGGCACATCTCTTAAGGGGACTGTAAGTATATACTCTTAAAAAGACGACTTTAGATGTTCTTTCGCAAATTGAGGCGCGCTTTGGAGTTTCAGCGTTACAGTCGTAAACGCAGGTTTTTATGCCAAGATGCGAAATAAAGATTATGAAAAAGCTTTGCGATGTCTGGATTCAGCACATTATTATTGTCCTTAACCCCGCGAACGCAATAAAACCTGACTGAACAACCTTGTTGAAAAAGGTTTATCAGGTTTCACGCCGGTCTGATTTATCTTCTATTCTCCTTACAATTTTCTGCCGGATGATATAAGAAAAGATTAAAAGAAAAAGTTAAACTTCACATTGACAAAGACACAATTAAATACGCCATGTGCTCGTTTTTTTAAGTATTCATATACATTAGCAAACAATTTGAACTTTTTTTTCATAAATTATTTCAACTGTTGTCATAGGGATTGTTCATGTGTGTCATCAAATACGTTTTGACAGAATCATTTTTATCGTCATAAAAGTGTTTTAAGTAAACGAATAAATGAAAATTTATTTCACCAAACATGGATAAATATCGCTAAATAAGGTACGAAATAAAGTGTTGTTAAGAAAAAAGTAAAGTGAATCAATTTTACAAATAAGTACTTTAAATTTGATATCTCAAATGAAAAAGCTTGGGAATTTATTCAATTATAAACTGAAAAAGTGTAAATTAATTCAAATGTCAATGCTTTTGCCTAGTGCAAATAATCATAAACTTTAATTTACCTTTAAATGCACAGGAAAGTAATTTGTCCTAACAAATGAATGCAAACGACGATTAGCTGTTTGTTTTCCTTTGTTTCGGACGCCTGTACCACTAAATAATGCCTGAATAGTAATATTAAAAAAACATGGGCAGCAAAAGATTTTGTACTAGTTGACATACCAAGAAAAACTGTTGTTTTTTTACAAACATTGACTATTTGAACTAAGATATCTGTATTATTTCGTACTATATCAGGAGTGCGGCAAGGCGTAGATGTCACAACGTTTTTGTTTTATTACAATTACACGCATTTGTTCCGATACACATTTATGACAGCATAGATGACCCTATGTGAAGTTTATGAGTGTTTTATTTCACTTTGTCCTGCTAATCATCCACATGGAAAAATAGAGATAAATTATCACACATATTGACGTAGACTTGAATCCATTTGTATATGCATTAAATGTTAAGTGTTTTTATTTAAAGCATTATGAACATAATTTTTACAGGATCCATTACTTTTTTCTGTATAAAAAGTTAATATGTGTAGGTATTTCACAAAGTACAAACATTTTTGAAGGAATCTTTAAGATTTTACCAAAATAAGTTTGCAAAAGCCTCCTTTAAAACAGTCAACCACCCTTTTTTAATTCTAGACTCCTATAAATACAGTAAACTATAGCGATTCACTCATTTCATTCACGAAAATGACTTGAAGAAGATAATATTTTGAATGAAGCATTAAATTTTTCTTTCTTTCTTTCTTTCTTTCTTTTAGCTTCATCTGACATCAAGTAACTGTTACAATTTAATTTTAAAGTATATCAAAATATTAACACTAAACCTATTGAAAACGGATGTACTTGTATTTAGCCATGCCAGTCTGAACTTACGTTAAGTCTTACCAAGATTTATACTGCTTGTACGATAATAAGAAATAAGATCATATTGTTACCTACAATTGTTATTTACTGTTTAAACAAGCCATTGTGGTGATACTTGATTTATGAAATTTAGATATTACAACTGTTTGTTTGTTAATGTATTTAGATATGTAAAATGATGGACATATCAGGTCTTACTTCTGAATAAAGTATTCTATAAAATTCACTTAAAATTTGAATGAACATTGCCAAATTCAAAGCTGCTCAAATCACTTACACAAATTTAACATGTTAAGGGTTAACTAGTAGGATGGTTCTATCTCTCTTTCTCTCACACCATTACTAAAACAGGATTAAACCATAAAGTTATGAGATCCCAAATAAAAGTGATTTTGAAATATTTTAACTGCTGTGTTTTGCTTTGTCGAATTAATCAATTTCGCGCTTAAATTAATTGAAATTTGTTTCATTCGTAATCATAATATGGAATTGAGTTGTTTTTCTTTTGTTTTCTTTCTTTTTAAAAAAAATCGACATTTTAGCATTTATTAAATCCATGTTGCATTCAATTTTTATCTACAATTTTAATTAGTTTATGATACAAAAAAGGAGTCTTTAAACGTATGTTTTACTGAATATCCTAATATCAAAGATTTAATATGTAAATAGTTAGCAAATTAATTTTAAGGAGAATAAAAATGAAGCTTTTTGGGGGCTACATCTGTCTGTATATTCATAATTTGTCGTATTAATCAAACTCCGATTTCAAAATTAATGAGAAATTTATTATACCTCATACACCTAAATATGTTTTTGATTTTATGTAAGGGCTAAGGGTGAGTGCTGATGCTTTTTATGCACATAAAGTTATTAATAAACAATAATCTACGCGTTGAATTAAGGTTACGGGGGAACATATTAATATGAAATATTTTGATGTAAGCGGCGGGCCGCTTTCAACAATGATTATATCATAAATAATGTGTATTTTAAACATCTTAATCACAAAATTTAATGTCATGTATAAATGAGGTATACAGCTTTTTCCCCTTTTGCTTTAGGGTTTAGATTTTTATGTAACCAACAATTTGACATATATCATATTAAAGTAGCTCAAATCTATCTCGTAATTTGAATTTTTGTAAATGTTGGTTTTACAAAAATGTTTTGCATTAATTTTTCTCTCTCTCCCAAGATGTTTTTTAAGCCATATCCTGTTTATGAGTTAGGACACCAGTACTTTTATACAATACAAATCAAATAAAACATGTTGGAAATTGAAGCAAATGTATACAGTTTTTCATTAATTTATACCTTGTAATTTTGCAATTAAATAAAGCTGAAGAAAAATTGCTTTCACGTTGTTTGAAATACAGTTTTTCTATTTTACATGCATATAACCTTATTATTTTCTATATGATTTTAATTAAGGACCTTTGTTACGTTTGGTGGACATTCTCTTCTGTATGTTATATTACAGACTGACAGTTTGGTCATCGCCTAGTGACATGCCGTTAGCAGGTGTAGGTCGGGTTTGTTTGTTTAACAATAAAAATTAAACCGCTCTGGCATAATAAATAGTGTCTAAATATATGTCACTCCATCACCAAAAGTAAAGATGAAAAAAAGATAAAATAAGATACACCGCAAAACTCAGACCAACATTTAATATACATGTTTATAGTGTATTATTTAATGAATTATTATGAAAACCTTTATACAAATCCGGTTGATTTTTTAAAAAGTATTCTTGAGTATTTAAATTATTTGTTGAATCGATTTTTTATGTTTGTTACTTGACAGATGTTAAATTAGAAAACTATGATTATTTTTTAAAAATTCTTTTTTTATCCCTTTTATCTTTTTATATAGTAAGTTTGAACTATTAAATAGTTTGCCTTTTCCACTTGTTTTATTTATCATATTTGGAAACACAATACCGGTTTTATTTTTAAAAACGTGACAGTTTAAGATGGGTTTTTTATTATTTTTATCTTGAACTTAAAAGAAGAAAAATCACTGAAATTAATTTAATTTTTGTAATTAAATATCAATGATGATAATATATTCAAAGGGTTTCGAACCTACCTCTGTTACAGAGTGACTGATACGGTGTCATTGATGACATTGCCATGGTTGTTTTGTTGAAGTCCAGGGCCCCGCTCAAATCGGCTCCGGCCCAGGAATTATTCAGCATGGGCAGTCTCTGCTGTGAACTGCTGCACGAACACGACAAAGCACAACATGAACGCTGATGTTCGTCCGTACTGTCCGCATTTCTACATGTATTTGGCTTGTATATACTGTCATAGCCGCCGGGCTTCGGTAAACTCTGATCCCGTAAGTTATTTGGCGACCCGTCGGAAGATGTTGAACACACGGACGAACTCTGTAATTTCCAATCCCCATTATGCTGTTTATTATTCTCCGGATTGAAAGGGTATACCGACGATGACGGAAAATATCCAGACGGTAAAGATCCGTACATATGATAGTTTCTCTCGTAATTCGCCGCGCCGTCGGCATACGACGGCAAGTGCCACCCACGGAACGCGTATGGATTCATAGCGGTCATGCTTAATAGAGAACCATTAATTAAATATTGAAATCTCTTCTGTGTTTCTTGTTTCGGATATCTCAATTAGAAAATCATCAAAGAGAGATAAATGTTTTTCAATTAAAATTATCTAAAACGCCGTGAATTCTGACGTTTTATCAAACAATTAGGTCCGTGAAAATTGAATGTAAATTGATCTGATTTTTCCTGATGAAACATAAAATCCGTTTTCAAAGCAAAGTTCCAACTTAAGAACGAATTCAGACACTTATACTTAAAGCAAATTACACAACTTGTATGCTATAAACTACAAATAACTGCGCTCGAATAGTTCAAGTCTCCTGGAGCCAGTTTGTTTCACGAGCCAGTAAAATACTGTGGTAGAGATAGGTAATAAATTATTCCAGCCTCCCAGAGAACGCTTCGCTCGAGTCTTAAGATTTTGTAGCGAGAAATGAGTTGCTAGAAAACAACTCGTCATGTACCACACTTTCAAACACTACGCCGTCTTGTGAAGTCTAATCACTACGCCGTAAAACAACCATCAGTTTGTCGTTTTAATGTCGTTTTTAACCATCTATATATACGAAATATACACATTCATCAAAGGTCAAACGATTGGTGTTTAAGTCCCTATATATATCAAACCGCAAATTTCTTCTGGACAAGACACACTCCTTTCAATAAAGAGCTATATATTCCTCATCTCCGTGGTAAACGTTTAACCTAGAATAAACAATACGTTACAATTAAATTTGTTTACACTTACTCGTCAATAAAACAATGTGTGTTTAAATCACCCGAGTCATTTGCATAAACGGAAGAAAGTAAATGATCATTAATCCCAAAAAGCAACTAGTTAACAGTCCGATACTAAATTTCATATACCATCTCTTATATCTAGTAATAAAGTCATTCCAAAACTATCTCTGCGGCACTTTGCTTAGAAAATAAATAATATAAAATGGTCGCCTAAGCGAAGATGTAAGCCGTTTTGTGATTGGATAATTTCAACTAGCTAGACAGGCAGATGACTGCGCGATTATTACACGGCAATGTAAGCAGCATGGGAGGCCTAATGGTTGATATGTAACGCTTAAACGATTCGCAATCTCAACAAAGTATACCAATAAAAATCTTTCATGACACAATTTTGAAACATTATACAATTTATCTCTTTCGTAAAAAAGTAAAGCGCATTGAAAATTTGAATAAAGTTCGCGGACTATTTTGTTTTCAATTATTCTTATAAATGATAATTTCATGTTGTTTTTTCTTCTTTTTATTCTGAAATATATGTTTCGTATTTATATAACCTACATTGAATAATATATTTATATGATTAAAAATATCAGATATGCACTTTGAACTGATTTAAGAAGAAATGAAAATAATATTTGTTCTTGTTAAAGAACACTGTTTTATTTGTCTAAAACAACAATAACAACAACTATTATCAGCATGTAGCTATACAACTTTCAGGATACACCATTACGGAAAAAAACCCAGAAAAGTGATAATATACAAATTCACTACATAATATCATTTGAGACCCCCTTTAAAAAAAAACAATACATTTTTGTAGCAGAAAAATTGTACATAAGCTTAAATAACACATTCCCCCACTCCCTTGAACTCAATATATTATCTTTTATGTGTATTTAGTATGTTAAAGTTTTCAATAATCAAAACATTTATATAAATTTGGCAAAATTTACTGTCTTTACTCGTTAATGTTGTTGTGTTTTTTTTTCCACACGACAGTGCCATGTTTTAGTTTATAAAAACACATTGGTGTACCTCTTTTAAGAACTTAGTCCGTAACTTTACACTATTCGAAAGATTTTTCTTGGTCACTTATATTATGATTTGCATTCTATAGATTATGTATCACATCATGTAAACAGATGAAAAAATAAAACTACACAGTTCTATATAAAAATCATCCGAAAAAAACATATTAATAAAGCAACATTTATGATAAAAAGCCCATATAGTAATCTATGTGATGTAAATACATTAAAGAAATTTTTTAACATGTTTAATTTTCATCAGACCGAAATGATGAAAACTTTTGTTTGAACTTTTTTGTATGACATGTTTACGTAATATGCAGTTTTATTTACTGATTTTGCTTAAGTAACATCTGGTATGTTGTTGTTGTTTATGCAAGTATAAAATAAAGACATCATTCATTAAATATAAGAAGATTTAATAACTATTTTGTACCATTTAAAAAATGTATCGTTTCAGAAGTTGTCAGTTCTGTAGAAGAGCTATAAGATACCCTTTTTCACAACCTTGTACTTATCTTTGCAGCATCTATATATCCCGGATTTATCCGTATTTACAATATTTCCCAATCTATTCTGTAAAAATGTAAATGACGTAATCATATATCAGGATACCCTAACGCACTTATTTTCAATAGGTTAACTAGATGGTTTTCAACAGCTTATGCATCATTAATGATTTTTTAAATCAATAACGACAATAAAATATAGTGATTATATTTCTTCACACACCTCTTTCAAAATCATAAAATGGAGACTCCTAAAATCTGATCGCACATTCAAAAATAGTTCCAGTTGAATTATTATTACATGATGATGCAACTCATGCGTTATAAATCACTGCTCGTATTAATGCGCGTGTAAACAATTAAGAGTTATTTCCCTTTACATAATACGCATATTCATGAACATTTTTTAATTTTGATATTACATAAAATGGTGTTGTTCTATTCTTAGAATATAACACCAAGAAATATTGCATCCTCCAGGCTGGCTTGAAATTACTTTGTCTTATTAAACATTAAACAAATATTGCCTCCATAAACTTTAAGGCTAAACAAACGGTCATTTCTGTTTTTTATTACTCTTTAATTAAACTGTTAACAACATAGCGTGGCATTCATAAAGGCAAAAAAAGGCTACTCTAATTTTTTTTGTCATATTATTTCTGCATAATAATTTATTCGAAACTAAAAAGAAGTGCACTCAATAAATGTAAACATAACAATTTCAGTGTTACAAGTACGGACGGTTTTACGGCCACACAAAATTCTTTATGTGTCCAATAAAGATCACCTTTATACTGTATGTTCATTAGTAATTATACATAAACAAAGGGTTAACACGCGATCAACGTCAATGGTGAGGAAATTGAAAGCTCTGATGATAAATGTAGAAAACTTTTTTTTGTAATTTATTTCTCGTTCGTTTAACGTTCGGACCAATTCGTTAACGTAAAACAGCTTCAGATAATCATTTTTTTTTTAAAAAAGGCAGAAGGAAATACAAGAAGAGAAATGAGCCGTGTCACGACAAAACCAACATTGTGCGTTTGCGACCAGCATAGATCCAGACTATCCTGCGCATCCGCGCAGTCTGATCAGGATCCATGCTGTTCGCTTACAAAGTCTATAACAAGTAGAGAAACTGAAAGCGAATAGCATGGATCCTGATCAGACTGCGCAGATGCGCAGGCTGGTCTGGATCAATGCTGGTCGCAAACCCACTATGTTGGTTTTGTCGTGACACGGCTCAAATGTCTAAATAATCGTCATGCGAACGAATGTGCTCGAGTGATGATAAAAGTTCAAACAAATCGCTAAAACTTGTCATTCTCATAGTTGCTGCATTTTAAGCACAATACTCGTAAAAATATGCAATGTATTCTTTCAAAGCTACAAATAGTCCAATTTTAATATCTTTATTTCCATTCAATCAAATCATTCAAGTTAATTTAACTGCATTCAACGCTTGGAAAAATATGGCATATAAATTCCTTATTTTCTGGAGGTCGTAGGGTTAATGAAAACGCTTAAGACAGATGATTTCTTTGCTTTTTCGGGACTATTTTCTTATCCAATATCGCAGTTCATTATTTCATGTTTACGGCATACGTATGGCGTTTTAAGAAACGGCATAACAGCTTGTCGTGTGTATTGATAACGATATGTTAATATGCCAGACAGTAAACGGGGTTTTTTAGCTTTCTTTCGCACATGTAAATCATATCCAAAAAGATTCTTTCAAACCTACAAATAGACCAATTTTTGACCAGCGGAAAAATAACAAATTCAACAAAAATATATTGTCATTTCATACATATTCTAAACTAATTATTGCAAATATTCGGAACCCCTTTCTTATTTCGTCAATCTATGATACTCGTTTTGTTACAGTGAACGGAAATTTCGTGCGTAATTCAAGTTTTACATAACTTATATTACACTATTTTAAAATGTTGAGACATTAAGTAAACAAATATAGAATAATAAACAAAAATTACAAACTAAACTGAAAATAACACTACAGTTAGGTGTCTATTACTGTCTTATACAAACACTTTCGATAATTTTTCTTTAAAAAACAAAAGATCCAGTGAAAACCCGACTTTTTTCTATGATTCAATAAGAGTGCAATTTTTTACGATATAACATTGCATTGCTTACATTTAATATGAAATTATTTACAATTATTACATATCTACATATCAAATCATTCGAGATAAATTAACTTCATTATCTGATTTGACTTAAAAATTCATCGCATGGAAAATTATGGAAAGTTATAGTAAAACTTTAACCTATATGCCTCTAATTAAAGATATCACGCAGAAAATGAAAATACACTTTAACTAGACTGGAAAAAATACATTATTAATAGACTGGAAAAAATACACTATAATTAGACTGGAAAAAATGCAACAGTGACAATATTGTATATCACATAATGATAACCAGCATGATTCATATTTGTATGTAAATCACAATAATATTGATAAACAACTTGATTCAAAATGTATGTATTTCTTAAACTAGCAAAGTATTGCTTTTTGTTATTGTTTTTTTTACAAATTGATATAAATATGTACGCCTTTACGTGAATAAAATAGTACCCATATGTTACTTTTCAATATCAAGTTTTACAATAACATCAGATCATAAAACGCGTCAAGTTATTTATATGTTAGCTAAAGAGTAATATCTGTCATATAAGTTCATATCTTGAATTTTGCAAAAGATACATGTTTTTCTTAATTTTATAGTGAAAATGTATTTAATGAATACTAATTACACGAATGCATGATAATTCAGAAAAAGTTAACACATATTGTAGAGAAGTTAAATGTAAAACTGTTTAATGACCACGATAATATAAATTATAATCATATTGAGAGACATTTTTGACTTAAATATCAACTTTGGTATTATTATAGCAAGCTAGCATTACAAGTGAAAAAGTTTGAATGATATAACATTTAAGTAAGTTTTCCGTGTATTTTCTTATTACTCTTGAATGCATTGCTTTATTACATCTAAATTTGACTAAAGATTGTTTATACACAATAACCAGAAGTTATAAGTAAGTCCTAGGTAAATAAACTGAGTAAATGTATAGTAATCTCAACAATTCTCTAAAAATAAATCAGCATTTAAATGAAAATTTCTGATTATAAAAAGGAAGAAAAAAAAGCAACGCTTAAGTTGATTTTTTAAACAAAATTGCAAATTTTAATTCCACCAAAAAAGTTAGATAGATTAGAAACACATCTGTAAGTAAGATTATCTTTTCTTTGATGTACTGATGTAAACTTTCTTAATATCAAAAGAAAAAACCCTCAAGCTTTACAACTATGATAAAGATATTTCGTTAAAAATGTATCCATTTCCTTTAGTTTGTGATCTTTGGGTTTGAAGAAGATTAACTTTAATTAAAAAAAGAAGAAAGACTATGAATATCCTTAGAAATGCAACAATACACAAATAAAAAATATGCAGTTTTACTTTAACAAACACTTCAAACGTTTTGACTGATGGTGTTGTAGTACTCGGACATAAAACAAACTTTGTGCGAAAACTTAAACATTTAATGTAGTCATTTATGTGATCACAAAACTAGTCATAATAATATAAAATCCGCTGCAAAACACTGTTAAATCAGCACCAGGTCACGGCCTGTCTAAAATGTATTTCTTTCAAATTTCATAGAACAGTAAAGTAAAAATAATGGTATATTTTATATTTTATAATTTCATTAAACTTATATTATGTCCGACAAATAAACATATATACGCATTAAAAGTGAATAAGTGTAATCAAAACTCACCTCTCAAAAACCGTAAAGGCTGCCGAGTAGCCGTAAAATTCGTTTAATCGCCTTCACCCGTCTGGTTGGCCTTCTTTACTGCGCTATATACGCTAAAACCACTTTAGCCTATCAACGCAGTAACTCGCTAGCTAATTGTCATAAACTAGGCCTGTGGGAACGCTACGCGAGAAAAATCGATATGCTATCAGCGTCGGTGTAAACAATGCGCAGTAATATGGGCGGAGTTTACGGCGCGATAACCAATAGCGCTCGCTCATTCCCAGACGGTGCTAATTTAATATTCTTGCTGAGTTTTTTTGTTAAAATAAATTTGCTGTTTTTAATTGTGATTCTTTATGACGGGTACCGTGAGCTGTAAAACCGAATCTGCATGTTTAATTAAATGTTGATCAACAGTAAAAGTTTATAGTACCCGATTTTTATCTTATAATACAAGAAAATGATGTAGTATTTTGCACACATAGCCAACTATTCAAATGAGAAAAAAATTACTTAATTTGTTAAGTCTATAGATTAGCTAATTGATATAATTTGTACCCGTTTTACGCGTGCATGTTGCGACATAATTTGTTAATGTGTAAGGCATCACTTCACGCGTTGTTAAGGCATGTTTGATTCACGTTATGTGAAGTAAGGGCATTTTTGTTTCTTTTAGCAGATATACTGTTTTAAAATCAATAAAAACTAAGGAAACTTAGACAACCAAAGCGTAGAAAAAAGCTAAATTTTGCTTAAATTAGGCTTATTCATTTAATGCATACATGATTTAAATTTGAATATTCGATTTTATTCTTGTCAATCAACGCTTTTTGTTTTAAAATTAACACACACTTGATCAATTTATATGCATTCGAATATATATTAAGAGTTCAGTTCATCTCATCTTTTTTAAACATTTGAATATCTATCATGAGATAATGAAATGCTTAAACAAAGTTTGTTCATCATTTTAAAACATTCGAATATTTATCATATATGAATATAACGTTACAAACTTTGTCCATCGTTTTTTAAACATTCGAATATTTATACAAATTAAATCAAGGTTTAGATAACATAGATATATTTAACACGAAACGCTTAAGAATTATTTATGTGAATAATAGCCATCCAATATTTATTAATTTTAAAATGTGAAGTGAAATATATGATACGTTTATACAATAATTTCTATAGAGTTCTTAAATAACTGATAAAAAACAACTTATTTTCAACAAGTTGTATTTTCATTCAGACACTTTTAATAATTTTGTGTGATAATTAAGTTATATGAATGCATATCATGTAGTGACGTTTCATTCATAAACACAATTAAGTGTGACGTTTCAGGTATATGACCATTAAGTGTGACGTTTCAGGTATATGACCATTAAGTGTGACGTTTACGTGACATAAAGTGTGACGTTTCAGTCATAAAATCATTGAATGTGATGCTTATGACATACACACGGATGAGAGAAAAATTTCAGCATATACGAATACTTTTTTCAACGTGAAAATTTAGT
This sequence comes from Ruditapes philippinarum, assembly GCF_026571515.1. Taxonomy (NCBI): domain Eukaryota; kingdom Metazoa; phylum Mollusca; class Bivalvia; order Venerida; family Veneridae; genus Ruditapes; species Ruditapes philippinarum. The sequence continues at coordinate 237,128 of NW_026852332.1, read as the reverse complement.
CATACAAATCAACTAGAGTCACATCTTAGTCATATTTACCATTTATAGTGACGTTTCAGTCATTTCAGTCATAAAAGCACTGAGTGTGACTCTTCAGTCAAACGTTAAAATAAGTGTGACATTTCAATATTATACAATACTTAGTTTCGCTCAACCGCTCTAGAAACGTGTATTTTAATTCAATTAATTCTATTATTATTCATTCATTCATTACGAATATCTTAGTAACAATGATTCTTTATTACCTATTGTATATATCAAAATAAAAGCAGAGGAATTCTTTCAATTATCATGGAAAGGGAAACTATTTTAAAAGATTTTATTTTTCATTTGTATATCTGTTGCACTTCATTATAGATCTTTTAAACAACACATTTTAAGGCGCATTTTACGGTAAAAATGTAACAAACTTTATTAAATACACGTACGAACACTATAGAAAAAACGAAATACCATTTTCATTTTTGTTTTTTAAACGCTTAAGTTATCAATAAACACAAGTCTGATGCATTGTAAGGCTGCTTCGGATGCTAATAATCTAATTAAATATATATCCATTCTTTTTTGCCAGTAAATTGGAATTTAGAAAAGAAATGTTACAACAAAAAACTGACACTTGAAAAGACAAAAGTGCAAATTCCTGCCATTAAATTGGTAGAAATAAATACGTATCTTATAGTTATAAAAACCCTCGCATAATATGTAGCACATTTGGTGACATGCCTATCATAAATGCATTACTATTTGCACACTGAAAAATATGCCTGTTTCATACATATCATTTTAAAATGATAGCTTTACTCTACTCATTGGCCATTTAAAAACAAGTAAAAGTGATTATTTTATTGTCTAAGGACATACTGTTGATTGTTTTTCATTATTTTTATACTGACAAAAGTATTTGCATAGATGCTTATTGCATACATTTTTGCAGCGGTGTTACATTCAGAAAATATAAAATATTTCACGTTAACGTGCAGATTTTTTAATTCTTTCTTAACAGTCTATAATTTTCACATTATTATCATGTACGAACGCTAATTCCTTGTCCGTAAAACAGTAAAAAAGATATATGTTCACATATTTTAACATGCATAAAGTGAGGTTTGTGAGCTTTCATTATGCTCTGGACATTTATTTACTTACAGTCACTTTGTTCCTAAAATAAAACAGTGACATATAACTAACAAAAACTGAACAGAAAAATAGCAGACGACAGCCGTTAAATTGTATTACATTCCAATGGAAATGATAAAACTAATGGCTCCCGTGCCATGCCGGCTCTTATCTAGAATAAATATCGTTGCCAATACTGAAATAATTTGTCTAAATGGCGTACACAATTCTTCCATCTTCAATCACAAAAATAACACACAAAACAACAAAAATAAAAAAACAACAACAATACAACATTACTGACAAGCAAACAATGACTATTTAGACTAGGAAGAATTCTATTTCTTTCAAAGCTGTTTTTATATATTCCTTATACTGTGTACTTTTATTTGTTGGCCATTTGTATTTTTCAAATTTGTAAATTTGTGTAGTCCTCTTCTTACAAGATTAATATGACTTTAAGAGTTTTAATGAATTCAATTTTAGCAAAGTGTTCATAGCTTTGCATCTGATAAAGTGTGCATAACATCAAAGTTAACGTACAAAAACTAAAACCCGGGAAACAAAACAAGCAAACGAAGGGAAAAAAATAATAATAAAATAAATAAACATACACATTAATAAATAACCGAAAAACAAGAGCATCTGCTATTGACAGTTTTTTCTATTTGGTATTGAATTTTACAGAATATATTTGAATTATGGCAGTACAAGAAATCGACCATTTTAACATGCTTATACAAAAAATGATATACGAAAAAGGTTCTTTTGTTTGTATTTGATTACAACAATTCATACTTGGGTGTTTTATGTAGACAAAAAAAAAAGAATACCATGGTCTGACCGGATTTCGAAAAGATGATTGTTTCACGTTATGTGCAGCTGAGAAAATAGAAAGTACGTCTCAAACTGTTCAAAAAATTGCTAAAAATTATGCAAATTAGTCCGAATTATATAAAATGATATCAATTAATTATTTCTAAAAAGTCAATTATTCAATATTTGCTTCCTATTTCTTACGTCGGTGGTTCTACTCGGGTGCCCGTTCGTGCCTGAAATAATGCACGGAAGGGCACCTGATGTCTTCCTCCACCATTAAAGCTGGAACGTCGCCATATGACCTATACTGTGTCGGTGTGACGTAAAACCCAATCGAATCAAACAAACTATTTCTTACAATTTATTTTATTTCATAATGAAATTAGTTTTACATATTCATTAGATACTAAACAAACTTGTAATACCGAAAACATAACATACAATGCGCATACGTTTGAAAAAGTAAATGTTATAATTGAAACACATTAACTTCACTATAATAAAATCAGTGCATGGAAAATAACAACACAAATACAAATCGCCATATAAAGATTAACCAAATACTGTTTTGAAAGGTATTTCCGACAAAATAAATTCTAATTAGAATAATTGTTGCTTAGAAAGTAATCATAAATCAGAAATCAAAGAATTGTTGGGATCTACATGTATATCTTTAACTTGTTAAGATTGGCCCAACCTTTGCGCTGGCGGAACAAAATCTTCATATTGTGTACATATTGCAGCCTTATTAGTGTGCTTATTTCTAAACACGAATCTGTAATTTACGTGCGAGATTTTGAGATGTGATCAAAATTTTTATGCGAAATGATACGTCAGGGCAGTCCTTATTTTTTTGGAAAGTGTACTGAATCTTTATATAAGTTTTTGGATTTTAAATAGCTTCAATCGTTTTTCTCAGGATCGCTATTGTTTTTTCTCCTTAAAATTTAAACCGAAAGCCGTCATTTCCAAAACAATGTCAAAACACTTGCGGAAATTGAAATTCAGTTTTACTATGAAAACAGATGCGAAACACTAAGTATGTTATTTTCACTTAAATGGCACGTTGGGGAGCGTTTGCGCGCTCGTTATTGGCGGCCATTTTGTTTTTAGAGATTTTGAAATAAGATAACGCGCCAATGCTGATCGTGCTTAGCAAATCCAATTTGAGTTCTGCAAAAAGCTCAATCTAAATAAAAAAATGTTATAAAACTTTGCCAAAAAATCCTTCTTTCTGATAGCGATTTAAGGCCTGCTTTAAGCGCAATATTTATCAAGTTCTTTTCTCTTGAACATAAAAAACAGTTTATTCAGCCTGCATGGTGGTTTATGACGGGCTGTTCCAAGATTCTGGTCTTAGTACCAAGTTTCTTTGATTAAATCAAACTGTTTACCGGTGTATAAGATTAAACGGTAATAAATATATCAAATGTTAAGTTTAAGAATAACGTATTGCCGGTTGAATTCGCGTGTGTGGTCGGCTGTCTCAACATGATTTAGGTACCTGTACCGTCTAGTTTATATTACAAATTTGAATAAAATGTATGTAAACAGACAGTGCGTTGCCTACTTTACATATTGTTTTGGCAGTATAAGAATTAAGTATGATAAATCATTAATTATGTCTTGACTTTGTTAATTCTACAAAACACAATATATGAATCACAAAACGCGCATTTAGTTATTAATAATATGATTATTAATTAATTAAACAAAGCATATACATGCATTTATGATGCAGTCTAAATAAAAACAATAATTTGAACTATTTAAACTGACGTTTCTAACTTAGCTTCAATGAATAACAACAGTAAGCTCATTTCAAAAAAGCAACAACTGTGCTATATTGATTTTATTGCTTCCTTTATTTTCATATCATAACTATGTGTTATTTTCCTTTTACTTTGGGATCGACATTCATAGCCACAATTAATATTAATTATACACAAAAAGTAATTTGATACTATATTTATTCCCAATTAATTCTCAACGAATTAATTAGTATAGAAAAGGTTATTCAGAAGTATGCGTTTACGTGTACCAATCATAATCAAAAGAACATTCAATAACGCATTTGTATCAATAAATAAATCAGCAGCCCCCTTGCACCGGAAATGATTATCAATTATCTTGTCAAACAAGAGATGTTTTTTAAACTTACTGACTCAATCTGGAAACTGTGCAATACTTGATATGAACCACGTAGATAATTCTGGAGATGGTGTAATGACAATAATGATGATGATGATAATAATAATAATAATAATAATAATAATAATAATAATAATAATAATAATAATAATAATAATAATAATAATAATAATGTAGATGATGATGATGATGATGATGATGATGATGATAAGTGATCGAAATTGAACAGTGACTGATGTTGAAAAATGAAATCCGAGGATTTCGGCATATTCTGTTAAAAAAAAACTCTAACAACTTATTCTGAAAGAGGTGCGTAGATGAATTTTGATAAATAGTATTAAACAACGGTTGTCTGTTTCGAGTAAAATTATGAATTTCAATTCTCCAAAATTAACCGTTGGCACGATTAAACTCATAACCAGAAATTCTTATATTAATTGAATTAGAATCCTTAAAAAGGTTTAAAAACTGGCATTTTCATCGATCAAATAAATCATATTTTTGTGTAAAACCGATTGCCGATATATTCAGCGGAATGGAATTGCGAAACATTTAATTTCTGTTAAAATTTCGCTTTAAGAATTAAACCGATTATTTAATCTAAGTGTTAAGATTTTATTATGAAAGCATTGTGGCGCCGTGGGTATATGCTTTGTAAAAATGAATACATTCCAATACTTGACATATCTAATCAAACAAGACCACAATAGTGTAAATAGAAACGAGAAAAAACAATAATATCTTAAAATTGCACAAAATTAATTAATATGTCTTTATTGTTTTCAGTTATCATTTATAATAAAACCGGCCGTTACATTTTATATGACCGAGTTACATTAATTTTCCATCAACACTGCGTAGTTAGCGATGTCCCTCGTGGCAAACTTTGTTCTAATCAAAGGTTACTGGTCAGTGATACCTTTTAGTTTTACGAGGCAAAGAATGTGTGAACTTCTGATTACAATTTTACTGCCTCGATAGGTAATAAAACCTTAATGTAATTTTGTCCTGAAGGATTATTTTATAACTACGACATCTTATCTTTACGTGTGTCCAATTTGTATTAAAGTCTGTTTTATGTCCAATGTCCAGCACGCAGCCGATAAAGGGGGGGTATTTCATGTGATAAAGTTCTTAATAACAAAAAGATCGATTCTGATATATCTGTATTCTTCTATTATAGCACGATCATTCTTAGTTAGTTCAAACGTCAAGAATTGTCCCTGCAGTAGTGTCGGTTTCTCCGCCACAAATAAAGGAACTGTGTGCTTCTAGATGCTCGACTAACAGAGTTTCAGAGTCAAACCTCCGACGTGAACATAATCTTAAATTATTATATTTATTTATTATGGTGGCTTATTTGTGTCATGTATTTTTGGTCCGCGGTTCGTCCGTCGAAAATATGAATATACGACATTCAACATTTGTCGCACTTTCGCTACACGGGGTGCAAGGCGAAAACACGATAACACTGTCACAGGGTCAAATATTTCTTGTTGAAAAGAAACAAACTCTGGGCGTAGGTTCGATGTTTTAAATGACTCCAAATAAAAATGGTCTAAAAATATAATAAAATAATTATACATCTTACAAATACAATACATAGAAAAACAAAATACAATGAAATAACAATATATACACAATCGACGCGGAATAAGAAAATACATAAGAAATACAATTAATATTCTAATATTAATACTATTCTTACCACAGCGTCTGTAATTAAACCATTTCAATATAAATTGAAATAGGTAAAGTAAATGTAGATCTATGTATAAATGTTAAGTTTTTACTATGTCTGACTCGTAAGAGATGACTGTAAAGAGTGAGCGGGACAGGAAAAGCAAACAGTGCGCAGAAGTAAAAACTATTTAAAAGAACCAATGGATATCTCTCTCACATAGAATCATTCATAACAAACACAACAATTGGATAAGTTACAAGAAAGAAAGAGTGACCAGTGTTCACGATATTGCACGGGTGAGATCGACAATGTACATCATTGACGGAAATTGTCGATTTTCACCGATTCAATACCGGAAGTTAAACTTATACGATAAAACCTAAACGAAACCGAATAAAAACGCGCGTGCACGATGTTTCCGCTTAAATAAAACTATGGAAAGCCACGGCTGCCATTACCATATAATTTCAATCTGTGACAATACGATAAAGTCGCCATCATGTCTTATTTTCGTGTTTTCGCCTGGCGCCCCGCGGGTCGAAAAACGACAAAGTAGTGCCTTCGTCGTAATTTCGTGTTTTCGTAATTTTCTCTCTGCAAGCCAAGGTTCCAGAGTTCCTGAAGTATCGGCAAATCACCGTGGCGGACAATACTCGTACAATAAATGAAAGATATAAATATATCTATAAATACATAACATATTAATACCGTAACTTATTATCTGCGCGAGTGAGCGGAATAGGTTCATTAATTATACAAATCATTTTAATGCTATATAAGAATCAAATCAAACATCACATTATGATAGACATAATAATTATAACGAAACGAAGGAGTCAAGTAAAAGTGGTATAGATAATATGGGAATTACCTCAAAGCAAACAATTTACCAGAGGCTATTGATACATAATTTGCAATAAAATGGTAAAGTTTCTTCATATATACGTATATACTCTTGTTCAGTTAATTAGATAATTACAAGAATAGAGAACAAACAACACATTGATGGCCTACTACATAACAAACGGGGAATCATCAAAGACACACAACAACAAACCGATGATCAACTAAACAAACGCATAAAGAACTCTGCCGGCAAGGAACACGCATTTTTTATCAGGAGCATTGAGCAAATGACAAAAACTAACAGTATTTAAATTACTTCTACGGCGATGATTTAAAATTTCAGATCTAACAGTTGATCATAATCCAATCGGTATCCGTTCATGAAAAGTTTACATTTGGAACGAGTACTTATGTCAAGCAAAAGGCCCTCTGGCTATTCTGGCAAGGGATGATGAGAGATTGTCTTTCGTTTAATATTCAGGTACATGGGGTCAGTACACATGTTCAACCTTTAGTAATCTAGCTAGATTGATATTCATCCTAACATTGTCAATGTCTCTCGTGGGATATGAACTGACAATGGTCCGGGACAAGCGATTCTAATTCCGAATCAGCGATCTTAGCTTGCTGCCAAGACCGCCATTTAATAATTTAAAACAGTATAAATTATTTGACTTTGGGAGGAAAAAAACATATGATATTATAAAATAATAACAAGTTTTAATATAGAATAAAAACATTTTTACTGTCAAACCGAGAAAAAAATAAAGAAAAAAAGTTATATTTCATTTATTTCTTTTTATTTCTTTTTATACATAATTTCATCAATATTCTATCATAAAATGAAACGGAAACAAAATAAAGAGCAAACAAATAATTAAAACTGTGTTCGTCTCGTCTGCAGGATCAACGTATACAAAATATGCATGCAGTCGTTCTTTTTGTGTTTCAGAAATAACATAAAAATCAAAGTTATCTAAATGCCTGAGGTGAATTTACTAAGGTCTTAGGTAACGAAAACCTCACGGCACCTTTAAAAGACCGCCAACAAAAGAAAGTGACATATTAATTGTTTAATTATTACATCGCTGTAATTGACAGTGCATTATCAACAAGTTTATTTCTAAATCTGTGTGCGATTTGCACATAAAAGGAATTTATTATCATCTTCTGAAAAAATTGTATTGCTCATGTAACTTTAAGAAATGAGTCATTGATTTATCATTTTATTGTGAAATCTCTAAGGATAAATAAATAAATAAATAAATAAATAAATAAATAATTTAATTTAATAATTAACCAATCAATTTATTAACTACTAAATAACAAAAAATAGATATAAATGATTATAAATGAATAAATAAATGCGTCCGTCCGTACATACGTACATGCACCGTGTTGTGAAATCTATAAGGATAAATAAATAAATAAATAAATAAACATATAAATAAATAAATAAATAAATAATAAATGAATGAATTAATTAATTAACTAGTTAATTAAGTGAGTAATTAAGTAATTAATTAATAAAAAGTAGTACATCGCTATGTTAAAATGTAAAACATGTATGCAGCATAATCAAATAAAGAAATGTATGGCGCGTTTTTTTCTTCAATAATTAAACACGTACAATTAAATTATAAATTTTCTATTTAAGAGGATAGTAAATTATTTCACTGAAATCTCACAATTAAGTAATCTTAATGACAAAGATTTTTTGATATATTTGTACATTTCTCAACTTATTTCTATTATCTTCACAAAGAAATTCAATTAATATAAACAACGATGATCTATTATTACAATAATTTCTAAAGATATTTTCTACATAAATCAAGAAATCTTGCACATTCACAAGATATTTAAAACAATACTTCTTGTTACATCATTTCCTATAAAGATATTTTTTCTTAAGTATATATTACCGGGTATTTTGCTCTTTAAATTGTAACTATAATACGTAATAGTATTTGTAGTTTCTAGAACTATAATATGTTTTCTTATGTATGGAATTATTTAGAAATATACCGAAAATCACTCCGTAAACAATTGCAATTATAGATATGTATTGTAGTTATAGATATATAAACTAACATTATTTGTTAGACATAGACTGTATGTATTACTTTATATCAAGCATGTCGTACGTACATGTATTTATGCAAACATATGACCGCAATATATTTTAAATAACTAACATATTAACATCAGTGGACAATTTTAAGCAACAGCTTAGTGTTACAATATATGGTTCATGATAAATACCTCCGTAGATGTTACTAAATTCTAACTTGTACAATTTCCAAATTTAAATATTGAACTGTACTTCAGCCGGTGCTAGGAGGGACCTGGACGGTAGCTTCCATTCATAAATGCTGCACATAAACAGGTCCGATCAAACCGAGGCTGTAGCATTTTTAACTTGACACACTTTAAGGTCATTAGATATTTTTGTTTAGATATATTTTGAAGAATTTCATTTATTTTTAATTCATTTAAGAGGGTTAATCGAATCTACTGCTTATATGATTATTCTAAAGTTTATCCACGTTTAACGAAGTCAATGATGACGTCATGATGTATCGATTGGAAAACATATTGAGTCGTAAGATGTATCTAATACATAATCATGCCGTTATTTGACTCCCACTTAGACACCCTGTCTAAAGAAGGAAGGCTAAAATTGCATTTGGAAGTGATGATTTCGGGCCAGATACACAGACACGGATTTAAAAGCATTTCAAATATTTAATTTAGAAAACATGACCACCAAGGCAGACTAGCTGTAACGTTAACAAGTCTCAAACACATGCATCCAGTATAATCTTCTGACGATTTTGAAGACAATAAAATAATACTTTGCAATTTTATTGCCCGTTTTAAGGCATAGAATGTTTATATTTACCCTGACTGGATCAAATAAAGCATGTTTCCCTTCACTATAAAATCGGTAACTTCAAAAGTTTCTTATCTTCTTTAATTATCGCGGGTTCCCGTTACTTTTCCAATAAACTCGATCAGGATAAAGATTTCGGACTACACTTGCATATAGAAGCCAATCGTTAATGACACAGATGCGCTCTTGAATTTGTGTGTTGTAAACAAACACGAAAATAAATGGTACTTCCCAATACTCTTGAGAAATTTAATTGGCTTCACAAAACGGCCCCTGATGTTTGTGTCGACTAATTGATAAAACAATCTCATATTTTCCCTCCAAGGCAGCAATAACGTCATCTTCAAAATAATACAAAACATCTCAAGTTGTCATACAAGAAGAATGCACTGTATAAATTACAATTGATGCATATTATGTAAAACAAAGCATAACATAATATTTAATACAATATAAAGCAAAACATATTGAAAATAGCAATATTTAAAATGCTTTGCGAAACATTATTTGGCATTAACCCAGTATACATATTTATCTGTCATTAAAATAGTTAGGAACAGGAACAACAGGGCGATAAGTCAATCGCGTCATTGTCTGTGTCTAAGCATGATTATAAGTTTAATTGTGTCATATCATGATTGTTATATCACTGTCATGTTGCAATTGCCAGCAATGCCTATCCATCTCTAAAAGATTTCCGTGAATATTGGTCGGCTCTTAAATGTTTGGTTGCAATAAATTGGAATGCTTCCTTTCATAAGGTAAATCAGAAAAATCTAGTTGAGTCACACTTTAATGACATCGAATTCGATGTTTACACAAATTGCAAAAGGTTTTATACTGAATGTTTTGTACAAGTATGAACCAAATCCATCGAAAATTAACAAAGTTACAGTTATGTGATACATTTTGGAAATACCTAGGAGTCAATGTCATGATATTTTTTATTCAGAACTGTCAAGTTCAGCATGTCATTACATGCCCAATTGTGAACAAAATCTGAACTAAACAACGAAGCTTTTCTTAATTAAGTCACGGCAAAGGTCACACTCGAGTTCCTCTACATCCTGTGTGCAGTTATGTTTTAGACTGAATAAAATATATTCATCAGCAATATGGTTATGGCCAATTTTAGAAAAATTAAATTAAAAATAATTATATGTGTTGTGCAACCATAATTTAACCTACTTAATAAAAAAATCCAAGGTCTAATGCCTTTTGCTTACCAAACTTTTGTGTAACATCTCTTTTTAGAAAAGAAAATAAAAGAATTGACCATTATTATGCCGACATGGCGTTTGTGGCTAAGTGAGCTAAAATGTAATCTCCAAAGGACGCCCAACATATAGAATTAATACGTAAGAAGCTGTTTATGGACGACAGCTGTTGATACAAGCTATCGTCCATGCACCTTAACCACGGGCTTGAACAGATTCAACACTGAATACAGAAGTAATAATTTAGAAACAGTCTTGTATAACAAACCAACGTTAGTCTTTCACCTGCTTTCTCTAAACACCGTCCTTTTGTTTACAAACTATTCCAATTATTCAAATGAGCGCGATCGCAAACTTAAGAAATCCGTCTGACACATTTGATATTTCGGTATATATATATAGTCATTTTTTCTGCAACTTAACTGTACATGATCGAAGATGTAAGTAACAATTAACGACAATAAGTTCAGAATTATTTAGATGTCAGCACTTGTTTGCACCAATCATTATCTGCTCGACAAATGTTATAATTATAGCCTTTGCATTATCAAAATCATTTATTTTTTCAAGTATTGATTAAATACATTGATTGATAAGTAAACATGCCAGAACACTTATTAATTGATTTGATATTTTTGTTTCAACATGGTTAAGTAAAACATGCACTCGAATATGCGTCAGTAGTAATCAATAGTTTTATTGAACTAGTTAAAGACTCAGATGCATGTGTCCACATTCTATCGGAATTGATAAACGAATACCATTATGAGTTACCATTATAGTGAATGCAAGTGCATGTGATATGTATTGGAATGTTGCCATTATCTTGTCAATTCTCAATCCCATTTGTTTAACAAAATATCAACAAAATTCCATAAAAACCTTATTGGATTGTAGCCATGGTCATTTCTAGGATTGTACATTTTCGTCAAGATCTCTTACTTAAACATTATGATTTCTTCTTCATTGGTCTATTATATATTATTATTAGATATGATACAAGTTTAAATAGCACTGGTTTTAGCAGTAATTTAACTCAAGATGATTTGCGTTACCTTCTTGGTAATGGACTGTTGATCCAGAAACAACTGATGATGCCCTTGTCAATTTGGATAAAGTGGTTGGAGAATTATACTGTGAAATAAGCGCTGGCTGGAAATAAAATATGCCTAAGATTATTGCTTGCGTCAATATTCAATGGAAAAAGTGTTGAAAACGATGTAAAAACAAACGCCATCAATAAGGAAAAAATACACAACAAATAAGAATGGGGAAATTACAAAAGCAGACTTACTTTCTATAAGTAAACACTATCAGGACATACTTATAATGCCAGAGCAACTGCAGCTTCTAGTCGGTCAAAATCAAATTGAAATCGGCAAGATGGGGAGCAATTTCTGCTGGACTAATTATTCCACGTGGGTCACTTTACTTTGAACTACATTTTATGTAAAGATAATTTTAGTTGAGATACCTATCAACAAGAACATGGTATTATAAATATCATATTTATTTCTCATGCAATGATATGTAAGCAATGAAGTTCTCATATATATTTTGTAGATCATATGCAAGATATACAATTCTTTTATTAAGATATACCGATTACTATTAACAGCTACATAGTAAATATAATATATTCAATCTTTTATAAAACGCTTAAAAATGCATATAAAATGCACTTTGAAAGTACAGCAAGCTGCGAGGAAAATACCTCTTGTAGAAAATAATCCTAACGTCTTTAGATTATATTCCAATTTACTGCTATCCTTAAATGAATCTTCCTTTTTTGAGCCATTCTTATATGTAAAAAATATGTGAAACAAAACTGTTTGTGATTTGCCCAGCATCATATTTTAACGGATTATGTAACCATTGCCTATAATACATTCTAATAAATTTCTTATAAAAAAAGAATCAGATGAATTATTTTTATTGTGCCACCTATGTTTCTTTTTCCAATGGTAGATACCTTTAAGCTTCTTACATATGCAATAACCATAGTTTTGCTGTTTTGTTTTTGATATCACCCTTAGCAATTCACGTTGCAGCTTAAGTCAATAGCTTTCGGTTTTGGTGAAGTGCTTGCACTAAAGTAATTGATGACGAGTATGAAACATTTACTGATAGTCATCGGGAGACCTCTTACAGCGACTTTCAAAATTAAAACAATACAACATTTGTGAATGGTTATTTCAATATTTCAAGTAACATCATATTTGTCATTTTTTCATTTTACCTTTTGATATAACACTTGAGTGTTGATGAGTTTTAAGTAAGGTTGAAAGATATAAAGGTTGCTTCAGATGGCCAATCAAAAAGACTGTTAGTAGTAAATAAATGTAGCCATATTGACATTTATCATATTAGCTCAGACAAGCTAGCAGAAACCATACATATTACAATATGCTGATGTGCATTGCGTAGATATTCCCCCTCAACTACATCTTACTGCAGCAGCATGGCGTCTATACAACGTGACTATTTGTGATCTTCATGGGACAAAAACAAAGAACAATGAAAAAAGCGGTCAAGCGCTTTTTCCTTAATAATTGTTTTAAAATAAAAGTCCATTTTATGGGGTAAAGAGTGCAGTTCGCTCTTTTTTCAAATGAGTAACCCATACATAGAATGTTCTCTTGGAAAAGGTCAGTATTTTTGTCGTAAATTGTCTAAACATGCGGTTTCACTTTGCAAAACATAAAAAATATGTGACGAAAAGAAAATGAAAGAAAATTTTAACTTGACAGAATTTCGTATCGGTTTTCTGTTCCATGCAGATCACAAAATGACAGTGGTATAGTAACCATGTTCAACAACTTTGTGGTGATGATTGCGGCTCCAAAGTTTGTATGAGCAAGCACAGAATTTCCTATCGTTCTGATTTCAGCCTCTGAAGATTTAAAAAATTGTATTCAAGAGAACTGGTCTAAAGATGTAACCTCAACAAGTAATAGTCGTTATATTTGTTGTCCTTCTGAGGAAACAAGTATAGCCATTGACTTGGTAAGTTGGCTTGCTTTTTTACGTTTACAGCCCTTTGCTAGTGGAGATGGTAATTAATTCTTATTGTATCAATATATACAGGCAATATTTCTAATAGTTTTTGACGAAAATGTTGAAAAAGTTGCCATGGATATTATTGGGAAAAGATTATTTCTTGAACATGTTCATGTAGTCCTTGATTATCTTTCTTATAAATGTTGCATTCGCATTGTGCATTATTATTACAAAACAATAGAACATGTCTAGACTACATTATGTGCATCTTAATTGTTGCTAATACCGTCCGCTTTAAAACGACTTTCATTTGTAAACAATAAACATTAAATTTTCTTTTAAATTTAAATGCTTAGCTAATAAATTATCATTTTAAGGCCAAGTGCAAGACAACAATAACATTGTCCGCTAATTCAAGAATGTATTTGTCATTTCTCAAGGCCATTTCGTCTAAGCTTGATTTTTAACATAATCGCCATATTGTATCTGAAAAACATGTATGGAAAAGCTGTCCGTAATTTCTAATTGTCCCTGGCTTATTTTTTGCTCTCTTTTACTAATTATTTTCAAACATTTCTCATCTTGATGACAACATATATATATATATATATATATATATATATATATATATATATATATATATATATATATATATATATATATATATATATATATTATATATATATATATATATATATATATATATATATATAACAAGTATTACTATACTAGAATGTATTCCGTGAAATGCGTTGTATGGTCCCCAAGTAAAATAAGGATTTCATTTAAGAATACCTCTTGCACATAAATCACAAAAGATAAAACTAATTTTTCCTGAATGATTAAATATTGGCCATAAATTATTTATCATGGATATTTGATAATTGTAGCTGAAAATTCAAATTACGAGGTGATTAGTTTTTCATAGGTGCTGCTTTTTTAACGCCAAAAGGATTCCTTCTAATATAAACGACGCATTGAAAGGGTCGTTTGGTGTTGCTGGGGTTTGTTGGGGACTGCGTTCGTTGTATGTGATGCTTAAAATCACTAAAGGAACGGATTTCAAGTCATTAAAACGTTCATGCATTCCTTGCTGTTTAACAGTTATTGCTGGGCAAAGATTCGTTGCTTCCCTTAAGTGGCATGTAGTTCAAAGAAATTAATTTGAGAATACATATCTGCATTGCAATTTTTCGCAAAGAAATTAATTTGAGAATACATATCTGCATTGCAATTTTTCGCGTTATAGATAAATAATAATGCGCAAAACAATTTTTTAAAATTTTAAAATACATGCCAATACATGTATGTATCCATAACAATTCATCTTGCAGTAATGCGAAACTCTGGATGATCAACTCTAGGTATTTTTTCTGACACTTTGCATGATTCCAATAGTCAATTTACAAGCGAACAAAAGACAAATGAATGGTCATTTAACCTCTGATTGCTTTGTGTATCCGCTCATTAAATGTCAGCCTTCCTTGTTGATCTTTGTTTTCATATTTTGAAATAACTTATTGAACCGACATATTCGGTACAAATTTACATTCAATAACAGCAACAGTTACGGTAACGAATAGTTCTTTTCAAGGAATTTCTTTTATGTCTATAACCATTTCCGATTCAAACACTAAAGTCCAGTAATTTTAGATTCTGCACAAGGCGGTGCTGGGGAGCGTGGACGGTAGCATGCATTTTTCACTGTCATCCATAACTAGTTCCAGTCACTTTCTAACTCGATTATTTTGTCCATAGGTATATCAGCAATACCGCGTTGAAATAAACAATTTCATACAAGCTAAGTGATGTTACTTCATTATTGCATTTACACACATTGCAAATGAAACCTCCTCCCATCAGTTTTCTTCATTTGATACGCTATTTTCTCACAGTTGACTTAAGTTCATAGATAGCGAATCGCTTTAAAATGTCATGCATCGACTTCAAAGTTACTTAATGCTATCATGATGGTATTGGTACAGAAGCCAGGAAACAAGTGTTGTGATACCTGACCAAAGGCACGAGATATAAATCCTTGTAAAAACTTTCCGCTATCCATGCAATAACTTTAATTATGTCAAGTCGTTTTCCATCATGTCTTCGGAATAATACAAATAAGAGAATATCAAAAGTACATCTGTTTTAGAGATAACCTATTATCAATTTTATCTGTGTAAATAGACAAAATAAGAATCCCTAAAGAAAGCCCAACACGGCAAAATTGAAAATGTTGCAGGCTCGGTTTGGTGGATGGTACTGTCAAGTGCAAACTACTGTTCACGTCCTCTAGCACGGCTTAAGCAGAATTCAAACATTTAACATGAATTGGTACAATTTTGAATTTTGAAACATCCGCAGATGTGTTCATATGGCGGTTATCATGGAACCTTCAATGTGATACGTAAGTGCCATTCCATGAAAAGCGGCATATGGTCCCCCAGTAAAAAAAAGTCTTGCTCAATTGAATTCGTATTGTTTCATAATTATTGTACTGAAAATATTTAGTTCTTTCAGTTGAAATGGACCGGTCCTTCGAAGCGGTGTGGTGGCGGGAGTTAATGTATCACAATGAATCTTTACTAATACCGAGTGTTTAAATATATTTATGTTTTAGACAGTTGTGCAACAATGTATTAACGTTTTGCTTTATAACATAACGATTGTCTTCGTTAAATGCGATTCTATGTTTTTTTTCAAAATTAAAACTTTTTACAATGTATCGTGATTTCATTCTTTTTTATCATTTTGCTTTGTTTTTAAAGTATATAAAGCTATATATCTGCTGTAAAATTATTGTTGTTAATGAATACTTCCAAAATACTTGTTTAAATTAAATATGGCAAATTGCATCAACAACGAATGGTGCATGCACGAAATTATTGTTAAACGGATAAAACCTATTTTAAAAAGGCAAAATAATATTTTGTTCCGCAACATTTTATTTTGCCTATGTATAATATTATTGTGCGTTACTTTATAGAGACATTCTATGTAACAACTCTTTCGAGAGCCGACCATAATATCATGGAACCAATACATTTTTACTGTTGATAAATATTATAAAAACATTTCTTAAGATGTAGCTTATACACTTTAATGATAAAGTATTCTTACATTCTTGCGAGCATGAAACAAGATGTTTTGATAAGACATAATTTGTAGAACATTCAAACTAATATATATTTATATCAGATGAAGTGGAAACGCTATATTTCAGATTGCCATATTTCTATTAATTTGGTGTTATTTTTCCGGTAGATCTAGTAAGATAAAATCTCTCAAAATTTGTTTAAATGTTTCATTACACGTCCATTGATATTTCCCATACAATAACTTTCAATTCCAAAGACTGCATGTGCTTTAAAAAACAAACTTTGCCAAAGTTTCAATATATTTTTTATTGTGGTTTCAATTTTTTCACAAATCATTTTTATATACATATCAAAATACCATAACAAAAATGGTAAAAAAACCCTACACAACCTATTTATTACCAAGCTTTTAATTATCAAATAATATCCACTGGTTCGCATGTTACCATATCATTCCCATTCGATCAAACAAGAATTTCCCGAAAAGGTCCAGTCCAAGGAAATACCATGTTCAAAACAATAACAAGCGCCACTCTCAATTAAAAAAGGAAACAATTCATATAATTTTCTAATGGCTTTAGTTGCTACACTGAAGAAAGAGATCTTATTAAGAACAATACATAAATAGATAAATGAATAAAAAATAAAACAATAATAAATAAATAAATGAATAAATAAATCTCCAGAATAATGAAAAAGGAAAAGCGGTATAATTTACCTATTGATTTACATTTAAAAAATCTAAAAAGTGCAATTTAGAAACTACATTGTACATGTTTATTATATTTCTGTTTTAACAAAGTCTTGGGATAAATTTGTTACCATGATGGAATTTCTAATTAAATAAATATACGTTCCATAGATAGATAAACAATCTGTACATTGAATAAAAATTATACAATGTTTCAAATGTTGATGCACTTTTTTCACGAATTTTATATTATTTTGGATGAATATATTATTTTGCTTACTTAATACATATTTCATAAAGCAATGGAACAGAATCACTATCAAAATTTCTTTTAAAAAATAATAGTAATTCAAAAAATATTACGACAAACTAATACATAATTAGTATTTAGGCACATTTGGGCAAATCTATTTAGAAAACATGTAAAGACCAAAAAAGTGGATAAAGTCCTTTGCACTTGAAGATAAAAAATGTGCCGACTTTTAGTTTTTTGTATGTATATTAAACAAGCAACGACAAATTTTTGAAAATTTTACAATTTCTTTTCTTTCCGTTTCAACCGGAAATAATCAAAAAAATAATATTAAGATCAATATGTAAGTCATGATGGCATTCGTCTGTTAACAAAACGCAGGAAAATAGTTTTGGTAAAAAGTGCTGAACTTTTGTAAATTCACATACCCCGTACACTTTGTAAATAAGATTCTTCAGGAAAACATTTGCGAAAAAAAAATCAATATATAGTTTGCCCTTTCAGGTTAATCATTGACATAATTGATAATTAATTAGTAAGTATTTAATAATGCCGTATTTATTTACTGCTTTCTCCTTACAAAGAAATATTACCGATTGCACTGCATAGCAAACAACAACATATTTTATTATTTAAAATATAATCCATACCAAATGCCGCCGAAACGATTCTGCCATACATTAAAACATACATAATTTCCAACATAATTTCTATAAACAATGTATAGATAAATACATATACATACGCTAAGCTAAAAAATATTATACAACAATTGAGTTATAATCACACTATTAAAAATAACGCAAACAAACTACGTAAACATTGAATACACAGTTATTTTTAAGTCACTTATTCCGGATAATTCCGTAGCATAAAATCTGTCCCATTCTTCCACCATTCCTGAAAATAAATAAATAGATATGAGTATTCACTAAAACATTTACCATTTAAAGCATTTATTCATTTGAAGTAAGATTTTTTCTCGTATTCTTGTAAAAACACTAAAAGAAACAAGTAAATAATCATTTCATTAGATGTAATAATATATGTATTTATCTTTTTACAAATTTTAATTTTGCGTTTTAAATCTGTTAAATATACTCGGAACATTTGACAAAAATATGTTTGCAATGGCACCCTTCAAGATAACCTTTTCATTATAATGCATTTTTACAGATGTGTCACTGAGTATAGTCACTGTGCACAGTCTGAAACGATTAAATGACACGCTATTACGAAACCAACAATTTGCAAAAGAATATAAAAAGTAAATAACTAAGAAAAAATCTTAAAATATTGACATCTTATGAAACCAAGTATAAAGTTTTATATTCATATTTTCATGTAAAAACGGGTCTTTAAAGCGACAAAGTTATGAAATTTTATATTTATTGGTTTACAAAAATTAGTTGAGTGTAATTTAGAGACATGATCGCTATCTGCTAAGAATGGGAAAAAGATACATTAAATATTATGTACTAAAAGTAGTGACTGCTAGAATTTTTCTTGTATGTGGTGTTCATTTATTTGATGTCAAATCAGTGTAATTTTATATTTTATTGACAACAAAAATCTAAAAGTCAAAGCAGAACAAGGCGTTTTTATTCATTTTCCGATCAGAAAAAAGGTTTCATTGCTTGGAAATCAAATAACGATCTTATTTCGAGAGTTATTGAAAAGAAAAGTTACGATTCCATACACTGAGTTACAATTAATTTTCTTTCAATTTAAAACTCGTTAACGAAATTTCTGGTCTCATGTAACATAAGTCTTCATTTACACAACTTTAGCAAACAAAAAAGTTCTCGAACAGTACGAAAATAAGATTATAAAACTGTATAATCTATTCCGTGGAAATAAATCAAAATGTAAACAAAATTATCGCATTCAGATAAGCAGCAATGGTTGCTAAGTGAGTCCCAAGAATAACTATGCAAGCCAAAACCTACGGTTTCTAATATACCCCCCGCATACTGATCATTTCCACATACCTCACATTTCCATTTTCTACCCACATTTTAATTAAACGAAGCTTGTAAGGGGACGTTTTATCTAGATTTGCATATTTCAGATTTAATTGACCTTTTAGTTGTGTACCACCTAGGAAGCATTGCAATATGTTTTAATCATAAATGAATGTTTCTTTCTACATAATTCTCACTTCATTTCCTAATCAGTTTTATAACCCAATGAAACAGTTTTATTTGAAAACCACCCAATCCCGCTACCCCATAAATGTTTATGGAGCAATGAATGGTTAAGGCAAAGGGACCCATGAGTATTTACAAAAGGATAAGATTTCACGAAATCAATTGAAGTAACATTTTCTTAAAATACGCAATACCAAGTCGCTAAATTCTTAAAGCCTACGGGTTTATCTGCTATAATGAACCGTGATTATAAAATCTTAGGAACCCAATATTGATTATAAAAGAAACATTGGAGAGCCGAGAGATACTCTCAAGAATTTAATTAAGAAAAGCAATCTAGTAATGTCAGTTCTTCGAAATCTTGAAACAGATGAAACGATGAAATCAAATATTCACACACAATATTTTAATTACAGTTAAGTTTTTAATACAGACAATTATCTATATGGGGAAACAAGAGTGATCCTGTTCTCGAAATAAAACACAATCTAGGTTTCATCGAATCTGATGATATTAATTCCAAAGTAAAAGAAGAACACACGTAAGAATTTCCAATCTGTTTATTTTATAAAAATGAAAATGTGATGCTGGAGAATGTTGAAGAAATTGCCAACATGATCTACAGAGAATCTTATATAATTAGGTGAAATGATTTATGAGGTCAATAACTCATTTCTGAAAATATTCAATTGTCCATATTCATATACTCAAAAACATAAGCAGAGAATTAGAGTGAATGTAGTACTATTTTTATTTCCTTTCAGAAAAACAATATTATGAATAAAAAACAATATTTTTATTCTAAAATATAATCTGAAACAACATATATTTTTAAATAAGATGAGCAAATAAAACTTGGCCTCTTCTTCATATTTCATATTTATTCACAAGTCCATTAGACTTTGTCATGTGAGACTGTTAGAAGCACTTCAAATAGGGCACCCTTGTCGGTTATTGAAAAAGTAAACCAATTCTACATGTATATCATCGCAATGGACAAGGGATTAATAGAGAACACGCAGTTGCTGGTGTTAAAACTCGTGGTCAAATCCGTTTGTATATTTTTTCTTTCATTGTCTGTATCTATATTATTTATATGCATGGTCATACACAATACATAGGTTTCAAGATTTGGAGACATACATTAAAAAGTAAATGGAAAAAAACAAAACAAGGTTAGCTTAAATTTATTGAAAAACTGGTTGCTTTCCAAACGCCATGTTGTGAGGGATTGATTTGATATCATCAAATATTGCTTTACAACAATATTATTGGTCACTTTGCTCGTAAGTGTTTTGTTAATAAGTCGCCAACTTATTTTGTTTTTACACAAATACCATAAACAATAATTGAATTTGGTCACTAATTAATAGCCATCTATGTCAGGAAAACAATAATGCTAATAATAATATTTTCATATTTGGTCAAAATTAGTTATATGCAATATTTGGTACTTAAACTTTCAAATTTGTTACTTATTTTCATTAAAGGTTTTTTGTTTGTGTTTGATCTGACAATGCAAGGGTTTTATGGTCTGACAATTTAAGGCATATAAACTACATGAATTTTTTATAATAATAAACAATGGGGAAAAACATGCAAGCTACTGTTTTGACACGATTTAGGCGTCAAAAGAAAGGATGAAAGAACACGATTGACCTAAACTAACAAAAAAAGAATAATAAATACTCAGAATCAACGAAGTAGGTCCTTTCAAAAGCCTAATTTCGTACTCAATAAAATGCTACTATATGTCGGAGGCCAATAGATAAACGTAATTCATGATGACTTTAATAACACGTTCATTGATTTAAGACCAATGTTTATAAGCTGTCACACTAGAAGGTAAGTAAGCACACATCATCACCATTATCATGAAAACGCATGTAAATAGGCGAATAAAACAATAGATTTGCGCGTTTTGTGCTTTTTTTATTGGTCTATACAGTCCTTCGTTGTTGTTGTCTTTTTCAGTTTCTTTATATTTAAAAGCTTAATACAAAACTATCGAAAGAAATAAAGTCTTTTCTATTCTTTTTTATTTTTAAAATTACTACATTTCTTTTTTAAAATTATGTATACATGATTTTTATTCTAAAATGACTGTTATATTTACATACAATGGACAATTATTTTATTTGTTGCTTATATATGTGCTGATAGTATACAGTTATGTCAATATATTTTTATAATAATGCTTATGCGAATGAAATGATATTCTAACTTTTAACAGAAGCAAAAAATTAAATTTGGTTAAAAAAATATTTTCCATTATTATGTATTAGATATCAATTAATAGAATATTAACCAGAACTTGTCTGAATTTTTGTTCTTGTCAAAATGTTTTTTTTTTTAACTTTTCTGATAGCAAATTTTAGAGTATAATTATATTTCCTATTATTGTCTAAAATAACATATTTTGTCTTTGCTTTTCCTTTCAAGTCAAATAGTTTTGGATAATATTTCATATCTCAATCTTTGATTTTGTCTAATATTTTATTCATTTAAGATGCATAACTTATTCATATCATTGTTCCCTTTAAAAATATTTCTAACAGATATAGATATTCGTTATTAAAATGTCGTTTCAACTAACTCAAAAAGGCAGGAGTTTGTTGCAGAACAACTTTGTTCTGATCACAAAATATCTGAATTTCTGAATGATACTTTTTACCAAAACAATTATAATATTTTGCAAGCTTTCCATTAGGTGCATCACATGTTTGAAAACATTTTAATGTTGTTTTTTACCCCTAGGGTTTCTTACTAGAAAGGGACGATTGCTTATGGACATAAGATGTCCGTTTGACAACCCTTGTCTGAAAAATGCTTTATGCTATGGATACTGCAGATGGTAAAGAATACATAAATTAAAAACCTACCGATAATTTGTAATACAAATTAATGTATATAAGTAAGACAAATGTTAGTCAACCGATTTACAAACGCACGTGTTCCAATATTTTAGGAAAACCATAAATTGTAATTTGTTTTTGTACTTTTATGTGTTATAATTAAACCAATAAAGATATGTATCATATAAACGAATGTATTAAATTGTACAAAAGCTATTGTCGGCAAAAACTTTATATAGAAAATAAAATCTGTAGAATCGCATTGTTTTCCTATTCCAAAAATTGTCTAATAGTTTTATCAAAAATGTCTCATTTAAGTAACGCAACACATGTGCATATTAGGTGTTAATAAAACCATAAGTTACCAAGCAAAATATATTCTTGCATTTTATGTAATGAATTTGGGCATGTGTCGCCTCTTTTTATTGTAATTTGCAGACATATTTTTTAGAGGTCAAAAATGCTATTTTTCAAATTTCTCAAAAGCCTTTCCTTTACAGTGTACCGTTATAGTTTCAAAAGTAGTACTAATTGGCCTTATCTCTGAATCATGTTTTGTTTCTTTTGCTTTTTGGCCATCAGTAAGGATATATTGAATGAAATTCAAAATACTACTTTTTTACATTTGCTACTTTTATGACAAATTGTTTCACATCCAGCATTACATATTCAGGTGATTAGCATCTACTATAGTCTCAATCGATTAGTAAAATAGTATGAAAGAATGCTTGCCTCTTCTGTAAAGGAACACTTGTAACCACATATCTGAGGTTTGATATGTCTTTAAATTGTGTACATGTAGTATAAAATCTATCAAAAGCTAGGCTTAGGGTAAGCTTCAAGCTTTCTCCTCTATTTTGATAGATAACCTTTAAAGTGCACTTATAAATCCATGTTAATATTGTTGTTTTGTTGGAATACTTAATCTTTCTGTGAATATTTGTGTGTACTATTTAGGATACATTATGCAATCTTTTGAAAAATAATTGTAACCAATATGGGATCATTCTGTCCCAGATGATTGCAGGCACAAAACACATCAGGCTTTTAATTAAAACAAAAACATTCCATATTCAACAGTAAGCGAAATTTCCAAGAAAAGAATTCTTATTTCATTGACATTGTTTGAAGATATTTAAAAAATGTGATCTTTTCTTTGATTTAATTTATATTTTCACAGATATTGTCAGCTATCAAACCATCTTCCTATCTCAGTAATAATGTGAATGTATATCAAGTTTTAGCATCTTTTTCAACATGATAATGAAAATAATGTCATTTATCTTTGTAGGAGTCTACAGACTGTGGCTCCAAATAATTGTTTTGTATTAAATCTAGGTATAGCTGAATATTGCTAGTCTATTTGATTAATACTATTTGTTGATAATATAAGAGAACACTAGCAATTAAACGCGTTTCATAAGTAAGGCAAGTAGTTTGTAATATATATAAATTGCCATATATATTTCTTTATATGGCAATTATTATAAGTATTATGTCTATGGGACATGCAGTTATATTTTATGAACAATATTTAAGATGTAAGATACACTTGTTACACTGATATCTTAAAGATTATCCGCTGGGATATAACATTTTACAGACTCGGTGGTTTTGATTGATTTTTTTGTGTGCTTGCATAAAATATGAAACATGTGACAATGCCCCCAGCATTTGCTTCCAACAACTGGTTAAAATGAAAACAAAGACAGATAACTAGCTTAATAAGTTAAATATGCTTTTGTTAATGGTCGTTTAATTAGTTAATGAATAAAGTTGCTGTAGAGTAATTTAGCAGAAAAAAATGTTGATTGGTAATGATGATTATCTGAATGTTACTAAAAATCAATCTTTAATAGCTAATATGAATTGAAAATCAAAATTTTATTTGTTTGCAGCCAATTGTTTAATTTCTGCTTTCCATATAATGTAACACAAAATGTGTAGATTATAAAAATATATTGTGAATTTGTTGTCCAATGTTCTTTATCAAATTACTTATCAAATATATCATATATTGTCATATAAATGTAAGTTATCAATGACATATACAAATGTACTTACAAAACCTTCTATAACAAATCATTGAAAATCATGTTGACGATCGGACAGAAGCATTATTAACACTCAATTATATAAATAAATGTTTTATCGTTAATCGTATTTGAACATATGCCTCAAGGTAAACTAAACAGATATGTGTTTGACTTTCATCTCCCAAGTTTTTATGAGTCCCTCAACCCTTGTGAAACGCATGGATGACAGAAAATCTTTAAAAACATTTGTTTCTTGTTGCGTATGTGTATCAAAATGAATATCTTTATTAACTTTATTTAATATAATTACATAGTAAAACGAATATCTTGATTAAGTAGAATAACAAAACATAAGTATATTATAAAATAGTATTTGAAAGGTATTGATGCGACATAAAAGACAGATGTTTGCAAACATATCTCATTTGACCTTGTCCACAGAACTCAATTTAACTATTATACAACTTGATATTATTATTGTATTTATAGACATGGAATTTTGTGAAGTATGTACTTATATTGAAGATGAATACAATTATTTACTCATTACTCGTTTGTTTGGCGTTCAAACATTTAAGTGCTTACACTTTTGTATAGCATTCACACATAAAAATAAAATAAAAGAAAAAACCCGCCCTCTAAAAAAGATATAAAAAAACAAACAGACAAACAAACGAAAAAAAATGATGTAATGTTGCTAAATTTAAAGGTTTGAAATTCAGATACAATGTTATAATTATCTTAGTGCCTCTCTTTTGAATAAATTATTTATTGATTGTGTTAGTTGCTAGTTTATGCGAAACAAATACATATTATATTACTAGATTATTTTGATATGCTAGTTACTGGTGAATATGTCTTAACCATTACTCATTTTGCATAATATGATGGTGACTGCAATATGCTAGTAAAGATAGATACTTTGACCATGAATGTATATAGTCTTTTAAAACAATACTATCCAAACAATAATAAACGCTTTTATCTCCGACAATTTTTTTTTACATTAACTCATTAACTGTTTTTATCATTTTAATGTAAACAAAACGCTGCCTAATCTATGACAAACATTTTACAAGATTGATAACGTATAGAAGTATAGTCTGTGCAATTTAATGTATAATCACAATTTTGATAAATTATTAATTAGAAACTCGTCATACAACATTTCATTACAATGATGAATTTGATAATATTTTCATGCATCTAATAAAGTATTTGCATTGTCATCATATCAAATCTCAAATTAATATGCTCAATCAGTCGTTATGGAATAAATAAAATAAATATAAATCCAAAGCATTGTTTATAATTGATAAAAAAATCCATACACTTATACACATAATATATTTCACCTAATACTTTGTTTCATTATTTTATTTGAATAACTATTTGATGTAGGTCTGGACCTATTAATTTTGAATTTTAGTTTTTTTTTATTTAAAACATCTATGATGCAGTCAGAATGTGTTCCTTTCTTATTCTTAATACTTCTAAAATAACTAGTGATACTTCATATACAATATTAATTGGCATTATTAAATGTACTGGTTACTGAAATCTTTTTAAAGAAAGATAGAAAAAAGGCAAATATACAATGTAAAAAGCATAATCATGAAGTGTATAACTAATGTATTAGAGTACATTTGCTACTGTTTATCAATATTTTTAACGATTATATATAAAACATAGCCAAAATCAATATAATCAGTATAAGCAATCACAAGGGGACCTTGGTGGAATATATTTGACAGCGGTCAAAATCAATATAATCAGTTAAAGCAATCATAAGGGATCCTTGATGGAATAATATTTGACAGAGTAAAAATAAATAAAAAATAAAAATAAAACATTAAAGGTTTTAAAACTTTAATTTGCTGCTTTTTCTGTAATATTGTTTTTCTTAGCTTTTTGTTTTACTTGTTTGTTTGTTGTTTATTTTTACAATTATTTTTAAAGGTAGAATTTGATTATTATTGTTAAGCTTTTTGTTTTCCTTTTTTTTTTTGGATTTTTTTAAAGGTGGAATTTAACTTATTTCACAATATTTTCTAAGATATTTTGATATATTTTTTTGATAATCAATATACTCCTATGTCACACAATGCTATATCTTAAGGATCACAATAAAAATAAGAGTTTGTTTTAATCCCTTCTTGTGTAATAATTGATATATGATATAATTGTAATGTGTTTTGATATTCGATTTATAAGTTCATACATCTTGTTTCAGTTTTTTGTATCTTTTGTGATGTGCTATTGTAAACACATTGTAGAAATAAAGATTCAATCAATCAGTTGATAATTTATTTTATAGGTAAATATTGGTCAGTTTTTAATAGGTGCTTCTGTTACAATATACCGTCAAATTACTTCAAGTTTTCTTTTGAAATATTTACTAAAGTCAAGTATATTTTATTTAAAAAGCAAATATATTCACTGTATCAAAGAAAAGGAATATTTATTTCATTAAACTAACAAATGTATTGGCAATAAACCCAATTTTACCCAATATACTTTTATCTATCTCTTACCATTAAGCAATTGTCTGTCAGAATGCAACATGAAAACTTTACAAAAAAACATTAACAAAGTAGATATGAAAAATAAATTATAAGCGTGGGCAATCTTAATCTACAGTTTGACAGTATGCTTTTTAAATACTTACTATGCCTCATTAGTATACTGTTAGAAGGATTACGTCAATGAACTATTTTATTCAATTACATCATCTTAGTTTGACATATAATCAATCATTTAACATAAACATCCGCTATAAATATATCATTTAATACCATGTACAATAATGTCCAATGGATTCAAATTGAATTACATTAAAAAATGATCTTTAATGCAGTTAAAGTATGTAAATTATTATGATATACTAGATAAAACAATATGAATTATTGTTTTTACAAACCAGGATTTGAATTATGCTAATTTTTTTAAAGAAATCCGAACCTGTCAAAAATGAAAATTTTCATACAAACTTTACTTCATATTCCTTGAGCTCGATAGTAAATAATCGGGTCTAAACCACAAATAGTAATATATCAGCTTGAATATTACAACTAAACAAATTTCATAATAAAACAAGGGGGAAAACAGAAATTAATTTATGGAGAACATTTCAGTTATAGTTAGAGTGGGCTATAAACAATCTAGCCCAGACAACTTCTCATCTCTGGTGGTCTTTTCCCTAGGCGGCTTCAATTTTTACGACCTATTTATGATTCCGCGACAAAACCGAGGTTCGCCAGTCAGTTTTATGATAAAACGCCTATTGCGGCGTTAAGTATAGGTTGCAATATATATTCCGTTTATATTCTTGATTTGAGATATTACTAGTGTGATATTCTTGAGCTAAGTGGGGGTGTCGCTAATGTCTTCTATCCCATAAATCGTTCTAAAGTATGATGAAAATATACAAATACCATAGGATGAATCACAAAATAAAACTGAAATCATTAATGAATTCAAACACCACACGAAATGAAAAGAAAATATTTACAAATTGAATATTTGGAAGTAATAAGCCTTGAACTTTGACACACATATTAAAGTTAATCTTAAATTTGATCTTCGTCAACATATCAAATGAATATTGAAATAAAAATACTCTCGATTTTCGTTGAGTAAATGAAAACAACACATTCATTTAATTTTCTCTATCAACGTAGCGTTAACGTCATATGTGATCTTAACATTTCAAGTTTCAGATCCGAAAAGTACCTATTTGACAAGTTTCATGTCAGGAAGGAAAATGTATGTCAGTTTTGTTAATAAGGTTTCCGAAGAGAACATATTTGACCTTTTCGTTACAAGGTTCAGGTCTGTAGAGAAATTTTGCCTTATTTGTTCCAAGTGTTATTTTCTTAGAATCATTTTGCTTCTAGTTTCAAGCCAGAAAAGCAAATACTTGACCTTTTTATAATGAATTCTGTATTTTGCTTCTAGTTTCAAGCCAGAAAAGAAAATACTTGACCTTTTTATAATGAATTCTGTATTTGAAATCTCCTACTTAATGAATCTAAAACACATTTATTTAACAAATATTAATACATTTGCATCTATGTGTGATAATTCTTTATATCATTTCCCCCGTGAACAAATATACTCACATGACTGGAAGAAACACAGACGTCTATAATATACAAACACGATATTATTTTCCTTTCAAGAGTGAAGCAGGTAGATATTTAAATGTTTCTTCAAATTACATGGCAGAGTAAGAACACACGAAAAAGTAATGGACATGAATTATGAATTAGCATAGCAAATAAGTTCCATTCCAGATCCCTTTTCTGTTCTGGACTACATTATAAATGAAAAAAAAACACGCGTTTCATTTCAGTTAGTGGGACTTTACTAGTGTAGATTACAATTTGTCCATTGTAAGTTAAATTGATCAGATGATACTATAGAACCTTGTCTGACGGCATGGTCCTGACCAAAACATATTTTATCTGTGTTGAAGCAAAGTATTACCTTAAGTGTCTCTTCTCATACCATTACACTTTTTTTAAATTGAAAAATCGTGTGGCATATCTTGTTGCACAGCGCAGCTATTTTCTCACTCTTATTTTTTTTCGTTCAGCAAGCAACATATATTCATTTTTGAAAAGTAAATCTAATTTGTTGGGAGTGACTCATTACAAACGTTTGTGAATAGTTTTTTTTTCTTAAAACATTTTCTTGTTTTCCATGGTAATGTAATTTAATGAGCTATATCTCGACTGAATTGTGAATAACATTATTATATTATTTGCCTGATACCGAATACTGATTGGTGCGAAACGGTTGTATCTTCTTATTTATGTCATGTGAGTTACATCCATTTTGAGCCAATCCTACGATTATTTTTTTGTCAGGAGTTTGTTTGTAAATTTGTCTTAAAATTCAAAAAATAAACAAACATAAAACATATTTCTCTGTGCTGTTGCTTCATCACATATGCTCCTATGCTCTAAAAATACAACGAAACACTAAACGTGCAATTCATTATTTATTTTAAGCAATGGCAAAGACATGCTAAACACGTTTCCTAGATCGTCTTGTATTTAGAGCCCACCATGATGGTGAAAGCCTATACCCACCACATAAACGACTGACGACAGTTTTACTACCATTAGTACTATAATAGCATGGCAATAAGATTTTTCCATACGATATCATACCATGTAGTCATAAATTATTCTCAAAGAGCCGACAGTTATGAGATATTAGACAGAATTGATTAAAAAAGAAAATGGGCAGGGTTGATAGATTCAGTCACGTGGTTTCGTGTCAATTAGAAAAAAGCTATTATAAGATCAACTTTCACTCACAATTTTTATTCTTTCTTTCCCAGTTATGTTTTTTACAATCTCTTTGTAGCTTTTATTTAAAATAGATTTTGTTTTATGTAAAACCCACTTTACTTTGAAACATATGAATAACGTTTTTTTTTTATTTTTTAAGGGAAAGTATTGTTGTTTTTCTCTAAAAAAATGAACAGCAACAACAACAACAACAAAAACACAGATAATGATTGTTTACCACCTTTTTAATATATTACTTAAGGACTCAGAAGTGCTTAAGTTTCTTTCTAAAAAGCGTTTTATTTCTTAACAGCCCTTAATAGCCACATAAGCTATAGTAATTGACTATTGTTATGGTAGACAAACTGCCATTTTGCTTACGTTTACCCCTTTTATTTGTCATTCAACGCCCTTTGCTTAACGTGATGCACATCTTACATAGTCTTAATTCACTATTCAAACGATTAGCTATTTAATAAATACTGGTTTGCCCTTTTTTATTGAAGGACAAATCTAATTTATTTATGAGGCTTTCTATGCCTTTGAATAAAAAGATTAAGACTTTAAGTTCTGTAATATTAAAATACTCAAACATATTTTGGAATAGTTTGCTAAACCAATACATAATTATATTTATGATGCTTGCAATAGCTATAAAGTTTCCAGTCTGCACAACTAGAAGTCTTCGTGATTTAAAGTCTTTATTAACCATATTTAGAACTCCTGGAAGAATTTGCTGGAGATAAAACATTGCGGCTTACGATAAACATTATAGAAATATTATCAGGGAATTAATGATGAAGGCTAAAGATACAGCACACTGATAAGCATGTGAATCATGATGTTTTAAATGCAATATGCAGAGAGAAACCAGACTCGATGCTCTAAAAAGGAAAAATGTTTAAATGTAGAATACAGTAGCAATGATTGTTAAAGTTGGTTGGTCTACAATAGGCAAATTTTCCATAAGTAGTTCAAATATTGATTTTGATGTCAATTGAAAAGTATTTCTAAGTGGTTCTAAGGGGTTTAGGGTATTAATATTTTCTGTAGAACTATTTATTATCTGCTATACATATATAGGTATGTAATATTGGATCATATATCTAGCATTTACAAACAGCATTCTTATAAAAGTCCTTCATGGTTTCTTGTCATGTTTGATGCCAAATAATATCAACATAACTATTTGCGGTATTACAGTTCTTCCTTTCTGGACCAACAAATATACTAAAAGTGAAATAAAGTGATGCAGATGAATCATTAAACATTATATTCTTATTTCATAAATGTAAATATTTCTTTTAATATTCATTTTGGACCCCGGATGTGGCTTCAAAATTGTAACAACCGATGTTAGCCAAAATCATCCTTTCCTTTTTTGCCACCATATGACCTGAATTGTGTTGGTGCACAGCAAAACAAAACAATATATTTTAACATTATGCTTTATGCCCAGACTTTGTTTATACCTTTACATCATGACTTCTTATGTTAAAACTAATTGGTCCAAATAGGCATGTTACGTGATTTTTATATGTGTTTACAAGTTCTTTTATAATTACATTTGCAATATAAAATAATTATCTTAAGATTTAATGATTCTTAAAGAGATGATGGCTTAACATATCGAACCTTACCAAATATGAAAAATATAGTTTAACTACTTCGTTCTCATATGTCGAATGATTTTACGAAGCAAACCTGTATTTTATTTGGTAACAGTTCTTAATTTTCTACTTAACCTTCAAACAAAACAAACTGGACGTATTTAAAATATTTGAGCCTTTTTTACGTGCAATATTATTGCGATTCAACATCATCTCCTAAAAGACAAAATGATACGGTGCCAAAAACAAAAAAAAAAACAAAAGGCCCCACAATAACAACAAAACAATGGTCTGTAATAAGGTTTTGAAGACCAGCTTTCATGAATATTTCAAGTAATGAACACACACACACACACATTTGTTTACGAGCAGACACCAGTTTTATAGTACAATAATGTTTCCTATTCTACTAACAGTACCCCTCTTATCGTCAATTCAAATTAACGGTTCCTTGTCTGTTTTGTAATATTCAAACTTTCAAACCACAGGATGCCTGACATGGATAAATATAAATAAAATCACAAAACGCTCAAGGTACATTTCTATGAAAACTTAGTTCGGCGACGCGTTCATTATTACATCAAGAAACTGATAATAGCTTTTATATTTTATGGATCTGAGAAAAAATCTTTATTGCTGTATATCTCTACTAATTCGCATTTGGATTGTGACTTTTGTGTCTCCCTTGATTTACTAAAGCAGCATTTATGCCAGTAGCCTTGAAGGCCTTATAATAACTGCATCTCAGCATAATATAAAACTATTACCAAAATCTCCGTTTGCACATCTTTCCCGGATTTGAACAGTTTTAGGAGTTCACCTAAGCTTAATTTTTATGTGCGTTTTATAGATATCGAAGGCTGATTTAAATGTAGCCACAATAGATATAAGGATGTTATGTCCTTTTTAAAGTGGTACTAAAACAAAACTATAAATATGCGAATTCAGTGTGCATTTGCTTGATACACTGATATCTTATAGTGAGCTTAATACACATGCTTCGGATATATTAAATGTGTTTGTTCGGTGGTGGATATATGTGTATATAATGTGGAAAAATTGTGATTTTCTAGTTTTTATTGGATGTATTGGATATAATCTATATTTAGAACGGTTGCTATGATCACGAAGTAGACGGTGAGTATGGTTAACCTTTTTTATTGATGCTATTTTTTCTATATGACATAACGAAAAGGATGTTCTTTAAAAGACTGTCTCATAGAATAAACGCTTCGTAAACCTTGTCATTTAAAACACGTCTCTGTGTAAACCATCATTTCAGTTCTGTAAAAGATACTTTCTTGATTTATGGTTAATGTACCAATCGAAGCAATTTCAAAGGAGAAAGTAATTTATTACTCTCGTAAATCAAATAAAATTGTAAATCGTAAATGGTGTATTTAATATATTTAAACAACAACAAATAAGCGCAATAATTCTTTAATCAACGTGCGTCACAACTGGCAAGGACAAACAATCATAACAATGTGAAGCCTTTTTTTCTTTTGGTTTAGGGGGCAAATAATTTATTATCTTTTCGATACAGCGTACTATCATTATATCTTCACTAATAAAGTCAATCTGTTATACTCATTTGTGTTTTTCTTTATACTCATGCAAGAATATAAAATAATTCTTACTCGCTATCAAACAAGCGCTGTATTATTTACCAGGATTGCGCAGACCATTTGGCGCCACAGATCGTAAA
The DNA here is from genome assembly GCF_026571515.1 of Ruditapes philippinarum. Lineage (NCBI taxonomy): Eukaryota > Metazoa > Mollusca > Bivalvia > Venerida > Veneridae > Ruditapes > Ruditapes philippinarum. Next base: position 203,701 of record NW_026852332.1, on the reverse strand, counting down.
GGCTGAGACACTTACATAAGTTCGGATGATGGATCTTCTTTAACGTATTATTCAACCAATCAAATGATATTCATGCAATATCTTCCTGAAGCCGATTACAATGATAAAGTGCCGTGTAATGTACTAAATCATGTTGAGTTTCTTTAATTTTTTTTGTATTATTAAGAAAACATGCCAAGATTACATGTTTAAGTTAGTTGTTAAATGGAACACCCAGAAAGCAATGCGGCTGTCATAACTACACATTTACATAGGGAAATGTATGACTCATGGAACAATCAATTACACAGGAAAGAAAACAACTCCAACTTAATTATGTCATCTTATCATTCTATAATGACGAACAAAAATAATGCTTTATTCCAATTTCAATTCCAATAAAATACAAAAATAAGATTATGAAATTCACTCTAAATTTAAAATAGTCATCAAGTGTCATCTGTAAACATGAATATTTGCGATTGATTGTGAAATATATAAAAAGAAAAAAAGATTATTTTAATGAATGTTTTCATAAAAAATATATCGTATTATGCTTGAATTGTGTCAGATTTTGTTAGCATTGTTTTAGTTAATTTTCAATTTGCCGGAATGTCTGTACTAATTCATTAAATTTAATTAAGACTTGACACAAAGTGTTTACAATGTATTGTTTTTACATTTGACACATAACGTACAATAAGTAAGATATTCTGTAACATTGTTAATAAATTATGTCATTTTGAACTGAAGAAATACATGCGCATTTTTCATGCACATGATACTTTTGAATTATTAATAATATTGTGAAGGCATATAATGCATTGATAACAATAATGAACTGACTGACAGATTGATTGATTAATTAAAATACTCAATGTACATTGAAATGATATACAGACATTCATGCGGACAGAAAAAGACATTCAAGCTAAATCAACTTAATCACAACTTAATTACAGAAATACATCTCTGTTTTATGAAGTTTATTTGGAATGATTATGGACATGCAATCAAAACTATTTTTATGATAAATCGTTTTCCAACGAATATTGTTTTTCTGAAAAATAATACTGAACAATTAATTTATTTTCTTTTCTTTTTTGTTCTTCATATTGTTTTTCTTCCGTCAATCTATTTTTGAATAAATGAATGAAATTGATCTAGTTCTAGAAAGTCCCTAGGTATGAAAATAATTATCACGAAAATCATTGTTGGACATATCCACACAAGAGCAAACAATATTTTTAAAATTCTATTTTCAAATGACAATGATAAGTATAACAAAATATATGAACTTATCTTTCCCATTATATATATGTGTGTGACGGTTATATTCAAACCAAAGGTAAATACTTCCTAATAAATTGAGTATTGCGATAAGAACATTTATCTGTTGTTATCTTGCAAAGTAAATGTTGTTTTGGCAGAACAAGAACAATTGTTTTAGTATCATACCCTATTTGTAAGGAAATTTATGCCTTTGTTTTGAATATAACCTACACTAAAAGCATGATAATGAAGATATTAATATAGCAATATTATTATGATAATTGATAATTAATTATCAAAGTGTGATTATTGTGACAAGTCAATGGTAGTTATAAAGATATACTGATGATAATTATGAATATAAAATAACCATTTCGTGAATACATGTCTTTAGCAAGAATAATATATATGCAATTATATGTAAATGATCATGATTAAATAATACAATTTCAGTGAAGGAAAATAACTGTTCAATATTCTCTAATATATCTGAGAATAAATTCCTATGTTTAATCAAGAACTCATTCAAAATTCATACCTTTAAACTGATAAAATCAAATCATTTGAACGTTATTTTCAATATCATTATCAATTGATTTTTTTTACTTTACTTGTGTTAAAATGCAAATATGAACACATGGACTAGGTTTGGGCTTGGATTATGCATCAAATGTGATTTATGTATGCCTCTAATTTTATGCAATATTTTAGAAATATTAAGCATAAAAAATAAATATATAAATCGTCGCTTTAAAAGATTTCATGTTTTGTTTCACATTTTTAAAAAAATATTTTGATAAAGAAGTATAATAACTAAAATAGAAGCGAACAAAGACAACATTTTGTCTGTCTAAGATATTCGAAATAATGAATATATGATTTACGAATTAGTGAAATATAAATTTACAAATATTTTTTAGATTGCGGAAAAGAAAAATAAATAAAGTGAATGAAATAAGAGTGTTGTACAGAAATATCCTTTGTTCACAACTTTTATCCTTAACTAACAAAATATTTACTTTTTGATTTCAATACAAATATTGTTTTCTTGAATTTAATATGTTTATTCATGAAGAAAAATATAATTTTGTTCTGTACTTTGCTTTGATGATTTTTTCACGAAAAAAATAATTCTCTATTTAAGATATATAAATATAGAAAATATTGCTAAGTAACCAAAGAAGAGCAGCAAAATTAACAAAAATAATGATAAAACTATTCGGATATTTGTAGTTGTACGCAAAAGATTTTAATACAGATACTGGGGTACTAAATTATCGCAAATTTTATTTGCAAAAATTTTCAATGTTTATAAAATTTTCCAGATTCTTTTCGATTTATGTTCAAAAGTTAAATACTACCGGTATTTGAAATTCGCGAACAATTATGCCGAAGTTGTTTTGGTTTGAAGTGAAAAAAATACACAATAAATATGTTCTATTGATAACTTTTTGATGAGTCAAAAATCGCGGCATGAACTTAGAGTGTTAAAACATATATGATCTGATATATCTTAAAATGATTTCATTGTAAGAAATATATGTCACTCTTTGTATTTTATTGTCCACGTTACTTTACTATAATAATGAATATTGAATATATGTTGTACGTTACTATGTAAGGAAATGGTAAAAACCAAGAGTAGCTAAAGGCTTAGGAAAAGTATCTCTATTTACATGTGGTGAACTGCAAGAAATAAGGGTTTGGACAAATATTTGGCCAATAATAGTACCGCCCAAACTAGCACCACAATGATAAAAATACACAAGAATTATAGTGTAACGTTACATACAAGTAAGAAAATAGACGCGTCTACAGTCCGTCATCCAAAGCCTAATTAATAAAATTAGAAAGTCTATGTACAAGAGGGCAATATCACATAATCAAACATAATAGGGCGTCTTGTGTTAAAAATTCTTTCAATAAATTCATTTAGCGTCACATATACGTTTAAAGTAAAAGTATAAGATTCGAGTGTTTAAACAACTTTAAAATATGCTTTCTTCTCTGATAATACAAAAAAATAGTTCCAAAAGCCTGTTTTATATTGAAAACGATGGCGATACCACACAGAGTTTTTCGGCCGTTGGGAGGTAACAATCCTTAACTAATCCTTAATCTGATTTAAGGCCACTTGCTGGGCATATTATTACCCGCCTGAATCCAAACTAGGAGAGCCGACTGTGAGGGATCCAAACTTGTCATAAAACAGTTGACGATTCATAATGCTTAGTCCATGATATTTTGTTATAGATCTTTGTTTAAGAGGGGCAACCATTTGTTGAGGAGAGCTTATCTCATTGCCAACGTGGTGGCCTTGTAACACAAGATTGTACTCATAGATTAAGAAGCGGTTGTAAAAGCACAGAACTCACCGAATTTATTTAGATTTATTATTATCATATATATTTTGTCTACACGATAATTACACGTTATGATTATACGGTTTGTGTAGGCAGTTTTAATTTGAAACTATCTCCTTATTGATAATATGGTCTAGAATAAAAACAATGCAATATCATAACGCGCAAGTGCAATCAAAGATTTTGTTTTGAATAACTTGGACGATGGAAAATAAAACAAAATGTTATTAGTGAAACTTTTCATCAATTAAATAAACAGTTATTTTAATTTAATGTATTACCAATGTGTTTCTGGATTCAGACCAAATGATTATAATACATAGGAAGCATTTTAAGATAGCTTGGCAAAAGAAAAAATGTTATAAAATATAGAATTACCCAAATGCCAACGTTTAAAAAAAGAAAGTTCAAAAGACAAACTGAATCCACTCAACAGATAATTGCAAACTTTCAAACAAGGAGTCCAACTTTATTCCGGCGCTGCATTTACACAATGTTTTGTAACAAATGCAGTAAACTAGGTTATATATTTTTTTGCAATGTTTAATTTCCCATAAACCTTTGAAAACTGCAAACCAATGCATTAATTTTGCAAGACGTTTTGCTGTAAATTTTTGTTCAAACACTAGAAAAGAACAGATTCTCAGTTGAAGTTTTAATTATGCTACCAAGAACAATCACTTTCAATGATTATAAACGTTTATGCTTTTGGAAGCCCTTACGTGTTTTTTCTGGAACTTTAAGTATTGAACATATGCGCATAAAGTGTTTGTACAAAATGAGAATTTACTGGCATATGCTCATTATTGAGAAGTTGTTCCATAAACAACAGCGATCAATTAAATGGTGGATTTATTTAACTATCTATTGATTTTTCGTCTTCAGTTTCGCTGAAGTCTTTCTAAGGAACTACATCAATGGCTTTAAAGTCTTTCAATTAAAAACATAACATGAAGTCATTCTCTAATTGACTTCCGTCTGCACACGTAACAATTGCAAAGCGGTGGGTAAGTGCGAAATAAGTTATGCTCATGCTCAAAGAACAATTGGATAGATTACATTTGCACCAATTTTTTCATATAAATAAAAGCCAGTTTTTTGTTGCTGTTTAGTGAATTGTATATCTATGAAGCCCATGTTTTCATCTTAGATATCAATTTATACCATGACAATTCCCACGCATGCTGTTTGAAAAGGATTTAATGATAACACATAATCCTTTTTTACAGCTGCGTCTATATTGGGTATGATTAAAAGAAAAAGCAGTTTCCTAAAGAGGAAAATCTCATGCTTGTTCAGAAGATGATTCGAATTGTAAAACATTTTTTAAACAATCCGTAGATCCGTATGACAAAATCGATCTGGTCTATGTATGTGAATGTGAACAAGTACAATATGTGTAATCTGTAACTGTTATTCTAACCTACGCAATTATATATTTAGAAATAAAATGTAAATTGAAAAAAGAACGAAACAGCATTTCCAATTAAGTAACAAAGGCAACGTTACGCTTGGGATTAAAATAACAAGTTAAAGAAACAATATTCTAATTGTCTTAAAATACATATTTCCTGATTTTGTGTAAGGTATGTGATCATTCAAAAGCAGTCATTTCTAACTAGAAAACTATAAAATGATACGAGTATTAATAACTGCAAGTTAATGGTGATAATCAATGTATTATACACCAAATGTACATGATTCATGACTAACTTAAAACTCCAGATAGCGAAGTCACATTCACCACAAACGAGTTTCCCAATTTTGTTCCCTTGATTAAAACAACTAGACGCAAATATCCCAATGTTGTTCCCTTTATTATGACAACTAAAAACAGATAAACAAATATTATAAAATTACTTTAAAAAGTAAATGCAAACATATATAAAATGCAAGTATTGGTAAAAAATCCATTTTTAAATGATGGTACATATTGTACAAGGAAAAAATGCTTTACAAAATACTTTTATTTTGTTTAATAAGACAAAAGAGATCATTTACATTTCAATGAAAATATTTTGATTCAAAGCTACAAAAGACATTAAAAAATGACAATAGTTTTGAACTAAAGGCTGGTATTTCATTTTAATCAGAATCAAAGCACAAAAAATGTTAATATTTATATTGTTTTGAAGAAAAACAACACAAATCTATATGTTACTAGTTTGCTTACTGAAAAATAAACAAAAAACATAAACGTAGATGCATAGACTTAAGATTTTTTTAACTTTTAATTAATATATAAGCTTTGGATGAAATATTTTATTTTTATTTCGATTATGGTACAAATATATCATACAATGTAAACTATAAACATGAAACACAACTAAACCAAATATTTAAAGAAAATGAAGACATCAATACCTGTTTTTGTTTTGTATTTGCCAAATGTACAAAAAAAATCCGCATGATTATTACTAATAATTTTGTGAATATATCATTTAAAATCCCTCAACACAACCGTGCACAAAAATAAACTAAAGTTACTTTGTTATTTTACATTTTATTAACAAAATTACGTAAAAACTGTATATGCTTTGAGTTTTTCCAACAGAATCATTTTTGTTATTAATATTGTTACACATAATATTCGTGTTGTATTATTCATATCATCAAATAAAAGCCGATGGCATTATTATATTGGTACAAATACCATTTTATTCAGAAATTTAATGATCATTATTATTCGGTTAAAAAAACTTTATATTTTATTTTGTTTATTTATTCATCAGTGAAGCTGTTTAGGCCATCAACTTAATTTAGACAAATTGTTTGATTCACGAAAAAATGACATGAATGTTATACTCTAAGATGTATTTATTTAGTTCAAAAGAATAAATATTATTAAGACAATAAGGCTATGCTTAGTCTAATGACCGTTCGGGTGTTTTCAGATTGCTAAAAATATATATCATACAACAATCAACAATAAAGTCAAAGTGTAAGATATTATACTAATTTGAATATTTATAAAATAAAGAAATTTGTTAGTTTCCATTTGTTTGTTTTTATTTTACTTTTATTTTCATATCTAAGAAATATTTATGTATCGTGAATATATCTTTTTTTTTTTACAAATGTTTGCATTAAATATGATTTGTTGGTGCATTATGTGTAATGATTTTATAGACAATGTCATATCATTTTGTTATTAAAATATTAATAATGTATCGCATTCGCACGGTAAACAAATTTCTCAGTTTTCTTTTTTCTTCTTGTTCTAAACTAAGTAATATTTTCGAACATGTTTTTTTTTTTGTGCGTGCACAATCTTGCGATTTGAATTTTGAATATGTAATGTGAAAAGTATGTGCAATATTAATTCAAAACACGAAGTTACACATTTACTCTGTATATGCCAATTTGAAAACGTACCTTTATTGTCAAACAAAAAAGTTTTCGATTTTTTTATTTGTATTTACTTTTGCGCGATATGATGCTAAAATTGGAATATATTTTTAAAGTCAATATTATTACGAGATATTTAAATGATTATTGATCAAAACAATGCAAAAATTAATTTCTCGGTTACTGATTTTTAATTAAAATTTCCCTCACAAGAAACAAACAGAATTTTGAATTGAAAATAATATAAGCCAATAGTCCGTTAAATAAGCAATGTTATAAACATTTTCAAAATGAGATGCTACTGAGTTAGATTGCAGATAGTTCAGAAATATTTCGTTTAGCATATTGGTCGTGGGTTCGAGCTATCAAGGACCATCGCCATTGTTCACTTTTATTAACGATGAAATCTTGCTATTTTTTGGAAGCGAATATTGACAATCAAGTTAAATTTTACAACAAAAATAACGACAACAATATAAGAAATGAAAAATATCTTCTAAATCTATGTACAAAAAATGTGTTAAAATGTTTTAATACCACCAAACAAAATATAAAGATGTGTAGAACATTTTAAATTTTTGGACGAAAATTGTTGTACTTTTTATAAACAGTAGTAATAACATGATAAGAAAAATGACTGTATGCAATTAATTGACAATATCAAATTGTATTAAAATGTAATTATTAAGCAAAATAGCCATAGGAAATATAATTTTAACATTGTGTTGTATTGTTTGGTGTGAACACTGGAATTTTTATACATTTAAATGCATTTTGATGGGAAAAAATACATGTATACTACACGCCTAGTAACATAAATAAAGAAAACAGTATACGAAATCAAATGTCAAGATACGATACAAAAATAATAAAAAAGATAGATTTTATTACATATACTGTATTCGAAAATGATATACTAAAATGTCAGCAAATTACGTCTAAAGTAATATTTTCTAAATAAATGAATAATACTTATTTTCTTTACATCTCATTTTATTTCAGTTTGTGATAATATCCCTGTTCCTATCGTATATTATAACATATTATTAATAAATAAAATTCAAATTATGATCGGTGAATTATTAAAAAACATAATTATTGCAGTGTCTTTATTATTTCTTTATCATTAAGACCTAATTTTAAAAAAACAAAATCGATAAATGAAAGTATGTAAAATATTCTCAACAAACCTTCCAAATAGGGGAACTTTTTATTCATCATTAATTGTACATCAAATAATAACGTACATCGATATATTGTTTCATGATTTTTTGGTGCTTGCCACACACATACTCAAATCTGCTCCCATTATTCTGTAATAAGTAAAGATGAAAAAGCATAACAACGTCGAGTCTAGAGTTACCCCTTGCTAAATCACTTTCTCATAATGATTCACTACAGATGACAATTATATTAAATAACAATTAAATGAAAGATCAAATGTGTCTTAAATAAATATAACTATTTTTTCTCTAACAAGCTGGGCAAAGAATAGCAATATAATGTGTCAAATATATTTTACATAAGGTGTTTCCGTTTTTATTAGAAAGTAGTATATCTGCTATAATCATCATACATATAAAGTGACTGATTCATGGGTTTCTACTGAATGCATTTTAAATATATCGGAACTGTTTTTTTTCTTAAATGTTTTTCATCGTGAGAGTTACACACCTTTCGTATTATTTGCAACGAGCTGTAAAGTTGCTTAGGGAATTGAAACAAATTGACGGATGGTTTGGTAAATAAGATCTTTATTGGCTATTTACGACTACTGAAAATGACATTTGCTTTGAGCTTAAGTAAAATCTGGTTTACATTTCAACTTTTCTACACACGGTTTGGATGTGTGGTCGCATTGTGTGGTCTGTTGTTCTTAAATTTTCCAGAAATGCAGCCTGATAAAAAAAGTTTGAAGGGAACATTGATAACAATATAATAAAGCAAGAAAGACTGGTTTTGCAGTTATCTTTTGTATTACAATTTAATGTTTCAAATGCAGATTAACGTTTTCAATGAGTCATTATTGTTCACGAAAGCTGCATATCAAATAATACGATAATCGAAATTCCAAACAAAATTTGATACAAACAACAGACGTCTTGTATTTACGGAAGGGAGGCTACTATCACGGACTATTTGTTTATATCTGAATTGTTACCTCCCCTCCCAGATTACTCACGTGCGTCGTCTGCGGTCGATGGACAGCACATGCCACCCACATAAAAACTTTTATGCCTTCTTTACAGATATCAGTATTATACATAACTTCTTAAAAGGTCAACATCAAAAGGATTCGAGTATTGTTTGAACCATTATCATACATTTTATGCTTATTTTACTACGTCGTAAAATTGGTTCGAGAACAAATCTTTACAACCATATAAAATATATACAAACGAACTAGGAAAAAGGCTATTTAAGGTTAAAAACAGATGAAATCTGGGTGCGGATACAGACTGACATACTCCTTTGTATCAAACATTATAGCTTATTCAATTTCATCACTGGAGAATTATTACTTAACTTTTATTGCCGCGTCATAAATTAGCGAGGCTTCGTCGGCGAAAGTTATAAATATTGATTAATGCCAAAGGAATAACTTTTAAGACAAGATTAATAGAATACCAATAGAATTTGTAAATGTATTCTTAAATGTCTTTGAAAAAGAATATAATTATATCACTATATTTAATGTCGTGTAAGAGACAAATACATTAAAGTAAATGGTAGATATCGTAAGCATCGCAATGATCACAGACATGAATTACCATATGGAATAATTTAAATCTGTAAATCTTAACAATTCATTACTTAAATCTGTAACTCTTAACAATTCATTACTTTTCATTATGTACAACTGTTTCTAAGGTATTGCACGTTAACATTGATTGATATAAAGAAAATTTAACTTACCTGAAAATCATATCATACCGGTTAAACTAAGACAAACTCAGTGAATACAACAATTACATGCAATTTAGATCAACTGAAACTAGTTTGATTATAAATAGTTTAAAAAGGACAAAGAGAGAAAAGAACAAATGTAAAACATAATTATCAACAGGGCGTAACAACATCTTTTAGCACTGTAACATGTTCAAATGAAATGTCATATACTAGATTTCTAATCGCTAAAGGGGTGACGAAAAATTAAAAATACTTTGATTTCGTTTCAAATTAGTAGTATAAAAAATTTGCATGGATAGTTGTATGAAATGTTTGCATGAATAAACAAAATTGAATCATCAAATGGCAGGATTAACGTAACTCATTGCATGTTATCACTGCTTTAATAAAATGGATGGGGATTTTCAAGTGCTTTTTCTTCTGCATGAACATAGTAAATTTGGATTCAATTAATTCAAATAAACTTTATTTAGCAAACTTACAAGCATATATACTTTTCATCATACGATATTTGTATTGGAATAAAAGCATCAAGCATAACGCTTGTGTCAGCTCTTTTCAATGATGGAGTTTTGTCCAAATTATTTCACTGTATAATTAAGTGTATACATTTTCGTAAAAAGCTCAATTCTCTCGAGCCAACGTTTAAAACATCATTGGTCTAATAACGTTGCAGATTATTTGTTCATTTAGTTTGGGCAGTCTTCTATACAGAGATTTCCGCGTGGCTATGTCGTTTTTGGACCGGCTATTTGTTCTTTCAGTGTAAAAAGTGTATAAAGTTTCCAAAAAAAACCCATATTCTCGAACCAACCGTTAAAACACCATTTATCTGATTGATTCAGTTGCAGATTCGTTTTTGTACTAGTTTTGGTGGAGGGTCTTCTTTGCACAATATGAGGACAAAAGCCCTAACCCAAGCAATGTTAGGGAGATTTCCGCGTGGCATGATCCTATTTTGAACTGGCTATTTGTTCTTTCTGTATATAAAGTATATAAATGTTCGTTAAAAACATCATATTCTTGAGCCAACCGTTAAAACGTCATTTGTCTTGTTCTGTAGTGGATTCCTTTTTGTATTAGTTTGGAGAGTTTCCTTTGCACAATATGAGGACGAAAGCTCTAATCAAAGATTTCCGCGTGGTATGGTCGTTTCTTTTGTACCGGCGATTAGTTCTTTCTATATATAAATTGTACATATATTCGGGAAAAAAACACATCATTTTATCGAGCAAAACGTTAAAACACCATTTTACTGATTCTGTTGTAGATTCGTTTTTATTCTAGTTTGCAGGGTCTTCCCGACACGAAATAAGGCAAAAATCCCTAACCCAAGCAAAATATAAGGGAGTATGCCGCGTGGCTTGGCGTCTTTTTGACTTACGATCTGTTTTTTCTGTATAGAAAGTGATGAAATGTTTGTAAAATCACCATTTCCTCGAGCCAAACGTTATGATTAGTGCTGTTATTATATTACAAAATTGATATAACAAAGTGTCTTATATTCTTTTATGTTGTTTGGCTAAAGCTTTTGGTTTTTAAACTTATTGGTTTCCGTTGTTTTGTCAATTTTTGTTGTTTTTTTCTCTTGTTTTATGGCTGATCTGTATTTATTTTTGTACAGCTTGTATCCGTTGTTGCAGTAACATATGTGAGTCCACGTCCTTGATTTTTTCAATGATTCATGTATGTAAGTTAAACATCTATGAAAAAACTTGCTTATATGCTTTATAGTGCTGGATATTATAGCTTAACTTTGTGATCGCTTTATTTCAATTTTCTGGATGGTTTGTTTAAATTGAATTCTTTGGATTGGCAACGTTTTTAATCGGATGTTGCTAGCATGGACGTGGACAGTGTACCATTTAGAATTGTAGTTCGTGTAGAGTCTCGATTATTGCATGGATTATGGTTGTAATGTTGATATTTTCTTAAGACTTAAAGCCGGTGCTAATTGATAGGTGACACTTTCCACTACAGTTCGAAACAAGTCCCGTCTAACCGAGTCAGCAACCTTTTTCAAATTTGCTTGTTCGTTGTTAAGGGATAACTTGATTTTTTCTTTTTGTAAGTTTTGTTTATCTTTTATACAAACATGTTATCTTGCAAGTAGTCCGTTGATTCTAAGATAATCAAGATCAGACATTGAGTTTCAGAATAACTACCATTTCCATTGATCAATGCGTTTGCCTTCAAATAATTTGTTTTGAATTTATATCAATTAAATGGAACTGATATGTAATGTGGACATCTGAAGAAAATATACAAAGAACTAACATCTTGTGAGTGTGTAAAGGGAGGTAACTATTCGCGTTGAATGAGAGAGAGTCCTGCATTAGTAATGTCCCTTTAACCATGAGTATCATGAGAATGACTTGGAAAATAACAAATAAGATATTACTAAAATGCTTGTAATGCAGATATTAATCTTAAATTATTATCTTATAATGTTTTAAGAGCCTACATACAATAAAACACGGGTATAACAACAATTGAACACATAAGTTGTAATTAAGAGTATACATTATATGCAAAACTACATCCAAGTGACTAACAAACCCCTTTTCGTTGCACAAAATGAATCTAAGTAACATTATTCCGACAAAAGGAATATACAATTCCGTATGCGGTGTACCACTGTGTACCGAAGCCTTTTTATGAATTTAATAATTTTTATACTGTACCACAATTTGACTGACAAATGTTTTATTTTTAAAAGTTAAGTATCAATAGTTAGTTATATGTTTGTTATTAATGCTGTTTCTACAATAAAAATCTATAAAAAGGGATAATTGCATACTTTACTTGCCGTTTTATCCATACCAAAAACATGAAACAAAATAACAGATAATACAATTTTATTTGCCAGTTTTTACAAAGTACAGTATCGTTACAAATCTTAAATTGTACTTGATATAAGATTGTCAAGTTTACATACTTCTATCATTAAAAAAATTATTTCATAAAAAACGAAAAAGAATGTAATAAATAATCTTAAATCTTAAGGTGAAAAGTGAATAACACTATAAGTCACTGATTGTCATTTATGAACCAATTAAGCAGTATATTAAACGTACTTTTAAGGTGTGTTTTTATATAAAAAATGTTGACATTCAACTGTTAGTATAAACAATAAAGTTCCTGATTATGATTGATTCTCATAGATGTTATATTAGATTTATTAATGTACTTTTACTACATGATGAAATCAACAGGTCAATGAATTTAGACTTTAAATGGTCTGTTTATAGAAACACTTGTCGATACTTATTTATTATTTTCAAATGTCAATTCAATATGTCCATTTCATGAGGAAATAGTTGTATATATTTTCAGTGTTAAGATATCCTAATATTATATTGTAAAATATATAACCTTTGGGTAATATATTTATAGATAGCCAGCATATGTGAACATTTCTTTGAGGTCTTTTTTCTCTTGCTTAAAGATGTAAATTGGCCTATAATGGCTTGGTTTGATATACCGGCTTTTGCAATAAATAAATGTTCTGCGTTAGTACTTTTAATAATTTTAAATGTATTTTTTTATTTAAGTATTAAATCTACGTTATTATCATCGTTCATGTTTTATGAAAGTTTCTACAGCGTTTTGAAGTCTGTCGTCATAGTCTTCTCTTACCTTTCTTCTTATATTTGTAACATTATTTTGGCCTGCTGTTGAGTGCTTTATTGTTAATATCGAGGCATTTCTTGATAAACGTATTGAAAACACTTATAACCAAGCCTAAAAAGAAAAAAAATAATGATTTAACGCATCTATTAGCTAAGAAAGTTTTTGAAATAAACTTTGAATTAAAAGTTAATTTGGGACTGCATGCCCTTTGTATATGCAATTAATGCAAACAATAAATTCAGGCCATCATGTAATGTTAATATTAATTCTAACACAATGTTCTGAATGTAAGCGTTTAAAAGACTTGTAACATAAAGTGTTCATTTGACGATAGGTCTATTTGTAAGAATCATTTACAACCTCTCCCACACCCCTTAAGGTTAAGGGGAAGCCTTTATGGGCTGAGGCATCATAATTTGGCCATCGTAAAGGGCGACTTAATCGGTTCCAATAACTAAAGTCTATGCATCTCTTAGCACCAGCAGGTGAGGTGGTTTTGACCCATGTTGTTGCTTTAAGTATGTAACACTGGAGGTTAGCCAAAATCATCATGTCTGAATCATTATTTAAAGGAAATTAATATTTCTAATGCTTTCCAGATATAAGCCTGTGTTACTCGCATTGCATACAACGTAAATGCTTAATGCTACACTCTTAAAAAATGTCATTTCGTATATGAACAATACCTAAAGGTATTCTGATTCAGTGAATCAATCCAAATCAAAACACATGTTCATTAAGAAATTCAATTTGTTCAATGTATGTAAACCAACAATTAAATTAAAGTGAATTAAGCTTGGAATCTAAACCAAAAACAATGTTCTAATGTTTGAAATCAAATTCCTTTCAGTTTTAATAAACATTTAAAACGGTTGTTGGTTAAGTAAAATCGCAACATATCTAAAACGCCAAAATCTTTTTGCTGAACATTGTATTGAAACCACTATAAGCAAAGAAATATAATTCCTAAAACGTTTTCTAATAATCATAATATTTATATATTTTATTATTGTTATGTTATGGAAAATATCACAGTCAAAAATAGCATTTTCCTGTTCTTACATACAAATGCAATGAGTCATTTTATTATCTGTAAACAAAAAACAATCTACTTACACATCTACTGTACTGCGCAGGTAAAAAATTAAAGAGAAAATAACTTGTGTGGTACAAAGTGTTATTATCCAATATATTACCTCCCTTTAGTCGGTAATTTCTAACGAAAATTTCGTGAAACATTAATTTTATGAACACATCTGATTTATAAAGCGATTTAAAACATACTTTAGCAAAAGTGTCGACTTATTAACAATTTAACGAAACGCACATAGTTTGCAAACTATTTATGAGATATAGCGTTACATAATAAGTGAATTCATATGTCATGCCAAGTATGCCGGGGAGCATATATTATCTACAAATTTAAGATTATGATGCCTTTCAATAAAAGCAAATCAGTAGCCCTTTACAGACCGTATTTTATGCGTTTTTCTTGCATTTTATGTGTTTTTCTACTTTCTTTTCAGACACTCAACATGTGGAATTTATTCGGCAGAAAACGTAAAGCTTTGATTCTGTATGAATATAAGCCACCATGAGGGAGCCAGATATTAAAAGATGTTTATCAAGGCATGTACTCGCAAGAAAAATAATGCAGGATTCCATTCAAAATCTATGACGTCATCTTCTTAGCCACGCCTCGTTGACATAAGGTAGGCGGTTACACGAACGTGCGTGTGTAAACAAACATACATAGATTAGATATAGATTAAAAACGTATAAGAAATCGATAAAATAATAATTAATGTAGTAAAATGCAAATGAATTTGTCGGAAGCAGTCTCTGTAAAAATTAACCCTATTCGAATAACAAATTAGCTTAATGTTTAGTAGGACCCCATTAAAATATGACTGCATTTTTAGTACTGATTGATCGCTTTAAATTGTACTAAATATTATGGATCTTCAAAATTTTGTTTCCAGTAAAAACGGGCTTTAGTCAACACAATTACCATATACACAAAATTTGAATGACAATGTCATATATTAAATGTACACAATCTGTGATTTATACGACTTACGGCTAACTCGTGTTTATTATAAAATGTATGCATCATTAATTTGAATTCAATGTATTTGTTATATGATATAAATCAATTGCGTTTTGAAAAATTTGAAACATGATTTTGAGATAATTGGAATTACCATCGTATTGGTAGATATATTTCCTGATTCATTGTGTAAAACAAATATGAAAAAAAACCCAATAATATAGTGTCTGAGGCATTACGTATTCCTTCAATAAAACACATATGAAATGACCGGAAAATAACATATTTTAGAAAAAGAATCAACTTTTAGACCATTAAGAAATGTTTTTAAAACTAAAGTAATGTTTGATTTTCAAAAATATTGAAATTTTGATAGCACAATTATCCTTTGCATATTTTTCTTTTCACTGTGTAACATTTGTACACGGGGTAAGAATAACAAATGAATTTTGACTCAACGTTAGTTTAATAAATAAGTTATTTATCAAATAAATAGTAATTCATTTACATATTAAACGCTTTCCATTAAGACAAAATATATGGAAAGTCGTAAATATCCTCGCTATATATACGCAATTGAAATGTATTTGCATTTTCTTTTTATATGCCGGATTTTCTACACACATACACAATTCAAGTGTTTTTTCCATTATCTACCGGATTTTTTTACACATATTTACGCAATTTAAATGTCCTCGTTTCGTTGTTTTCGTTTTATGCCGAATTTTGTACACACATACGCAATTAAAATTTCCTATTATTTTGTTGCTTTCATTATTATATGCCGGGCAGAACTTTGTACATAGACGCAATGAATATGTCCTCGAATTTCGTTGTTTTCATTATATGCCCGATTTTGTACACGAAATATAAATGTCATCACATTTTTTTTGTGTGTGTATATGTCTGTGTGCATAAAATCGCAATTAAAATCTTCTCGCATTTCGTTGTTTTTATCATATGCCGGATATTTTTTACACAAAGAGGCAATTAAAATGTTCTCGATTTGTTTTGTTTTGTTTTAATTATATGCCGGACTTTGCACACAAAGTTGCTATTAAGATCTTCTCGCATTCCGTTGTTTTTATTAAATGCCGGATTATTTACGCACAGACACAATTAAAATGTCTGAGAAATTCGATGTTTTCATTATATGCCGGACTTTGTGCACAAAAATCGCAATTAAAATCTTCTCGCATTTCGTTGTTTTTATTATATGCCGGATTTCTTTACACACAGACACAATTAAAATGTCCTCGAATTTCGTTGTTTTAATACATGCCCGATTTCGTACTCATAAACGCAATAAAAATTTCACTGCATTTTATTTTTAATACTCGTATATAAGTTATATGTCCATTTTATTTTACACATATTAACCGTTTCCTTCGCTTTTGTATGTAATGTTATAAAATGACCGAAGAACAAAATTAATAATTTTTTATTTGTTTCAGATAAATTATTTACTTTTTCAATTAAGAAAAACGGCGAAATTACTCAATTTCTAGCTTTAAAGTAGAAAAATTCAATATGTCACACAGGAGGATATGTGTTAATAAATAACAATATCTTTGAAATTAAATTTATCCCGTTGTATGAACTCCTACAAACCTATGAAATTGCATTCAAGTAATAAAATAACACCATTTCGGCATTTCCCGATTGTATCTCCAAAATTGAAGAAATATATACGGCAAAATGTTTTTAAAAAAAGCTGAAGTTGACAAGATTTTCACCATTTCAAGTTTTTTCCCTGATATATTAAAGATACGAAAGTTGAAAATTTAATAAATACGTTGTATGCTTGTAAAAAAAAAACCCACCCAACTTTTTAAAATCTGAGTAAATAGTTCATTTTTGTGTTGTCCAATTGAATCATAAGATTGAAATGTTATGTGATAAAAATGAACGTTAGATTATAAAAATTAAATATCAGAAATGAAATAAAAGGAATTAATTTTTATTTATTTACTTATTTATTCATTTATTCATTTATTCATTTATTTATTTATAAACTTTATTATATATTCATTCATTCATTCATTCATTCATTCATTCATTCATTCATTCATTCATTCATTCATTCATTCATTCATTCATTCATTTATTTATTTATTTATTTATTTATTTATTTATTTATTCATATTTAATATCAATACCGCAACAATTCAATAAAAATGTTACACTTTTTAAATACATTTCGGGATAGCAGAAGTGAAAAAGAATTCTATTCTACCATGTTAAGGTGAAAGAAGTCATTTCATACGACTTTAACCTCTTGCCTATAGAGGTCATGAGTAACGAAAGCATAGTTATGAAATTCGCCGAGAGTGTTTAAAAGGTCCGAAATTAATACATTTGATCGCACATGAAGGTTTGGGAGAACATAACCGAAGTTCTGTAATTCTCTTTTTTATATAGGTCATTAAAACCTGCTCGAAAAGGTGGTTTTTAATGGAGGTGTGAAACTTACACGTTGTTGTTAATGCCTTAACATAATGTACTGTTATTAAATAGTACCATAAAACTATTTGCATTTATTCTTACAACATTTTGAAATTAGACGGGCATTAATTTTACCATCTTCTCGCACATTTTCAATTAGCCCCAATCCAGACAATCTCGTGTATGATGAATACACGTGGAAATAATGCATTTATTACCCCATAAAATAAATTGAATTTTGTAACGGATAGGTCTTAAGTAAAGTTTCCATTAAATATGGGTGAAATATGCGAGTATTTGTTCCGTATTAATTATAAGTCATCTACAGTATTTGTTATTACTGGCTAATAAAGAAAAAACCGATTTGGCAAAATACTGGGCGTTAAATCATATTTACAAACAAATTTTTATGGTCTCTATTGTTGTATATAGGTCAAATATTAATGGGACGTTAACTGAAATAACAGAATTAATATGTATTTTACTGAAATTATGTAATTACTAAATTGTACATCTTGCAAGACGAAAATTGATATGAAATGCCAAAAATTCTATATTTAAAAAAAAAATACAAAATTATCAATTATCAAATTATCATTATCTATGTAGAACAAAGCAGGAGCAATATGTTCAGTTAAACCTATGTTAATGACCAGTTCAGAATAAATATCACCATAATAAAGACCACTTTTCAATAGTCATTCATTGATTTCATAGAACAGAGTATACCCCCAAGACTGTTTTGTATCTAAAATCCATGTTTGGTCTCTCCTTTAGATGGCATTTGTTCACAGTTTTGACTGTATTTCCTTACACTATAATACGTGTTATTTAAGTTTGGATATACTGTTCAAATAATTTAAACGCACTCTAGAGTAATAATTTAACAAAATGCTGATTTAGCTGCCCTTTTAATCGATTGAGGCACACATATTGTAATGATTAAATCATAGACTTATGTTGCATATACCGCAATGTTTGAAATTGCCATGCAATTTTTCAGTACATACATACAACTAATATAGATTTGGTTGTATAATATATAGAAATGGTCTAGAACTAATAGTAAAGGTTTCAGTCTCTCAATTCAATAGCCATGCGTTCGAGCCACTCTTGAAACATAACTATGTTTCTCCAGAACACAATAAAAATACTATGATAAGTTTCAGGACTTGGAAACAAGACATGCTCAAATAAGCTTCAAGTCTTAGCAGGCATCAAACTAAATAGACAGCATGAACTTCACAATGTTACTTGATTAGTTATGCAAGGAAATGCTATGTCTAACAGTTGACTGGTACAGTTTACCACCAAAACATTTAAATAAAACTTATTGCATCATCTGTTTGTAAAAATGAATGAATATTACGAGCATCTTGTCCGTCCCACGAGACTGTCAAACAGGTGTTATCTAAGGTTATAGCCATCTTCAAAGGAACAATAAAAGAGTTATGATAAATGTTTAATATAGTTTCATCAAGGGAAGCAAAAAGCAATGATTTCTAATAAAACGTAACAACTAATAAGGACCATAAACCAAACACAACTGCTTGATAATAACATGTTTATTGTGAACAAGTTAGCAATGTGTGAATTTTTACACATTCGCCGGAAAACGGTTGTAATTATATGATAATAAAACACTAACAAATCATGTTTGATATACGGTTATTTGCCGTAATATCTGTCATAAATCAAAACGCATCAAAATTTTGTGTGTCGAAGGGTTTGGTGGATTCGCTTCAGGGCAAAGAAATTGTTACTTTTCACACAAGTTACGTTGTTACGTTGTGACTTAAAAAGAAGCACTGGCACCCCATAGCACCTGGAGAAAAAATAATGACATAATAACAAAACTCTTACCCGATAACACATATATGTATAGACACCCATAAACAATTTCAATTTTCAGATAGAGTTTAAATGAGTAACGAAGGAATGGCAAACCGATTCCAAATATTATGATTCTTTTACTAATAAAAGCAATTATGTAAAACATTGAAATTGTGGCTTAACAATATTCGTTCATTGAAATAAGGAAATATAATTTGACTATTTTAATGAATTTTCTATACATGATATTGTTTGAGATGTGAGTAAAAGAAAGTTAACCTTTTAAATGATATTATCAATCTAAAACTGTTGCTATGTAACTAGAGTATATTATGCTAATGCTTGTCTTTGATTACAAACGAACTGTTTCTGACATTAAGTTGAAATGCATTTGGAATGCGTTATTTGTTTATTTTCAAGTTCCAATTTGGGTTTTTATTTTGGAAAAGGGCGTTGAATTAGGTATAGCTAAAGTAATGGTTACATAATTTTGTTAAGTTTAGATATTATTAACTTATAACTTTCGAATGGGTTGTTATTGCCCTGTGATTAAATAAGGACTACCTTTTGTAAGTGTCAGCCATAATGAAGTCATGCCTATGTTTCCTTTTAATAACACATGTACAGGTTGGTTCCACGAAGAAGAATTGAGAAAGGATCAAAGACGTTGGCAACATTTTATTTTTACATTTCAAAACATTTGTTTTTCCCCGCAAAGATCATCGGCGTTTGATATGAGATAGAACAGTCTTTGCCTGTTGGTAAATAACTCAAGGGGTGGTAAGCTTTGGCTGTTGGTTGTGGTCGGAGTTAATCCTCTCGGTGAGCAATGGATTCACGGTTTGATTAGATATGAGTTTAAAATATCATTTACCTGTACTAATCTGTTTACTGAAGGAGACAAACAGTCTGACATCAAATGTTTCATTAGGTGTGAAATTTAATTTATCACAATAAGAATACATGGTTTTATAAACCGGCTCTAAATCACAAAGGCTGTTTTTCCCATATACTATTAAGTGTTTTGAAACCCAAAAAGGTATGGATTTCGAACACAGTAAATGGGCAATTTCAAAGCAACAAAATCTTTTTGAATTCAAGACTTTATATTTGATATTTAAACATTTAACTTCTCACATGCCAATCATTAAGAAATCGTAAATGAGATTTAGAATTCATCTCTGTTATGCTTGTTTTGAAGTATTGTCATCTCATCGAATTATGGAAAGTCATATGCATTTATGTCGCTTGTTTTGTTATATAACAAACTAATGTCAACTAGTTAACATTTACTTTTTATTCATTAACAAATTAACCTATTATTTCGAAACGTTTGGTAATTGTAATAAACGCTTATTTCTTGTATGTAGCTTAAAGGCGTAAAGTATAAAGACACAAGATAGAAATTAAAAAAGAATATCATACAAGAGTTGCATCTTATCTAAATCTGTGAAACTTTAAAAATTAAACATGTAGAAGACCTAACCTAAATATTAAAATTATTGTGAAACACATTTGGCGCACCGTAGCATAGTCTTAAGCTGTTTTGTATTTACAAAAATAGGAATTACTGATCAAAAGGACCAGAATAATATAAACCGAACTATCGAAGTGTTACTTTAATTGACAGTGTTTATAAAGATATTGATTAAATGCAGTAAACATTAGGAATTCAATCTCATACTTCAAATCGTCTTTGCCTGTATGTTACTTTATGCTTGTATGACTATTTCGAATGAGCGCTTTAAAACATCGGATGTAGAATGCAATCTTCTTCTTCTTGTCGTTCGCCCTTCTACAACGTCACCCCAGCCACAGCGATGAAATGTGCAGTCTTCCGGAGGGCCTCAAGGTTCTCGTAGAGTTTCTCCTCCAGTGTGGTGCTTGCTGGCCACACTTCTCTTCGCAGCTGCTCTAAATGTGGGCATCTTTGTAATAAATGTTCTGCTGTTTGATTTTCCAAGGCACAGGAACATAGAGGTGATTTTGACAGCGTTAGCTTATCATACATGGGTGCGTTCAGCCTGTTGTGGCCAGTGCGTAGCCTGACAAGCGCTACCTGTTCAGCTCGGGTAAGCAGGTGTTAATCATCTTGTGCTGTTTGGCTTCATCGGTGCTTTTGTCAGTTTAACTTTCTCCTAATGCCTTACTGTGTTCTGTGGTTGGTCTCTTTTGGCACCTAGTTTGGCTAAGCTGTCTAGAATGCAATATTCAGCGGTGTTTTAAACATCCAATTAACGATGTTGCTTCACAATTGCTTCCAGTACTTTCACATTTAAAGGGTCTTTAAATATTGTTTTGCAACAATATAAAGAAATTGCCATTATTATATTTCATCACAGTATATGTATAAGACTAATCTGAATTTTTTGTCCTGCAAGGGCTAAACATACTTATTCGAGATTTGTGTACAGTTTGATTCGGGTTTGAACAAATAAATTTTATTATGTGCAAAATTTCAGATTATTCGCTTTTTCTTTTCTTTTTTTTTTTTTGGAAAAAATCATTTTTATTGTGCAAAATTACCTAAAATAAAAAGCGTTTAAATTCTTTTAAGTCACATCGAAATTTTATGTTCTTCAATTCTGTGGGACTTCATTGACACTTATCTTTAAATGTTCACAATTTTCGTGCCACATTAGGTAACACACATGTATAATGTACATTTAAATGTTTGTGTATCTGAAGTGATAAGCATTGGTAACAACTGCAAATCATGATCAATGTGATTGTTTTCTTTATAAAATCTTAAAATGTTTAATCTTTTCTCCGAAGAAATTTGATAATTACATGGTCATGTTATTCAAATCAATGAACAGTATACATACCACGCACAAAATCCTTGACTTATGCTAAAGTCAAACCGTGTAAAAACTGATGTTGCGGTGTTCCAAAACAGTTGCTTACATCAGACGCATTCCTGAACCAAGGCTGACATTTTGTAGTCTCTATCTGGTACAGAAATCTATGCAATGTGACATTGAATAACAGGCCGTCCAAATGTGACGTTACAGGTATGCAAAAGTACAAATGCTACGTTAGACGTTCAAATTCATTACATACTATGCTTAGCAATGAATCGAAATACCACAAACAATGAAACGACCAAGAGGCTAAGAACATATTTTGACGTTGTGTTTCTAATATTAATTCAAACGTCACTGTTGTTTATGAAATTCTTTCAAAAAGAAGACGCTTTATAGCATAAAGGGGGTTAATCAGGCGATGACTAGTTTGGAAATATGCATAATAATAACTGAAAATATTATAATTAAATGTTTAGTCATCACTCTGACAATAGTGCATTACATTTTCAAATCATTATTGGTAACAATGAAAAAGAAATGAAATTTTGGAATTATTGTCTGTTCGGCTTTCCATAGATACTTGTTGTTACATAACATGCATCTTTCATCAGAATGAGATTATGAATGATAATAAATTAAATTTATTATAAGCAATTAAATTTTATGCAGTAAATGAGAGTGAAATATGTTCTTATAATTAGAGAACAAATACAAGGCGATTAAAGATGTTCATTTCCCAATATAAGCGGAGGGAAATTATAATGTTGTACTTTAAATGCTGAACACACAGTAAACCTTTAGAGGTTTACAGCATTGTTCAATAGTATTTTGAAATTGTTTGCCTTTTCTTTGAGTGATTTTATAATTTAAATATCAAGTGTGTTTATTACAAAGTGCAAGTTGTTTTACATTCAGTTTTTACTCATTTCAAACATTGTTAAGACCTTCCTCATGCATTTCTAAGATTTTCCTTTCCTTTCTTTTTTGCAAGGACGTATATTTGACCCAATCTTCAGTGAAAATGTACACAACGAGGAATTATCTGATTTTTATGGCGTTCCTAATTTTCAGAACGACTGTCCATTCTTCCATTTCTTAATTTCAACGCCTCTTCATAAAAAAACTAAAAGCTTTTTACTAGATGGAGTAGGGTTCGCGTATCAGAATAGGTTACAAAGAATAGACCCTAGTGATCAATAATATTTTTATCACCTTGTCCGGAATTAATACATCTAAAATCGATGAGAGGGGACTCAAACTCTCTTGTTCATTAATGTAGGGCTTGCTATTTTGTTTATTGCTTCCACATGATGTAATAAAATGAAGCCGTACACGAGACTGCGGACCATAAAATATGTCAAAGCCTCCTTGATTAAAAGAAATATTCCATGTTCCTTGCAACAGGATATCATCAAAGATGGAAATTGTTCGATAGAGCCTTTTAAATCTATTCTCACTTTGCATAATTGATATGATCAATTGAATTGTTCTCAAGCGGGCACACTATCTAGATTGAAAAACTAACGTCATGTGGACATACAACTGACGTTTTGATTGGCATTGACCTTTACATGTTTACAAAACATACATATGAACTTTTCTGCCCTCTTTGGTGCGATGAACAAAGTCAGAGTGATATGTTACTATTTACATTCACTAAAAGCAGACACAAGTCCTCGTAAGACTAAAAATCTTTGATTTCCATTATACATTCTCTTTTTTTTCTTATTGAATTTCATGAACAGGCAAAACAAATTTCACACGAAAAGGACATGCCTAAACAAGTTCTTTTAGGGTTATAATAGAATGGTTACTTGTAAAGATAATGTGTTTATAAATAAATACTTTTTGTTTGTTTTGTTTGGTTTTATGGTGCACAAACACAATTTAAGTCATATGACGACAAAACAGGAACTATGATTTTGACTGACATTGGTTGTTATAAACGTAAAGCAATACCAGGGGTTTAAAAAAATACTTTACAAAAACTGAGCGCAGGCACTGATCAAAAGTAAAATTGTGAAAGAGACTCAATTTCAAAAATGCAATATATTTTTGAAAATTTATAAACATTTGTTACACATTTTATAACCAGTTTGATGCAAGTGAAAACATCTGGAAAAAGGGAGGTCCTTATTACACGAGCACGCACAAAACAGCAAAAAAGCTAAAGATTGCTGACTTGTTTTGATAGAGAAAATGAAAGGTGCATCTCTTAAACCTAACGAAATAATTATCATTTTATGCATGTCGAACGACATTAAGTGTAACCAAATGTCATTATCTATATTCACTGTTCAAGACTTTTTAAAATTTTCTTGTTATTTGTTTTGTTTGTTTACGGTTCACCAACCCAATTTAGGGTCATATGGTCCCGAACTTGGAATTATGATCTAAGCTAATATCGGGTGTTCTAAACTTAACGCAACACTAGGGATCAAAACTCCATCACCTGCTGGAGCTGAGATGCATAGTTAATCCCTCAGCTATAAGAGGATCTGGTGTTGGCAGACTGGCGGTTTTTAAGTACATGCTTACCAAGTGCTGAATAAAAAATAAATATGGTTTATCTTATAAATAAACAAAAACAAACTATCTCAACTATCTAACTTAAATACTAACAGGAAAAGATCACAAAGGTGTAAAATAGTAATATAAATATTTGTTATGAGACAACGTGATGTCAGAAACATTTATTATAGTAATATATACGTAATATTTACAACATAGGCGTCATCTTTTAACGAAGTTGGGCTTAATAAACATTTCACAAAATTTAGTTAAAATTGTCAATTACACTATTTTCATATTCAGATATTTAAATTAGAAAAAAAAAGTATAAATATCATCATCTTTTGGGTCCTTCTGATTAGGACAGCCAACTCCTGTATCTTAAATATATTTAAAGATATACTACGCCTATCTTCGAGTTAAATATTTGTATCTTAGAAATTAATTGAAATCTACCAAATTCTTACTGAATCTGTCTAATCTGAATTAAAGAATGTGCAAAATATGTATGGAAAGCTGCATTCCCAATTTCCGGTCATGTAGAGTTGATCCTTTTTAAAAAAATAAACAGCCAGTTCAGTTCTTTAATTACACTACATATTCACATTGCGTCCACCTATAGTGTTAAAACATAGCATATCTACTTGTGTGAAGTCAAAACATGTATATATTTTTATATTTTTAGAAAGAGATTGTTTAGCAATAATCAATATTTTCAAATATCAAATTCAAGAATGGTAAATCTTTAACCATCCAATATTCCATGTACGAGTATATGAGGATTGGTATAAAAGATTGAAGTATTTGACCTACCTCGTCTTCCGATGAAAGGACCAACGTTTATCAATGTTTCTTTCTTTCTATTTAACTGTCTTCTTTAACAGCATATGTTGAACCCTTTATTCATTAAAACGTCGTGTACTTATGAACAACCCGTGCTGGCATATGAACATTGGTCCAATTTCTAAGCTAGACAGACTTTCTGCAGCTAGGAGATTTGCTCCTTACTCCTCACTGTTGAAGCCATTACTTATTAGCGTATAACTATAGAATAACTGATTCGTAGTGAAGAATTATTGATGATTTATTGAATAATTATTGTTGATCATTGTTTGAATAATAATAATAATAATAATAATAATAATAATAATAATAATAATAATTCGTCTTACAACAATACAACAATTATGGCTAATATTCTGTCGTTTATTCCGTTTTTCTCTATATTACTTTGTAGTTGTGTGCCAAGTTTAAGATATTCACGTCAGCAAATTTTAGAGACATCAGTTAAAAGATATGGAAACGAATTGGAATGTTTTATTCTGAAACCCCTACTTTCGGACTAGATTAAGACAACCCATACCTTTCCAATCAAGGGACAGTAAGGACAAGACCAACTTTCAATAGCATTGATAAAAATAATCACTTTTCAAGAAAATATGATTGAAACTGATACAACACAGATCTTTAGGTAATACTATACATTTAGTATTTGTTTTAAAATAGCATTTGATAATCAAATGTTTTGATTTTCAGTCAGCGAGGAACCAACTATTCTGTTATTCAAGCCAATGTTTGGAAGTTTACAGAAAAGAAATAGTTGTAAATTCGCTGTATAGAGTATACTTTTTAAATAAAATATTTGAATGTTCCTAAACAGCATAGCATTAGTCAAACAATATCATCTACAAAAAACATTATTCTGTGGCACTCACGTTGCTTAAAGTGTATAAAGCTATGTATATGTTGTGTATGCTTACAAACTTATTGTTTGAATTTTTTAAATAGAATAACTCCAAAATACCTGTATGAAAGAAATATGTTTGTATATATCATAAAGAACGAAACACTAATGCACACAATCATCGATAAACGATTAAAACACTGCTGAAAAGCAGAATCAGATATTGTTTCAGAACATTTTATTCTGTTAACATACCATTTTCCATGTGTGTGAAATAACAGGGCCGTTCTTTATAATAATTTCTTTAAAAATGGAAAAAAATAACCTTCTAGTTAGATATAGCTTTATACCCTTTAATAAGTTTTTAATATATAGAATTTATCAAATTGTAGGTCGCATGAAACTTAGTTTAGAGCAACCTTTGTTTAAAGGCAGCTAAATCTTAGGAAACTGCTCTTCATGTATCACAAAAATGATCCACTGTCTTACAGAATACATGTACCATGTCAATCCTTCATCTTAAGAATGAATGAAGTTTGCCAGTGTCTAGAATTAGTTCCCTAAGTACATGCATCATTTCGTTTCTTTTTCTCCAACAAAGATATCCATTTCAAAGCCTTTTTAATGTAGACCATGCGTAATGGGCACTACAAGGAACTGTACAATTGACAGCATAGGACAGTTATATGTCTGAAATGTCACCTGTATGCAAAATTTTAATAGAATTTACAGTGCGGTTTCTCAGCTATGGATACATTTCTGAACTAAAACTTTGCTATTACAAGGTTTTTTTATTCAGAAATGAGGAAACTCTAAATAATCTATAATTTCATCATTATGATTTTTCCCCTATTTCTTTTTGTTAAGAAACAAATAATTCAGGTTACAAGTTAACAAGCAAAATGATTGTTTTCTAAACAAAATGGTTTTCATATGCATTAAAATATTGCCCTATTCCACTCATTTTAAACACTTATTTGACCATTTCCCTTTATAAAAAGTCTTATTCAAAATATCTCTAATATTAACCACAATAAGGGGCTGTTTACAATGTTTGCCTAAATTTTCTTAAAAGTATATTGGTTGATCATGCTAAATATAAAAAACATTTACCGTGTAGTTTTTATTTTATTAAACTTTGAATATATCTGATATTATATTTGCTATCAAATTTGGCATTATTTAGCAAATAAATACCTACAATAATTATATATATTAATTAAAATCAAACACTTTTTTCTTCTATAAGGGATCTGAGAGATACATACCGGTAAATAATGTTAAATGAAAAAAAGTTGCCCCTTCTGGGGTTTGAACCCACGCCATCATTTTCAATGTAGTTGACAAGTGATTCTAGCCTATTGGAATACTCTTCAAAGAGTAGGTAATGCATTACCCATGGTCTACCTTAACTTATAACGTCACATAACGCCACATGACAAGCCCTATATAAGTCGATGAGTTACCAAGAACAAGGGGTCATTTAGTTCTAGTCAGTAAAAGCTCTTAGCATTCCCATTTCGCTGTATTGTTTTTATTTGTTTTAAAGTAATATTATGAAACATTCATGCAACCTTTGCTTATGTAGCTCGGGAGCGCAACATTAAATATGAAAACAAAGATCAACAAGGAAGGGTGGCATTCAATGTACGCATCACCCGACAAAAAACCAACAACATATTACCGCCGGCAAGGACCCTCTGGGGTGAACTTTTGGATTGCATTCAAAGCATTTACTTGGTCAGATCACTTTGTGTTTTGTACCTCAAACGTGGAAAGCCATCCTTTAAAGTTCGATATTATATTGTAATACAGAACAACGGAATCCCTAAAGATCGCCCAAATCGGCAAAGTTGAAAATGTTGCAGGCTCGGAGGAATTGAAGTACAATGTCGGCCATGGCTGTAATGAAGAGAATGTGTGGTTATTTTAATATGCTTTTGTTACAGCATGGTATTAGCGTCTCCAGCATTACGTAAATTATAAAATTTCATATTAAAAATGACTAGACAGCTTGGTCAGTAGCATGCATTAACTTATCCCTACAGTCAATGAACTTGATCCGCAGGAAATCAAGTTCGCAACATTGCAATTGAAATGGCCATGTTGGTTGAGATTCAAGTTTTTTTTTACTTTACACTATTTTGCGCTTCTCGTTGAGTCTAAACATTACTGTCTAAACATTACTTTCATACTCATTTTTGTCAAACCCTTTGGCAGGGAATACCATCGAGTAGTGAATTATCATCTCAGGAAGATGACAAATTGTATATAAGATTGTAAAAAGATAGTTTAAACATGATAAACAATGTCATTAATATTCATAATAGCAATTGTCAGGCGCTGTGGGTGGTGCATCTAAAATCTAGCTCTGTACAGTTTGGCTTTTCCCAAAATTCTAAAATAAGTACAGTTATCAAGCTGCCTTGTTTTAAAAATATTTGATACTATTTTTAACCTTTACGCTGCCTTTGAAACATATGCTTTATCATTAATTTAGTCTTAAGCGCAAAAGAAATGTTGCCGTTGACGAGTTTTATAAGATAGAGAAAAATGAAATCCCTAAAGAGCGCCCAAAACAGAAAAATTAAATTGGAAAATGAATAAAAAAGTCATGTTCGGATTCCTTGGAAGGGAAGCCAAAACCAGTGCCACATGAAAAAATATTATTTCACTTGGTTAACATCTTGAAAATGTGTTATCCCTCGAGAGAAACGAAAACGAAACATATAGTTGACAATTGCAAACTATCTTTTCATCGAGTCTGTTAGATAATTATATAATGTTAGGTCCGGATTAAGGGGTACTTATTTTTTCAACACTCAAAATATTGAAATAGATGTGCTTACCGTACAAAGTTAGGGGGAAATAAAGTAGTTTTCGCTCTTTTCTAAAATGATGCTAAGAGTATCACCCAACATTTCCGTGCATGTAGCTGTTGTGAAAATATGCTCCTTGTCGGTTGTCCTGTTGCTGTTTTTCTTCAAGGGGTTTCTTCTTGACCTTTGCTCAATAACTTTTATACCGCTGAACAAATTTTTAAATAACTTAGCACAAGTGATCACCATTATGAGTCGATGTGCAGAGCGCAATTATGGGGCTGCTACCCCCAAGGTCAAGATCACACTTAAATGTCAAGTGTAAAAATGTTTACATTTTGTGTTCGCTCTATAACTTATTTACAAATCAAAGGCTTTTAAATTTCTTGGCACAAATGATCCCCAGCATGACAAAATCTGCAGAACACTACGTCCAGGTTGCTACCCTCAAGTTACATCCAGTTTGCTATCCCCAAGGTCAATGCTTTATGTTCTCCATAACATTTTGACTTTATAGAAGATTTTAAATAACTTGGCACAAATAATCACTATTATGAGACTATGTCCTTATGATATGCACGGCACAAGATCAAGGTTATGGTTGGTTAAAGGTCCAGAAGTACACATTCATGTCCTTCAGACTGCCTTGTTGATATTGTTTTTCATATTTGAAACTCAATAAAAATATAATAATTAAAACTGATATCGAATAAAAAAAATTTGCTTCATAAGTTAAAGAAATTTGAATCGAGATATAGAATCTCCAAGAGCTGTTACCGGATTGAACATCATAAGAACATTATGGTTGTTTATGCATATTACACAATTGAGTAAATTAACACTTTTGCATTCATTCTCTTGTAAAAACGAATTCTATTCTTTGCATGATTTTTATGCGCTTTTGAAAATATTGATAGTGTAAATAATAGATTCATTCCTCGGGTTTTATTTGTATTAATTGTGCGAGAATTAAGTCAGTGTGAAAATAACAATGCACATTTTACGTCACATTAGTTCAATTATTATATACGATACGTTTTCAGTTTCAGAGCAATATAAAGATATAAAAAATACATAGTGACTTGACGAGTTAGATGAATCAAAACAACGGTCTGACGTATCTTCTCTCTTTTGATTTATATGATTAACATATGGATCATATCTGGTTACCTTAGACGCTATGACAAAATGTATATTTGATTCGCTGATATTGGTTCATTACCTGTAGTGTAATACATTTGATATGAGGTGTTCGACGATATGTCAAAGTGTTTTTAATACTGTACATGTGTCAGTTATTATGAAAGAGATTTGCAAAACCGTGTTGTTGTAATCTATGGAGAAGAAAAAGCTGTTGATATTTTATACTAATATGCTGTTGAAGATATGAAAAATAGTAACAAATCGACGGTTTTTTTTTATATTGGTCTGTAAAATAAAATACAATAACAAAAAAAAATATCCGTAATACCCACCAGCACCGCTTTGTATACAAAAAAGATCAAAATGTTGCATTTTTTGTGTGACTTTTGGTAGGAACTGTTACACGGAGGATGTTTAACCTTTGATATGAGTTGTTCGACGATGTGTCATTTTTTTTAAATTGTATATGTATCATTTATTATATTTTCTTTTTTGCAAAACTGTGTGTTTGTAATTGATGGAGAAGATAAAAAAGATAAATATTTTAAACTTATATGCTGTTTAAGAGAATGTGTCTGGAGAGATCAATGAAAACATGAAAAATAATAAAACTTAAACGGCTTTAATATGGGTCTGTTTAATAAAAGACAGTAACAAAGTGGAGTGTCTGTCATGCCCACCAGCACCGCTTTTAATAAAACTTAAAATTCTGCATTTTTATTGAATTTTGAGCAGTATATTGGCACAAGAAATAACAATTTATGAAATGAATAACACTGGTAAAACTGCACCAAAGAGTATTTTGTACTAGACATCGCACTGACTTTAATGTTAGTTTGGATAATTATTATTCAACATTTACTTATTTTGATATGTTTTATTGAATGTGTTCTTAAGTATTTGCTTTATTAAGTTCATTGAAGGAATACATCTGAAAAAGACAAGTTTAATGCTGTAAAGACGTGTATAAATCATTTTGTTTAATGCTGTTTTGTTTGTAGTATTGTAATGCTTATGATTGTATATGTATTGTGTAATACAATCTAGTTTTCTTTGATGAAGAAACCTGTCTCACATTAAGTAATGCAATGTTGGTATTAATCGCTTGATTTATGTAAAACACCCTTTAAGTATCACTTATATATGCATCTATTTGTGCAGTCATGATACAGGCTATAAGGTTGAAAATCAACAAGCAAACACAATATAAAAAGTACTTGATTACTTATTATATCAGTATTTTCATATGTATATCATGAGCTAAAACTTTTAAGTACATATGTTCGAAACATGGAAACAGGTATAATGCATGTCAGGTTTTTCTTTATCGGAAACAGATTCAAGTAGTTTTGTTTGTTAACCAATTGATGTATTATCGGTTTATTCAATTACAATTACTCGTTATAATGAAGAAGATAGCTGTTTTAAGTTCAATCATTAACCTAATAAGTGTTGGATCTAACCTAGATATTTTCATCATCATTTTTACTAATAAAGCTCCATTAATGTTATTTACAAGTCAGTTGTAACCAAAACAAACCATAACTTTCTTGGAGCATTGGGGACTTTTAATTTGTTTTTATTAAACACATAATAAAGATCCCGCTGTGTTGGGAGCAGTGAAAATACTAACTTAATACCCCATACCCCATCCAAAATGTGTCAAAACATAAACATCTTAATGAGGTGCACGGACAGCTGGGCATTAACATCGGTTCATCTTTCCCTGTCATCCCCGCGTCGCCCCCTCCCTCCGATACTAATACTCATAGGCTTATGTAATATTTTCATGAATGTGCTAAAGACCGTTTCGGTTTGATATAAAGTTAAAGATAAAATTGTACAAGTGCACACATTTTAAACGTCTTTTGTTTTTGTATTACATTTTTTTAACTTTTCTACGGACCAATCAAATTAAGTACATTCACATGTAAACGCTTGCTTCATCCATAGGACATCTTGATTTCCTGTAAACGTTTACAAAAATACAAATCCAATTTATAAAGCTAATAATAATGTACACTTGCTGCTGATGTACTACTGTCTTAGTTAATATAAGTGTGACACTACACTGTTGTATACGACTCTCCGCAGAGGGGCAACGCATCTTGCGCTCATATAAACCATGCCTTGCGGCAAACTTTTTACTACAGTTACGGCTCGTAAAGCATTCGTATAACCTCTTGCTCAATGTGTGTGGTTTTAAGATTCGCTACCGTTTCAAAAATAATTACATTTTCAAGATTAACTACTATATTTCGTTTCTTCAGTAAGAGATGCTGATAAAATCCCACGTAAAAGTATCATCTGTGCAGCAAATTTCGATTTGTGTTCAAGATATGAAGAGTAATAAAGATATCTGCACTTCATTCATACATTGAGGGGGAGAAAGTTACACATTTGATTGTATTTTCTTTTTTTTTTTCAATGAAGCAAAGCTACGTTATATCAGGCGATCTAAACACACGTACTACTATAACATATATATACAGTTTGAAATACTTGTACATGCAGTTTTGTGTTTGCCTTTAGAAGGACCAATTTTAAAGGCACTCCACTGACTTAGGTTTTTTTAAACATGACGGGACTAACTGGAAATGATTTTTCGATAGTTGTGAATCATTTGTTGTAGGTCCGGATCAATAACTTGTGTGCAAAGTTTCAGATTAATCTCTCATTTCAGTTTTCCTGAATAAACAGTTAAATTGTGCAAAATGACCCCTACATTAAAATCGTTTATCTCTAATCGGGCCAACACTCGCACTGAAACTCAATTTTTAATTTCATTTTGACTATATACTATTATCTTTCAAGTTTGCGGTTTTTAGTACCCCAAGTTGATCTTTGAAATACTTTTTAATTCTTGTCTTTTTAGAGTGTTGGACCTTAGTGAAGTTCCTTAAATGATTGTAGATCATGTTCTAAAGGGTTGCTGATGCAGTTTGTGTTTCTGCAACATTCATACAATTTTGAACTTGTACCTACATTTCACTTTGCAATTCTTTTCCACGTAAATCAAAGTTTGATATAGATATGAGATTGTTTAAGAGACGCTTTTATACAATAGTGCCTAGTGAAACTGAATATTTAAAGGGAACAAATCACTGCTCAAACTTGAAATGGACATGCTTAGTTTGATTGAGCTTGTTTATCGTTGGCAGAAGTTAAAATATGGTATATTTGGAAATTTAGAGGTCATTTAATAGTATTATTAGCGGATTTACGTTGGTCTGATTTTAGATTTGCTCGATCTGATAGTATTAAGATGTAGTTTTATTCAAATAAGGAGGCATGTACGGTAGCTTTATTTACCGCTACCGTCCTAAACAAGCTCAATCAAGCCTGCAACATGTTCAATTTTATCGTTTTAGGTGTTTTTTTACAAAGTCCGGTTAGCTCTATTTTCAGAAGACGCATAAAGTTATAAACCTGTTTTGTACTATTTCTTTTATTTGTAATCTGCGGTTTTCATTTTTAAGTTCATTCTTTATTTATTTGTTTTTGATATCAAGAATATTGAAATATTCAATATCAACATTAAAAATGAAACATCCTGTTTACGATCTCAAAAACCTATAAAACCACCCGCCTTCCAAGTTGAAGGAATGATTCGAAAGAAAAATTTACCAAATTAAGGCTTGCTTTCGCCCTAACCATTCTACTGCATTTCTGTGTTAAAGAAATGTCCTCGTTTAAACTTTGATTTATGTGTTTATGTGTTTTACACAAGCTGTTGCTTGATTGATTGGTTAAGTTTGAAGTCATAGGTCATATGGCAACTGCCAAGCTTTACTGATGGAGAAAAACGTCTGCTTCCTTCATTGAACGAGTGGGCCACTAAATAGAACCACCGCCGTTATGTGAGCTAGCTTCATAATTTCACTCACATAATAGAATCCAAAGTTCCTGGTGAAATTCGAACTTAAAGCCGTGAGAGGCGAATGGTTTGAAGTCAATGACCTTACCTACTTGGTCACGGACGCCCATACGCAAGCTGTTGCATACACATTTGATTTTATTGGATTTCAAGGGTATTTCAATGTTAAAGCTGCATGCCTCCAGATGAAGCACAATAGTTCAAGAAAATATGTCCTTAAATTTTAATGTTATGTGCAATTAAAGACTAATTTTGCAATACTTATCACCCTATTTCTACTGCGTTACTAACGCAGTAAGGGCTTTTTTTCGCATATTTTGACCTCCATTTGGTAATTTACACTGGTTGTACCAGCCGTTTGCAATGTGCATATTACTTTCTTTGTTCACTTCATTATATATTACATTGCACTTTTAAATAATTTTTCAGAATTTTCATGATAATTTTCATAAATCTGGATGCATGTTGTTTTAACAAAGCTCCAGTAACAAAAAATATTTGGCATGTTTAATTCACAAATTAGTGTAAATTGGTGCGTCTGTACCCAAATCATGCATCAAGCTACCATGTTCTCGCTGTTAAAAAAATGTCTCTGCACTGGAATTGTCTCAGTTTTTTGTCCTGTTATTGGGTATTGTAAAATGATATTCTTACAAATGATGCCCAACAAAAACAAAATTGATGTCTCCATATTTGATTTTTCTGATACCTTAGATAAAGAGTATAGGATGTCGTAAAAAAAGTTCGATGCTCATTTTTTTACAACCTATATTTTTATAATGTAGTCAAGAATAGCACTTTTGTTCATGTTTTAATTAATTATACGAATATAGATGGCCTATCACGAAAGCTCTGTTATGTAATGCGCGGATGTTAATTCCGCTCCTGACCTCGCTGACATGTACCATGTCTGGCTCTGACAGGTCTATTCCTGGCTGTTCATTAACTATATTTCGTTGGTCATCTCTTGGGTACTTTTAATGTTTCTTCCATCAATATAACAATGAACATGCAAGCCTCAAATGTGTCAGATCCGGTCGCTTTTTGAATGTCGTAATTGATAATGACCGGTTTATGACTTATTGGAAGTTTTTACGACATTCGTTTGAGAAGCAGGGCAGGTGAATTCTAAAGCAAACATTCTAGTGTCATGGTAACAATTTTCTGAACTGAAACTCATTGGCTTACAGGAGTCATATATGCCAAGTCTTTAGATTCTATGGAGGGGGCCTTAGCATGGGGGGAAAATAGCAAAATTGTTTTTCGAGCACTTAAAATTAATGCAATTATACAAAGCACATTAAAGAAAGGAGAAAATGCGCCAAAAATTTAGTAGGCAGTAGTTGATGCCGTACATCTTACTGAAGGTCACCGCAACTTGTGGCCTTTCTATAAAATAAATTTGATTATTGCATTGTCAGTGGGTTTTTCTTTATTCCAGAATAAATAAAACTCTTCGGCCAGTTAAAAACTGAAAGGAAATAATTAAATTGATATAATCGAATAATATTGTGCTTTATGTGGTAGATGTTATGGAACATATCTTTTACTCTTATGCAAACATTAGTTATTTTGGTCTTGAGTCTTTGACTTATATCGAGATGGGGGGAGGTGATTATAGCCCCTTTTTATAGGACTTACCACATGTAACTGTACATCCATTTAGCTAAAGTAACTTAAAGCCACCCTTGAAAAATTAAAACAAGTTTGCCTAATGCAAACACTAACCGGATCTAATCTAAAATAAGGGCAGACAATGAATATTTGACATTGTCTTAAGTAAACAAACGCAACAAACTTAAATTGCAAACGTTAGTTTAAATTAAACGTTCATATGGATGAGTATGGATGAATTTGAATCAATTTCTTTGTGCATAAGATATATTGTTCTTCATATTCCTATTCATAGCTGACTTACAAAAGTTCCAGTTTTTAGAGAAATTAAAGGTGCATTCGGTTGTGCTGGTACACGTCTTGAACTAGTATTTCATTACTATATATTTTATTTAATGTCTATGTTATCCTATGTAGCTTCAAAATTACCTACTAATTAACTAGAATCAGACATGTTTAAACATGTAGCCAAACTCGAACATTCGAAGGCAAAGGACCAACCAGAGGAGCAATGCCAGATACAAGAAATAGGTATTCCTTAATGAAATTATATGCCCCATACCTTCTGTTCTATTATTGCAAATTAATCATGCTATAGTTAAAATCAAGTTGTCATTTGTTTGTAAAATGATTACCAAATTTGTTCTTTGCGTGATGGTGTATATATATTAACAATATAACATACAAGTACTTTTGACATTCAAAGAATTTGGATGCCTGCATTCGAAGAAATTTAATATACTGAATAGGAATCAGGATTCAAATAAAATGTATTTTTCTTGATTATCAGGACCTTCGTTTGAAATGTTTCTATTTTTTTATAAAGCAGGTCGGGAAGTGAACAGCAGAAGTTAATCTGACATTTTTCAAAATGTATTTGTACTTATGATAGAAATGCCCTCAATAATCTTGAATAGATTCAATTTAAAATCCTCTAATGTTTGCTTGAACCGAAACTTTTCTCTCTTTCTGCAAACTCAACATAGAGAAATGAGATGTTTCCCTTTGAAGTCACGTGATACTTTTTATTACATCTTCAATGATTGACGTTTATAGTTTATGTCCAAAACAATAAAAACGACCCTTTAAAGTATTCATTGAACATCATCAATAAATAAATACGCATTTCATGCCAGAAATATTATTGTAAAAATCAAAGGCTGTGAAAAAATACATAAAAAGTATCTTTTATTGCAAAGAGAAAATTCTTACATAATAGCAGGGCTGTATTATAAACAATAAAAGTAGCTTTAATAAAATGCAAAAAATGTCGATACAGTCTTTTATTTTTCATATCAAAGGTAATTTGCGTTTGAATCTTCCAGGTGTTGATGAGGCAACGAGGGGCTGGGTTTGGGTAGGTCATACCCTACTTGACACCTCAAATAGGTGCGTTAATGAAACTTAAATGAACCTGATAAATTGACAAACAGCGATACCTTTCTTTTTTATTATCGTTCTATTTAGAGGTATCACAAGTTTAAGTGACGCATATTAGACACTTTACTCCGCGAAAAGACCAGCGGGTTTGCCCATAAATGCCTTAATTTTCTTGTTTATAGCTAGTCGACCTTTTTTGAATAAAATTTTCTACAACCATTTCACGGTGTCCTGAGTACAGATAGAGCTAGCATATTTGCGCTTCTAAGTCGCTGTGCTTTCGGTTTATATACAATAGGAACGTGTTTATAATAATAGTACATTCACATGTGCTGAAAAGTTAAAACAATCATTTGTCCGTATACCTAAAGAGAAATATGTAACAGTTGCGTTAGATCATAAAAAAGAACAAAGCAAAAAGGAATAGAAGAAAATAGTGAATAGCAAATGATGTATAACCACTCCGTTTGAATAAAACACGTGAAGTTTATTTCTTTTACATACTGTACCATGATTAAGGACAATAAAAATATGTGCTCTAAAGAGTTTTATGTACATCGGAACTGTGTTTAAGCATGCGCGGCTATTAGGTTATTTGTCTTTTAGCTATACTATGGTCGTGGAAATGTGTGTTCTTAAAAAGCAGTAAAATAGTTATGGATGGTTAAAAGTGATATTAAGCCTATCGGGATATAACACAATTTACATTGATATATTTGACTTTATATCATAGTCGATACCATTTCATTATTCGCACTGATATGGTCCGAGGCGAACCATATTTTTTTTGCTCTCTCTTTCGCTCCAGTATTTGAACAAGTGGATACTATATATACTAATGTGTCCAATGTGATAAGATAAACTGAAGTACAAAAAAAGTTTCGGTGTTTGCTTTTGCAATTTGGATAGTGTGCTGCAAAGAGTTTGAATAGTACTGTGAGGCGTAGATTCTACCTTCGGATTTGTTTATAGGTAAATAGGTTACACGGAATAGATCGAAACTTAGAGGGAAATTCAACTCAAGATGTAGAAAAAAATACAAGATTGTCTGGAAATCTAGTAATCTTACCCTGTAAATCGGAGAAGTGTTCATTTAGACTGACTTCTCGTTTCACAGGGTATATTTACTTACCAGAGTTTGACAGCAGACGACCGATCCATTTCCCGGATAGATTGGAAATTGATATGCACGTGAATCGCCATATTGAAAACAGGGACGCGGAGGACGCTTGGCAAAAGCGGAAGTAGACCAACGGTAACATTTTCAATGAACATTTGAGATTGTAAACATAAACATTATAAAAGTTGACAACAGATATATTTTATCTTTAACATTGTTTCTTTCTGTTTTAATATATTTATTGGACTTTTCACATATTTTTGTTAAGGATTTGAGGTATGAATTAAATAAAATGTTGTTTGCAATTAATCATTACTGTTTTTTTTTTATCTCTGTGTATATTTTAAAACATGTTCCCCATCCGTTTATTTAAAGTCAAGTTTTCTAACGAATGTAATTATGCACGAATAATTATCGCTGTCATCTTTGTTAAGACAAATATTATAAAATTGAACGCTCGGTTGCGTCCGTTTCCCCTTAACAAGATACTGTAAGAAAGGTTACTGATAGATTTATGTCCCGTCACTGCTGTTGAGGCCACACATCTGGTGAGAAATTTGTAAATGTACGCATGTAAAATCACATCCCTTTAGGCAAAAACTGTAGCTTTATTCCCCTTGATCATATTGAGTCCACATTCTATATTTACATTTGCGTTTTAAACAAAAACAAAAACTATGTATATATATTCACACACAAAAAATCAATGGTTCAAAAGATTATTTATGGTGGTTAAGGTAAAATTTAAATTACAGATTGGCATTGTTTAAAAGTGACAAGTGTAAGCTAAAATTGTGATGAGATAAAATATGAGTCGTTATTAAACAAAGAAAAGGTGGTTGCAAAAAAGATTTATAGCCGAATAGATCATTCATGTTTTTATAATTTAAATGTTGCATTTTAGAATAAATTTATTTTAGTACGACAAAAGGTGCATTTCTTTTTAGGCTTTTTTTATAAGGAAAAAAAATGAAGCTAAGTAAAATGCACCAAGTTAAATTTTATATTATTTCTAATGCGGGGCAATTTTAAAACTTAATTATTAATTCTATGGTTTAAAAGACATGAAAAGTATAATTATGTCCTGTATAATTATTAATTCCTATACAGTATATATAAATAATATTTTAACCAAGATTGTTTCATATAAATATAAAGTTATTCAAGTTATTATCTGAAAATTCATCTGAATATTGTTCACATACTCTCTTAAAAGAAATAAGATTTTTTTGTGTTTTACTCTTGAGCCGATACTTTAGATTGTATCATATCAAATATACAATATTGACAAAATATATACAATACAGCATTAGATTAATAAATTATATATCTAAGCAAGGTTTTAGCAAACATCTACATATTTATATAACACGTGTGGTGATATGATTATTGTTTTATTCCTCTGATGAGTCACAATAATTTTCCCTATGGATATATTTATTTTCATATTCCCCGTTTCTATTTCATATAATTGATTGTACATAGGATAACATATTTTAATAATTTATCCAATATCCATTTTGCTTATAACTTAAACAGAAAATGCATCAATACAAAATAAATTTAAAATGTTAGATTTGAAATGTGAAAAAATAAATTATGTATTATTTTCTTGGCAATTAATCATTAGTCTGCTGAGGGCAATATATTTTACCAATTCGGCCAGTGCAGACCAATATTAGCTGGCATATCCGTGTCGTCTGGTTTGGCCTGCACCCGGTAAATATATTTTGTTTTTCCCTAAAAAATGAATGATTGAAAGATGGACATGTCAATTTTAAATATTTAGCAGTGTTAACGCAGCCTTTTAACTTTTAGAAACTTTAGCTATATTTTGTACCCTTGCATTTTGATAATTGTATACTCATATGGTTTGTTCTTAATCATTTAAATGATATTGCTTTAGGCTCTTTGATCAACATCCAGTTCAGTATATGTTAATTCATAAACAAAAGGGAGATAATATGTTACAGTTCATTCAACTTTATGTTTTAAATTTACATATTCTGTCAATCAGTCAGTAACCATGGAAACATGTTTCATTTGTCTGTAAAGAAAATCAATCTTATGTTGTTTTTGTTCTTACCCAACCCGTATATATCTTTCTCGATTATGAAATTGATATTATGTTTTTTATATGAATTGTTCCAAACTAAAAAATAATATTGCATGTAATATGCTCTTTCAAATTATGCACTGTACGTACATCATATGCTTTTCTGAAACTAAATGTTATTCTGCTTCACAGAAAAAAATATTATTACAAATATAGCAATTCTGTTATTTAAAAATTTTAAAACAAGGCTGAATATATGTACAAAATAAGAAAAACTGAATGTGTAAATATAAAAACCTGATTTACATGCTTATGTGCTAAAACTAAAAAGAAAGCCAGATTTGTTTATAAATACATAAAAAAATTAAGCACAGATGGATTTATGCTAAATTGCTTATGAATTCATGCTAAATAAGCAAACTGATTTAAACTACTTTTGTCAATATTTTGTCATTAACAATTACCCTGCTGACGGCAAATTGTTATACTTGTGTGAACAGGTGCAGACCAAAATGAGATCATGGTCTGCACCCTTTCGATATTCCGTTAGTACATATTTTAAAATTTTCCATAAAAAATAATAATTGGTTTTGACCGGATATAAAGATGGACTAGTCTTAGATATTTGGCGGGGTAAGAATTACTGCTGAATAATGTCAGGAAGATATTATCAAATTATTTGCACATATATATGATATAGGAAAGAGTAATTGGCAATATATAAGAGTGTCTAAGTTATATTTAAAAAAATGTTAACATGTAAAAAATTTTGAAATCACATGCTATACATGCATAAAAACAATAATGACATTAGATAAGATTTCTTTATTTAATTTGCAGAGATATATGTTAAATTCAATAAATTTGTATTAAAGGTAGAACATAAAAATAATAATAATTGAAATTAATGTTTATAGTTATATGTAAAACAGATAAATAGTAGTTGTTTTAAGCAATGAAAGATCATGTTGTTGCATTTATGTGACCTGATTGAAAATTTAAAAATAAAAGTATTAATTTTGTTCTTATTGTTACTACATGAATTCGTGATGTAAAAAACAAAAGAAAAATAAACAAACAATTACATAAATAAATAACATGTAACGCAGTCAAGCAACAAACGTGATATGAAACATTTATGGGCTATAGGGGAAAATTGTTGTATAAAAAGAGGAATTTAATGCAAGCTTTGATTATTTAATTAGATAAAATGTTGCTCTGTGTAACTGAATATGTGTATTTAAAAAGTCCATATCAAGGGTGGTATATATTTGAATAAATGTATATGTTTGAATGTGTAATTGTCAAAAAGACTGTGTATTCATAATTTACTGTTTATTTTTATACATGTATTTAAAAGGGTACTGCGATAATTATATCTTTATTTTGTAATTTTGTACCTTTAATAATGAAGTTCTTATGCACGCAAGCAAAAATATCTAATGTAAAAACAAAACAAAACATAACTATAATAATGTTTAATTCTAAAAGTTAAGATTTTTTTAAAAAAAATGCACTGTTTTGTTTTTTAAAGATACATTTAACAAAGATACATTTCTAATTAAATGAGTTCGTACAATAAAAAATGTTTCATTCTTATTAAGTCTTTCTTTTAATGATCCCAATTAGAGATAGTTTTATATCAATTAACATTTTATAAATAGCACAAATATAATCAATGTTCTTTTTTTCAGAACAATAACAACATGGAAATTAAGTCAGTTTAATTAAATTCACATGTTTCAATTCATCTATTATTAGTTTATGAACAGTTTAATTATGCATAAACAATACTTACTAATCATCCTTAAATTTGATGAAGAGTAAATCAAAATCAGGGTTAATTTTTCTAAATCCTTCATTTTTGGCCTATATTGCTAGCTTTAGAATGTAAACATTAGTAGGAGTTACCTCCCTTCCATCAAACATGGTGGTAATCAATTTAGTGTATTCAGTAAATGGCTTTACGATAATATCTTACGGTGAAATAATGCGTTTAACTGTTACAGTCGAACTGTGCGACCCTGAACTAATGTACTATCCTAATTTTGTAACTATTAAAAAAACTAATTGGCTCATTGCATTAAATCATATAAAAACGGCAAGGAATAATCTACGACCTTTCGCGCGGGCCACACAGGCGCGTTTCGTAGAAGACGAATTATAATAGCAATTTCAGAAATACGGACATAAAATGTAAAACGTGAATTCAAATTCAATTATCGCAAAGAATAACTCCTCAAAACTATTCTCAGAGAATGATTCCAACCGTAATAACAATTATTTTGTAACTAAGGAGCAATAAAACATGTGCATTATTTTTAAATTGAAAGGAAATTGTTTTCAAAATTAAAAATTGTTTATTGCATATTTTGTGAAAAGTTTTTTTTTTCACTTTTAAATGCTTTACTAAGAGTGCAGTTTTGTAAAATATATTTATATTATACTTTCCTTTTTTTCTCTTAATGAAAGATTTAATTTCAATCTTTGAATATGATAGATGCTGTTGACAATTGTAAACAATTCTTGGTTAAAAATGATACATTTATGTTATATTTGTTTTTCCCGCCTAATTATTATAGCATTATTCATTACGTGCATAGCTTTCCTATATACATGTAATATAACATTTTAATGAGATCTAGACCGCCAACTTCAATTCATACTTTTCGTTTCTTTTTTCAATTAAAGATTTTATTCCAAACATTGTATATGATTTAAAAAGAAATGATTATGATGAAGATGATATACAATCCTTTACAAGCAATAATATACTTAAGTCTGATTTTCCCGCCTAATTATCATATATTGCATAGCTTTTCTATATACATGAAATGTAGCATTTTAGGGATACTTGAAATACTACTGTTCAAAACTATTTATCTTATCGTTTTTATTCTAAAATTACGGTTAGTTAGTCACATAACAAATGCCAATAATGATAATCTTTTTAAAGATATACTATACTTAAATTTGATATTAGAAAATATTGATAATTGCTGCACAGTCTAATAGTATCATTAAAAACTGGCATTTTTTAAAAAGAAAAAACCCAATTTTAATTGACCTGTACAAAGTTTACATGTATTAATTAATTATTTTATTCAAATTAAACATATTCCGTTACATCTTCATAGTTTTCAATAAATATATGTAATTAAAATATTTTACTCAAGGATGAGCATAGTATATCTTGAAAATTTTATACAGAAAATAAATGACTTTTTAAATTCTAATTCCAGGATTTTGTAGGAAATTCGATTTTCTTTACTATTTATGAGAACTTTTATGATTTTTTTTCCCCTAGATTTTTATTTATTATTGAACAGAACATAACATTTATTTTACTTATACTGTATGTACATCTTACACATATAAAACATGAATATTGCCGCGATTACAGGTCTATTTTAAACAAACTTATATGGGCATAATTATGTTTTTTTTTATAAATTACATGTATAATGAATTTACAACTAATAAGTTATTCAACTTATATGGACACTAACCATTCTTACTTTTTATTCTTATGGGTCTGGCTATAGTGAATAATATTAAGGGTTTTTTCTTCTCCAGATGGATTTAAAAATAGTTTTATATTAAACAAAATAAATCATAGAAAATAAATAGATATAATTGAGCCGTGCCATGACAAAACCAACATAGTGCGTTTGCGACCAGCGCGGATCCAGACCAGCCTGCGCATCCGCGCAGTCTGATCAGGATCCATGCTGTTCGCTTACCAACCCTATTACAAGTAGAGAAACTGATAGCGAACAGCATGGATCCTGATCAGACTGCGCGGATGCGCAGGCTGGTCTGT
Source organism: Ruditapes philippinarum (assembly GCF_026571515.1). Lineage (NCBI taxonomy): Eukaryota > Metazoa > Mollusca > Bivalvia > Venerida > Veneridae > Ruditapes > Ruditapes philippinarum. Next base: position 159,034 of record NW_026852332.1, on the reverse strand, counting down.
ATCCACGCTGGTCGCAAACGCACTATGTTGGTTTTGTCGTGACGCGGCTCATATAAGTTCATTCCGCCACACATGCAGAAATTTAAGCAAGCGTTTGTTTCAAACAAAACAAAAACCCGTAAAGTTGTCAAAACAGTAATATTTACAACGCTATCATCAATCAAAAATTTGTTACATAAAAGCTAAATTTTGTACGCATTTTAATTAGATTTTGTTTAATCTGAAGAACAACAAAAAGCAACAACAAAAATATAATGGCCTAAAAAGATTATTTGTGTGAATACGTAGTTATATGTCAATGTATACACAAATGTCAAATGAAAGGAAAACATATGTTTCCAGCTAAAAAAAATCATTTTTTTGTTTGTATCTATTTTCTATTCATTAATTGTTGTTAAGCAAAATGAGAATGCACACTTCTGAAGTAATCATACTTTAATTACGTACTTTCTCTTACAAATGTTGATTATGATGTGTTTATGATATATTTATGTTAAAATGATTTTCATATACAAATATAAATTATCGTTTTTTATGTTTGAATTATGAAAACAAATCATCTGTTTCTTAAACAACAACAACAACAACAACAACATTTATTCAGCATAAAGCAATATCTAACATCACTTCTAGCCTACATATTAACATCTGTAGTAGTTACACATGAAATATAAACACTACCATAAGACAAGAGAAAAGTCACAAATAAACAAGAACAGTAATTTAAGAGAGAAACTGTTTTGTTTAGTCAGAATTGGAATAAATGATTAAGTACAAAATGTAAAAAAGGAAAAATAAAATGTATGGAATAATTTTTTTTTTTTCAAGAAAAACTAGATGAAAGCTGATAATTAGTTATTCAAGTTCTTTTCGAAGTTTATTTGCAAACAATACATTAAGCTGAAAGGAAACATTTTTTAAAGTATATTTTGGGATATTAAATAAAGAATTGTTTTGAATTAATTTTCTCTGAATATATCATTTATAATAAAAAGGGAATACGTTAGTTGTTAGGATTCAGGCAAGGTATTGATTCAATTACTGTGAAAAAACCTCCAAAGACAAGCAAAAAATTTGACTACAATAATTTGGGATTTTTTTCATCAATATATGTTTATTATGATACAATTTACAATGTCTGAAATATCACACAATAAATCATATGTTGTTTGATCACTGTTTTTATTTCTCTCTTTACATAAAGAGTAAAACAAAGTATATATATATATCATTTAAAATTGATATATGTTTAATAACCGCTTTGATTTTGTTATTGACATCTTTGAGAATGTATAAATAAACGAATATTAAATAAATATTGACAAACATTGATATACAATAAAACAACACATATAAATCACAGTGCAGTAAATAAACATATATTTTATTTATGAGTGTACACTATATCCCATTCTATGATTCAGATAGAGCCAGGCAGTGGTTATATATAAGCAATACATTTCTTAAAAAAAAATAAAAAATGTTTATGATTTCGTCAGATAAATATAAATTGTTATCAAATATTATAAGATAATATATCTTCAAAGACCGTGTCTAAGTCAGGGTATTTTACCACTTAAGTTTTATTACGGATGAAACATCTGCATAAAAGCCCAAGTACATAGGACCACCAATTAAGAAATTGCAAATAACACTTTGTTGAGAAGAGACGAGTGATTTTAATGCCAGGGATGAAAATAATTTATGTTCGTGGAATCCTGATTAGTTTGGCATAGATTTACAACTTTTCATTGCGGTCGGCGGAATAAATCTGTATTATAAGACACTCAAGACTTATACATTCTGTAAAGATTATAAAGACTTTGCTAATGTTTCTTCCGGAATAAATCTTTTCCATCAGAAAAGAAAGCTACTCGTTTTATATCCAAGCCGGTAATTAAAAATCTCACGAAGTAAGATGATGCAGAATCGTAATTAATAGTAACGTAATTACTCGAATTGTGTTTCATTTCCTATCCTGAAAAAAAAATAATTCTGATGATTTAATTCCTTATTCAAAGAAAAAAAAAGGTAAAAATACGAGGAAGTTAACAATTTTTATCTGAAAAATTCATCAGAAAATGGCAGTAAATTTAATTAAGTTAGAGATATACAATGCTAATCTTTGAGTGAAATAATTTTATCGAAGAAATTTATTGAAGTCTATGAAATTCTTAATCTGATTATGTCTAATTTGTATAAAAGAATGTTCCAACTATGTATTTAAAGCTGCATTCCCTATTACGGGTCAAGTAGTGTTGGTCCTTTCTTAAACAAAAAGCCATTTTTTTCATGACAATAATATTTATTATATAAAAATAATAATTGCTAAAAATAGCAAACAGGGGAGAGAATCTCGTCGCTTAGCATTTATGTAAACACTGCTTTCAAAAGAAAAAAATCGGTTACAGCGATAATAAAATTCAATTTAAATAAACAAATATGAAATAAAGAAAATAGAAACTGCAAGTGTGATATCATTTAAAATCATTAAACTGATAGTATTGCTGTGAATAATTCGTAGACCGGGATTTAAAGCTGCAAACATACCGAACAGCAGACGTTTTTAAAAAGCTAATATTATAACAGTAAAACAAAGACTAGACATCAGAGATTTAAAAATAAATATAACATAATGTTTGTTTTTTACCTCGAATTCGTCCATTTCCTCAAAAATTTCATATACAGCCAATACTTTATTAATCTCGCGCACCGAAACAAGTATGGAGACGAAAAAATCGCTGTCATTAGCCGCTCTCCTTTTCCCGAAGTTTTTGACGTTACGTCATATATGCCCGAGTGCCCTTTTCTCGTGGCGGCGGTCATATAATTATTCATATAGTGGCCTCCTATAGGGTGTAGAGTTTTAACATAACATATTTACTTTTTGTGAAGTCGAAACATGTTGATTATATATTTACAAAGAGAGAGTGTAGAAATTTTCAATATTTTCAAATATCAAATTTGAGAATAGTATATCTTTAAGATATATCACTGATGGGTTTAAATATGAAATTTGAAAACGATACATTCATGAAAACAAAACATATATAAATATAGCCCCGAATATATATCTCATTGTGCTTTTGACACACGTTTGAAAAAGTACCCAAAGTAAGTCCTCTTAGAAGCGGAGTATTATACACATCTTTCTGATTACTTTTACTCAAACTTTGTAGTAAATGTTTGAACAATACATTTTGTATTATTAAATTATAGAAATGATATACGGGAATCACTATTGCAATTTAATTTATCCTGTCACATTACATTGATATATAAAACCAATATAAACAGAATGGAAACAAATGTTACTAGGTCTTCATTATAGTAAATTAATTGTCCTGATATAACAAAGCAATACTTTTTGTAATTTGTTTAGGACCTTATTTAAATAAGCAAATTGAAAACTCTAGGGATCAGAAACAAGACGACTCATATCAAATAAATTTGATAATTTATATATAAATTTGTACCATTTCTGAGATTTTGAAATGTTTAACAAATTATCAGAGAAAGAAAACACCAATTTTTAATGTTACCATATCACTGTAAAACATCATTTTCAAAAGAAAGACGGGTATAATGTTGTCAAATTGAATAAAATATCAGCAATCTTGTCAACTGGCACGGTGGCTCAGACAATATTTTTAGAAAGACATGGATCTATGTTTCTACAAAGAGGAGGCGACCATGTTAAGCATTACTGAAAGAAGTTTATTGATTTTCTTGTCATAAAAGTCTGACCTAAAAAATTGACCTAAAAACAAAATATTGACGCTTGGACCGAAAATAAAATAAAAGGTATCCGACAAAAACAAGATTCTTACAAGAGTTGTCTCCCACTCGTATATTAAGAACGAAAAAAGAATGAAAATAATTGTAATTTCAATTAAAAAAATGATTATAATACAAACATAAAACAAGCAAAAAAAAAAGAATACGTGCAAAACATACAGTGTTCAAGTAGATTACGATATAGAATAATATATATTACAACTAATTTAACCTTTAACCTGCTAAATGAGTGTAATATATTTGTCTTGCTTTGAATTTCGAACAATCCATTTGTGAGAGATTTCGATATTAAAATATATAACACAGCTACCAACAGTATAGCGTCTGGTCAGAATACATGGGTGTTGGTGGCAAAGACAAGTTACTTTCGGTTCCATCAGAGTAAGGGCCATCTACTTTTGTATATTACATAAGCAAACAATTAAATCTAAATGGTAATACATTGTGATTTTCACGAACACACAGATGACAAAACTGCCGCGACTGCATATTTAAAAAAAAATAAATAAAGGCTAATTGCGAACGCCTTAAGTTCATATGGTGCATATAACGTTGCCAACTATGCAGTTGTCCTGATAACTATAGAATGAAAATGATACTAATTTTACCATTTTTATAGCCGTAAACAATGGGTTTGTATTTTATCTCGCTTAAATATTTTGTAACAAAAGAAGAAGAAAACCCCAGTTCAATGCAGATATGTCTATAAAATAAAAGCGAAATCAATGCCGTTCTTTGTGAAACTGGAGGGGGAAAATGACTAAGACAACGGCCTAAGATTCTTTTCTCTATTCATGAAGTAATATATTCAAGACAGCATTACTTTTCTGCCAAAGAATTGAAACCCAAAACTTTATGATCATTTTTATGACGCAATCGATAGTTACTTGGGTTACACACTCTACCACAAATCAATTGTTTAGGCATTCAGAATGAATTATTTACAGCCTCAGATCTAATCCTTAAAAACATGTAATGTATCTTGTGTGCATGTTAAATTAAAATCAACCCATTAATGCAAAACAAAATATACTATTTCTGCTGCTTTACTCGGCACACTCTGCATTATCCGACGTTAATGGTCTAGAATTATCATCGAAAAAGCCATAGTAGCAAACTTATTTCGACATTAATGTATTGCGAACCAGATACAAAAAGTAAGGACATAAAAAGGGCAATTTTCTTGCAGTCAAATCATTAAAATTTACACCCGCAACCCCAAGTTTCAAAGATGTATTACACACTTTAGCTCTTCCTCCTGCTTTATATTAGCTTATATTCTTTGCCAATGATATAGAAGTTGATTTGATAGAACTTTAACAAAAACTGATGTTTTTATTAAAGGCATGTCACCAAAAGGGTTTAATATTACCAGAAAAAAGGAAAAGGGAAAATACCACTCTCAAAGATGTAAAAAAAGACAGCTTATGCTTTTGGCAGAAGGAACAAATATATCCATTTTTTTGAGATACAAAAAGTTTTACACAATCATTTGTTTAATGAATTGATTTATAATAGTACCATATATAACTATTCCATTACAATTCCAGTATGCAAATCTGAGAATAAACTAATTTTGAAAAGGACGTAATATAATAATGTTCCAGTGTAATCCTTGTCATGCTAATTATCTTGATATGGACTTGCCAATCTTTTAATCTGGACGATACCATTCATCATTATGAGGAAATAATTTCAAAATGTAAACTGGAAAAAAAATCCAGTGCAGACCATTAAAAGAAAACATGGATATTAGTCTACATTTGCCGCATGGGGTGAATCACTTGTCACTTGAAGCCTAATGGTTAAAAGTAAACATTCTATGTTGTATATTAACGATTGGCAAATAGTTAATTAATTAAACATTTGCTATATTGCAGCTTGTGCTTAAGCTCTGACAAATCGTAATAAGTATAATTGTCCAAATACACTGACAACTCGCAACGAGTATACACTGACAACTCGCAATGAGTAAAAGTGTCCAAATGCTTTAACAAATAGCGATAAGTTGAATTGTTTTTAAACCACTTGTCCCTCACCGCTGTGGGTTCGAATCCCGACAGGGACTTAGGATTTTTTCATGTGAGGAAGCTATCCAGCTAGCTTACGGAACGTCGATGGCTCTACTTAGGTGCCCGTTCGTGCCTGAAATAATGCACGGAAGGGCACCTGAGGTCTTCCTCCACTAGTAAAGCTGGAACGTCGCGATATGACATATACTGTGTCGACGTGACGTAAAACCAAAAAACAAAAACAAACAAGTGGAAGTGTTCAAATGATATGACAAATAGCAACAAGTAGGAGTGTCCAAAAACAATGTCACACAGCAATAAGAATAAGTGTTCAAATGCTATGACATCAAGTATAATGCTAATACATTAAGGGGCTTTTTAAATCCAGACCGGTTCAACCTTATTTATACATTCCATCAAGACATTTTAAATAACCGAAATATAAGCAAAATATACTTATATGGATTAAGATTGATTCCTTTCCTAATAATAAAACATTGTAGTGTTAAATATTTGAGGTCAAATGTTATTCAAAGAATATCTGGTAAATCCTAGTCAAAATACGCTTACTCATGAATCAAGTGTAGGTCATTACAGGGCATTATAGATTCTCCCTAGAATTTAATATTGCGCCGTATAATATCTTGAGCAGCGACATTTATGTTAAAACGAAATTTTATGGTCCAAGGAAAACGCATATTAAGGACACAGTGATGGATGTTATCATAAATAACCCTGGTTTCAACCCTTCTCTTATCGTCTGCTTATCGTCTGCGAAATCTAAACGTGTCTTTTTGTCATGTATTATATTGCCAATGACACCATTGAATTGGCCAAATATTGCTTACGGAATATTCAGATATTCAAAAAATTAAAATTTGTCACATAGATTGGTCTCGGGTGCTGATGCTAAAAAAGTTGTAAAATTGTCATAAAACCTTACCCATGAATTTATCATCATAGAGGCATCAAATTTCAGTGACACATCGACATTTTGATCAGTCATAAGAATCATTAGAGTAATAAATAACGTTTAAAATACAACAATTTTAATATACGAAAAGCGACGGTATTTTCTTATAAAATATTCAAAAATGTCATTTTGTTTTAATACATCTCACGCTATAAAATTTCTTATTGTGTATACATCAAACGATCATTCTTAATTACACCATAGGGAGGTATTTTACTTATTAATACACGTTTGCCTCTCCAATTGCGTTCCTCCAAAAAGCAGAGCGTTAACAAATAAGGGTATGAGAACCACAATTGCAAGTACAACTATTACAATTTCTATTAAAATAATTTGTCACAACAAGGGTTATAAGGTACAATTTTACAAAGAATTGATTCAAAAAAACAATATAAATATAATGGGTTAAGAGTTATAAACAAAGGCCTTGAAACATAGAATTACAGCATACAATAAATGATCATTTGTATTGAAAGGTTTATACAAATTAAAGGCTTCCCCCAGCATTTCCAGTAAACAATAATTACACTAAGTTGTCCCCCTTTGTTGCAAATCATCTTAATCCAGTGAATCACGTGCATGAATTACAAAGCTCTCCTTTGGTAACGAACAACGGCATTTTCTAATACCGTCAAAGACCTGACAGTGTCTTTAGTAGAGTAAGCTTGATTCAGTGTCGGTATAAAAATTGCTTTACTTTCAAAAGCATAATTTTTCTCTTTGAAGTTTTGTTCATTAAATTAGTCTAATTGAATATGTATTTTTTCATTAAGAACCGAAATAAAACAACACCGATAAATCAACATTTTAGGTATAAAATGTGGATTATACAGAACAAAGCTTATTCAATGTAATATAAGTTGACAAAGTCTTCGAACCGACGCGGTGGGCCTTTTTGTCTTTTGTCCTTAATTTTGTCAATTGTCAACACTAGCTATGGAATGAGACAGATTATGAAGGTGCGTACAATAAGAATGATTGACAAACTATCATCATTATAAAATCTGTATGTGGCTTAGAATACAATGAAATTTTTAATTACACATTGACTTGTTAACTTGGAAAACTATGTAGGCTCCTCTAAAGAAATAATAGCATTTCTATTGATGATGTTAATAATAATGAAGCAAACGATGATGATGCAGAAAATGGTAATTATATTGATGATAATGGTGATGAAGAGCGTTGAGGAGTTGCAATAGTAAGTTGTTTATGAGTTAAAATTATTAAAACTTCGTCTTGGTCATTGATCAATGCACCGGCTTAAGAAATAAATATAACGCTGTAGACTAAAATCTGACGCTTTCATTTTAGTTAGTAAAGGGATAAAATGCTGCATTCAGGCCACGCTCTTTGTCACCAACTAAGATATTTATTTAGAATTAAAAAACAATCTTTAATTTCAACTATGTTCGTTATTGTGACAAAAGTAGCGAAATCCAAGTTAATCTACCTATTTGTTTTAAAAAGGCTCACCAGTTTAAAAAACACACACCTTTCATGTTAAGGTATACTTTCGTATCCTTCAACTCGTGAACTTAATATAACGACATCCTTATTGAAATGGAATAACCTCTTCAGATAGATCTATATCTATTTACCCAATCACAGTCTCTCAATTTCATATGTTTTCTTTATTTCAGACATAAACACAAGAATAATGTCCACCGGAGAACATTAATATATAGTATCGTATACAACATAAACAATAATTGTGATATTTAAGAATAGTCATTTTGCCATAAAAGCATTGTTATACATTTAATAAGAACAAAATGAAACTGCAATAAACCGTATTTGGAAATGTCATAGCATTTAATCTCTATCAAACCTAAAGCAGATATATTTTCCTAAATTTGACAATTTCATGGTAAAATAGGGGGATAAAATCTTTACTTATGGTCTTATAACGCCCATTTTATGGTCCAAATATGCTGGGCGTATGTTTTAAGTAGGCTATGATGCCAGTATCTTGCCGTGTTTTAGTATCGATTTAAGGATTCCCCCTCGACTTTTTACGACTATAATTGTATAAGAGAGCCGAGAAACATCTAAATTTATCCATCTTAGCACGCATACAACTGCGGTCTGAAATAGAGATGTGGAATTGAACTCGACATGTTGATAGCTGGCTGTATAACATTGTCTGACAAATGCACGCCATCTTTTTCTTCTGTTTAGCTTTCTTCTGTATTTGGCAAGTATACTTAGATAGTCTCAAAGGGAAAAATACGTCTGTCTGTGTACATAAAGTTACTTGATCTTTTAAAAAACAACAACCTATTTGCTTGGCAAGTACTCTCAGATCAATCAGCGGAGAAGTAGTTTATGTTGCTTATTTCAAAACTGTTGGCATTACTTTCATGATATGATATCCGGAGAGAGAAATTTAGTATTAATACCTATATAAAATGCAAATAGATGTGCAACATGCGACAGCTGAGAAAACCTAATATACCATCACTTACACGAGCTTTAGTCCCCCTCAAATTTACACAATTACAATTCATAACAGATCAGGACATTTCTGGAGTTTTTGTTTGTTTTCTTTTTTGTCTGTAATTTCTCAGTATTTAAATAAAATAAATAAAAGGCAATTAAAATGACTGATAATGTCGCTTATTTTAGAATACACTGATAACAGGGTATAAGGACTGTTTTTTATGTAACATGGTATAAGGACTGGTTTGTTTGTAAATGGCGAGTGTGAGTGGCTTGTTGTCTATGACAAACAACTGCAAGGATAACAATTGCTCACCCTTTGTAATATAGTCTGTTCATTAGATGCCCTTGCATATTGAACGCAGTCCAACCAAACCGTTATAGCAACTGCCTCAGCAGCAGTGGCCAGTCTAACAGTCTGCATAATTATATTGTAACCAAAATGTTTGTTGTTGTTTTTTTACTTTTTGCATACTCTTCAAAACAAACAACATTTTGTGTTCAAATTTCAAATGATTCACGTGACAGAATATCTGACCAGAGATTGTCATGTGTATATAGACTTAAAATATGGGGTATATGAAAATTATTACATCTATGAATATACATTTTTGTAGTAATATTCTTTTTGTTTGTAAATTGTGTCTAAAGTTACAAAGCTATGCCCTGAAAATATATTAAATGACATCGCACGATGTGAATTTAAAACATTTGTAGAAACTTGGGGAAATAGCTATAACAACAAATCAGTCACCTGGTATTTTGGAAACAATCTGTTGCTGAGAGAACTGTGTAGAGTTTTGATCTAATACTTGATGCTCACAAATACAATACATTAATTTTATGAATAGGTATTTTGCTAAAGTGGTGATCTGAATCATTCGTTATCAAATGACTTTATAAATTTAAAACTCGAATCTTCAAACCTGGCCGAGTGATTAATGCGTCGCACAGCTCAATACTCTACCCTGGTCATGTAGTTTATGTGTCACAGAAATAATCCAGAGATATCTACTGACACGGAATCGAACGACCGAACCCCGTGGGGCAAGCCGTTGTTTTCTTGACCAAGAAATATGACACTCATTGCTCTGTGCTGGTTGGTTACAGTAACGGATTCGAGAGTGTGTCTAATAGCTTATAGCTTCCTGCAAAATCAAACCAAAATATATTTTGTATTTGTTTTGTTTGACTTTACGGCGCATCAACACAGTTTAAGGTCAATATGCTGATATTCTGTACTTAGTAGTCTTCAAAAAAGTAATGGAAAGAGCTACAAGCACTGAAACATGACTCTTTGTTTTATTTGTTATATATTATGTGTCAGTGGAAACATTTTATGAGTACAATATAAAATTTCATATCAACTTGTTATCAGATGATAACAATTCAGAAGTTATGTTGTTAAATGAACAAGCAGTCTGTGACATTTTAAATGAATCCCAGGACAGGCAAATCAAATACCCGCGTTGTGTTTTTGTTGTTCTTTCTTTTTCAAACGAAATTGGACTAAATAGTCGTTTGTCTTTATTAGTAAATTCATTTGATTGTATTATTATAGTTATGTTTATATTGGTATCTTTTAATTTGTTATACCAATTTGTATGGAACAGTATTGATATCGTATAATGACTTTTTGCATATTCGGCCGCGTTATGTCGTTAAATGAAGTATATATACCAAATTACGAAAGGTAATTAATGGAAATAATGAATAAAACTCCTTAAGCAATAAATATACATTTGTAATTATGATTACTAGATTCAATAATTCAATAACTAGATTCATATTATGTAAACAATTTTGTATTTGAGAAACAACAACATTTTCAATCAACAAGACTAGTGTAGAGCTCAAATTAGAAATCAATCTGAACATAAAAAGTAAATTGTGTAAATAATTCTATTTGATCAGACGAAGATGGACATATAAGGAATTTATTGTCTATTTGACGTGTTTAAGTCTTTGCAAGGCTTTAACTTTGGGTTTCTCAATTCAATAGAACACGCAGACAAAACATTGAGAAGAATCAGGTCGACATGTATAGCAATCCTGGACACATAACGTATGAAAACACGAACCATGAACAAGAGAGTTCCATGTTAGAACCTTCAATCTTGTTTCCATACAAACACTCATTTTCTGTGTCTGAGTCAAGCACTAGAATTCATGTGAAGTTTGAAATACAATTCTAATAATCATTACTGTTTCTAAAACCAGGATAACTTCTTCATTTAAACGAAGAGATTATTTGAACTGAAGAAGTGGTTGAAATTTAATCATTTAAAGGGACTCCACTGTTGGTTTTTGACACAATTGGACTTTTATTGTATTGTATTTTATTTAAAAAATGAAAAGCGTTGCAACGCTTTTTGCTCAAATCGGGCTATAAATCGCTGATAAAAAACGATACTGGTATCAATCTAATTTTTCAAGACGTTCATCAGATGCTCTGTTTGTTCGTTAATATTTATATATATAATTATATATCATTTATAGATGTCGGGGAGTTATTTCAAATTATTGAAGTATTTTTCTCTATTATCCATTGTAGTTTTTCCAATTTTTAAATGTTTCACTTGATCTATGTACGAATTTAAAACTTGTAGGTTTTTCGGCTTTTGGCCCCAATCGAGCTCCTTAAATTAATATAATATGTTTTCTGCATAAATTGGCTGCACAAATTATTTGTATAATAATAATTTGTATACGTGTTCTTAGATTTTACTATTACACTGTATTTGTAAAGAAGGTGATCAATTGCATAGATCACGTAATCACGTGCATATTTGGTGCTCTATATGTCGACACAGCATTTTTTGAATATTCATTTCAGGAGTCTGTAATAGTGACAAAATGTCAATGGTAACATGTGCGTATAATCAAGTTCGTAAAAAAGAAATCCTTCGGTAACAGCTGATAGATAAAGAAAACCTGGAAATTGGCCAAACACATTCTCTTGATCCATTATGAGATCAATCAAAGGCCATGTAAACATGTCTTTGAACGAAATGCTCATATTCAGAAGAAGAACAAAGAAAATATATACAGTAGACACTAGGTGGAACCGAAAAATACGAAGTGTAGAAAAATCACTCATTTAGCTCCGTTGAAAGGACAAGTTCTTTGTTTCTTAAAAAAGTTTCCTAAATATATAACATGAGTCTGGATTTTGCGTCCTTAACTCTAACCACACTAAATATTTTAAGAGGACCTGTCCAGCTATCAATATGGACAAAACCATTCATCATTTTCAGGAACAGAACATAAGTTTATTAATAAATCGTATGTAAACAGCATATTGATTAAACAATAATATTTTACATGCAAGTATGTAATGAGAGCATATACAAGAAATGAATCAATGTATAAAAGATAAATACAAAGCCTACATACATTTGATAGATTTGAGAGATTCGGCTTTGCTATTTCAAACTATTCATAAACAATTATGATAACGAAAATGTCAAACATGGTAATTGCTATTTCATATGATACAGTATTTGAGTTTAGCATTTTAATTAACTATTTGTATTTAAGAGAGTCTTGCTTTCTTCAAACGCTTTGATTAAATATTTTGCCAGTAATATGCACATCATTTTTAGGCAACATTTCAAACAAAAAAAAACTGACTGAATAGCCGACAGTGCAGACACACGGTTGTGCTGGCTGATCTTGGTCGGCCCTGGTCACGTGGGTAGATTCATTTGCCATTAGAAGATTACAAGCTAACGAAGTATGTTGCTGAATGTTGTTGTATAAATAGAACCGCTTCATACTGACTTTATAAACTATAAACTTTATGTGTTTGTGTGACCTCTTGAAAGGAAACAATCGTGAAAAAAGGCTTCGTCAGAAATTCAGTAAAAATCTTTGTTGAACGTCCGTTCGAGATACAAAATGTAATTATGCTGCTATATAAGAAAAGAAAAAAAACAAAGTTTATCAACTCAAACACAAATATCGTAAAAGAGCATAGTTTGGGTAAAAGTAGCAAGCAAAAGTTACATATTTGAAGGAAACGACGTTTTGGCCCGCTAAGAAAAATTATATTTATACATACGCATATATGTTAGCTTGGTGAAATGTTCAATACTATGCATGTTAGCAAAAAAGAACTAAGCTGGATTCTTTTCAAAGCAAAACGTTCATCAGATGCTCTGTTTGTTCGTTAATATTTATATATATAATTTTGTAATTTATAGATATCGGGGAGTTATTTCAAATTATGGAAAAGTTATGTATTGCGTGTGCTTGTTAAATAAATTGAAAATCAAAAAGGTAAAAGCAAATATGTTATCTTAAGCTCATCACAAAATAGGATGAAAATATATCGGCATTAAACTGTATTTATAGCATTTTAAGATCAATCAAAACACTTTCCCATGACTTTTAACCGCTGTAAAGAACGGATTGACAAATGGGCGTTAATTAAAATCTTGTTTTAAACCTATGTTTGGCTCTTATTCGGAATGTGAGTGGGCGGAGAAACTGCCTTGATTTATTCCTTTATTTTGTTCAAACCCGTTTGTACTTTAAATAATCCTTTCCACGGAATCAAAGACAAATCGCCGGATATCTATAAAAAAACGGCTTAAAACCTTTGCAAAATGATAATATATTTTTTCACTATAATACCTTTTAAGCAAAACGATATACATATATCCAGATGACTTATACCTGATTCCTAATCAAAAGATTCCAAAAAAGTATTTTGAAAGAAAACAAATTATGCCTTTAAAAATACAAGCACCATTGATATACTTGGGATAGTTCATAAGTCTAGGTTCATTTAAAGGAATCGAACAGTCAAACATTGATTTTCAAATAAAAAATAATGTTCATCGCATGTTCGTGTTACCCTTTGTTATCAAATTTTCCGATAAGTTTAATGTGAGATAGTACCTTTGTCCTTCGTCTGTAATCTTCCTAATTTGACAATAAAGTTGCAATAAAATTATCCTAATATTCAACGACATTGTTCTCTAAGGTTTAAGACACCTTACACGCGCGCGGCGCTTTGATATAATCACATTTACTCTCAATTACTCCTAATGATGTAAAGAGATAGACGTTTAACAGCACAGGTGAATTTTTGCCGTGCATAATTCTTATGTTAAAATTTTCATAAGGGACAGATGGAAATATTATAAACGCATAAAATCGTTTATTTTATTTATTTTCTTTATTTTTTTCCTTGTGTTCTCTTCCTTAAGCAACATGTTTTGGTGTAGAGCAGCCGGTCTGTTCATCTGTACAAAAACTGTAAGATGCGTGCGACGATTCGTCTTAAAGAAAGAATAGTTAAGAAAGTCGATTAAAGACAAAGAATAATAAATAAAGTTTTAATGAAAGTTGTTCCAAATCGCCATAGTATCATCGTGGTAGTCAGGAATCAAATATTCCACAATTAAAAAATAACTACAATGTAATTTATCAATAAATTAATATAAATTAATATAGATATATTTAATTTAGGCGGGATTTTGATTCTCTGTAACAATTATTCATGATATATGATGTTTTTTTTTCATTTTAAAACTGAATTGTATCTATCTTATTTTTACTTGGGTGGTTATATAATTTGTAATAATAATAAATATTTTATATTTAAAAATGAAAAAAAAACAACAACAAAAAACAAATACATATAAAAGTAACAAAGAAATATTATGTTAACACAGTATGATAAAATTTAGAATAGAGCCTAGTATAAATAAATATTCTGCAGGGCATGCCACCCGTGTAGGTCAAGATTAGCTGGCAAATCAAAGCATTCTGATTATGGTATACACTATTTGCTTTTAAATCAGTACTAATTTTGAATGTTTTCCTTAAATTGATAAATACTTTTGTACAGAATGACAGATGAAAAACTCCATTTAAGATATTTTAAGCTTGGTAAGTATTCGAATATTTTATTAGATTCATAATGATGATGTTATAAGAAATACCGATAAAATTCAAAAAGCATATACTAACTTAAGAAATTAAACACTCTTGACGAATTTTTATGGTGCGGTGTATTTTGTTATTTTCATTGCAGAGGCCAGATTATATTAGTTAATATAATTCACTCACACTAGTAAACTTTTAATTATCATCACACTTTTGCGATTACAAAAAAAGTAAAAAATATTTGTAACAATCAAGTACATTATATTATTCATGTCGGGGGTTTCATATACTGTCGGCATGTTAAGATTTTTGTCTAATGTTAGTAAAAAAAAACGTCTGCGTGTGTGTGGTATTTTTTGGACAACATTATCATAGATTAGGAGCATAAAATGTAACAATTGTTTACACTTTCCCCACAAAGAAGCAGAAGAATACCTCTTAAGATAAAGAAAGCTCTCTTGATTTCAACAAAACGAATATAAATCATTATTTGAAACCATTTTGTAAGCAATGCCAATGATTTTATGGCGGGCATTAAACCCCCTTTTTGTAGAAAGCAAAGTATGTGAAATGACTGCGTTGAAAACTAGAGCGGCTGAAGTAGGATTCAGCTGGCCGCCGTTTTGTGTTTAGATTTGTTTATTACAAGATCAAAAACATACAAGTATTCCGACTGCCTGTTTGCTCGCCATTTTATTAGCTACAATCTTATGATCCAATGTTTATTTTATTGCAAAGAGGAAATGAAATTGCGTCATTGATCTCGGAAAAAAGGGCGGTGGTCCTTGGTAGCATCTGCAATACATACCAGGCATGTTTAAATCTCTGTCGTTATTAATGTTGGTCATACCATTCACCATCTTTGCCCTGTGTAAATCTATTTCAGTTAAACATGCTAATATTAACATTGCAGTCATTACTGTTTATTATAATCATTATATTATTATTATTATTATACATGTAACTGTTATCATTATTATCATGATAGTCATTATTATCTTGGATCACTCTATCCATAAATTAAAAAATTACAGACAAATAAAACTGAAAAGTATTTTTCTTCCTAGCTTGAATGATATACTATTTAAAAAGTGAAAAAATAATTATTTGCAATTTATTTAAAATATTTGAATCTGAATATTCATTTGAATTATCAGAATTTACGAACTCTTTAAGAATTATCGACTTCCCCTATAACACATTTCTTTCTTAACTTCAAGCATTATTTGCTAAAACGCAAAATAAATATAAAATTTAAATAAAAGCATTATTCCTTAAAGAAAAAGTGAAGAACAATGTTTCCGCTTTCACAACTTAAAAGTGACCCCTCCTTTACTGATCTCGTGTCAGAATTGTAAGCTCCCGTGTTAAGAATTATGCCTTCTTTACTAATTCTTGCCATAAAATTTTTAACGCTCATTCAATTCATCCGACCATAAATATTTATATTTGTGAACTACAAAGAACAAGATACCTAAAGCTCCAAAAAAGACACAGCGCGTGAGTGATGGGTCATAATTTAGATCCATTTTAACGTTAGCCTCTTTGCCAAGCCGCCAATACTCAATTCGTATTCTGATACATTTTATACCTTATTTCAATGGAAACTTTGTATAAATCATAGTAATTAGTTGCCAAGGTTACGGAGATTTTCTGGCAGCGTATAATTTATCTCCGATCCAGGGGTATGAATTTACATAAATCCAATTTTATTGTCGCTTTACGATACATTTTCTTTTCTCATCTCGTCCGCCATTCCTCGCGGCCGAACACCCATAGTGAAAACTATTTAGTTTACAGAGTTTTATATTCGAAAAAAATCGAGACAACTGTGCATGCATTAAGAGATTAATCTTGGACTTGTAGAGCTCTGCTGGAAATAAGGTCTTAAATCTTAGATTGTTACCAATCTGTAAAATGTGGGAAATGAAAAACTAAAAAAAAAGTCCATGCGCTGTAAATACGACACGAAGATTTCAATATCAAGATTTAGTTTCAGTAAAAATCTTGGCGCCCTTATGTCATTTAGCTTTCACGATATTTAAGAGAAAAAAACAACAATTTTTATAATATATATATTTTTATTTCGGATTTACTGCAAAATTTTAACAGTATCTTATATATAAAGTTTCCAAATTGAACTAGAAATACCCCAACATTTTTTGGTATGAGCTAGACAGAAAGGTACTATATACATGTATATACCTGAAGAAGTGAATAATGTCCTTTTTAAATTTAATCATTGAAAAATATAAAAACTTTTGTCTTTTCATTTTGTTGGAAAGTCAAGTGAATTATGAAACCTATAGAAAAAAGACATGAATATAATTTTAAAGCGCATACTTCAAAATATGTATTAAGTTTTGTATCTTAAAAAATCATAGCTCAATAGATTATTTAAATTATTTTTGTTTTACAAGGAAATCTTAGATATATACAACAACTTGCTAAATTGCAAAAGTCCATTCTTTTAAATATGAAGTTTTTTTACAGATTAGATTGATAACCAATTCTCTTACAAAATTAACCTATCGTAACAAAAAAAACAATAACATTTTAAAGAAATAAATATCAAATTAATGTAAGTTATGACCGCCATAACACTCAAACATTGTTTTACATAAATATGTCCATTTTCCAGAAAAGTTGGGAATTCTAAAAAGTCTTTTGATGATATAGTGCTGTTTTCATGAAACTAACATATTTCATATCGACATTTCATGCAGCTATTATACAAAAGCAGGCAATATCATATTAATTAAATTAAGTTATTGTTATTAGATACGAATGATTTAATGCGCTAAGTGCAACAAAAATTATTTCATTAATCAAAACTTAAAAGAAAAATACCTATTTAAATAAGGTCAAATGATAATAATTGCAAATGGCATAATAAATATAAGAGTAATATGTACAAAATTTGAATGATTAGTCAACCTTCATTAACAGTTCTATTATGTTTTATTCTTAATGAAATAATTTGTAAATAATAATAGAAAATAAATGAATGAATAAATGAATGAATGAACAAATGAATGAATGAACGAATGAATGAATGAATGAATGAATAAATGAATGAATGAATGAATGAATGAATGAATGAATGAATGAATGAATGAATAAATAAATAAATAAATTCTTTTAATCTACGACAGTAACAAATGTCCACATACTTTTAAGTGTCATATACAAAAATGGTTATTGTCAGACTTATTATTATTATTTTTATTTTGTATTATTATAATATTATGATAATAATAATGATAATGATAATATAATATAATTGCAACGACAGAAACAATTATAACAAAACTGATAAGGCAAAATCATACTAATACATGCAAGAAATCATCACAATTTTCAGGGGCATGGCACAGCAATGCAACAAGGACCCAAAACATAACAATGTCAAAATTGCTAATTCATATAAGAACAATTTCAAGTTTCAATTTGAAAAAAAGTATAAGTAACATAAATTTATTTTTTAAAATTATCAATCGTAAATGAACATATAGATACAGAAAAGAAAAGAATATAAAATTACATTTCTCCCATGTTCAAAGACAGTTACGGCGGAATATAGTGCAGACGTTTTATCACCCCTAAAATTGAAAGGTTATTTTACCACTTTCCAGACCGAACATTATTTGGTCATATAGAGGCCATATTCTAGGTATAAATTTCACACCTATACTAAATTTAAAACACCATTATATATTGGCAAAGGAAAAAGGGATAAAAATGTTATTGTTAAAGAAAAGGCTAAAAATAAAACTTTAGGAGGGAATTTTCCGCAAATTGATTCAAAAATTCATTAAAGACAGAAATGGGAAGACTGACATAAATAAGAATCGGGAATCGAACAGATTAAAAATAATTACATGTATGTAGATCCAACTCAAATATACTGATGATTTTTTATGGTTTCGAAATAGATATTTCTATTTAAAACTTACACTTTTTTCCTGAAATTATTTCTTTATATTTCTCAAATGTTCAGATAAAAATGTGAACAGCATTGATATATTGAAATTTGCTATTTTATGAATGATAATCTTTAAAAATTGAGTAATTCAGTAGTAAATTTAAACAGATTGGAACACGTTTTAGTGCTTAAATTGAAAAAGAAACTACTTTGAAAAGTTATGCATGACGTTCAGAAAATATAATAATAAATATATAATATTGTTTTTATTTCATGACGCGCCAAGTAAAATACTTTTTTCCCCTTATATTATGATATTTTATGTATATATTTAAGTGCCGAATCATTAACATTAGAAACGCTGTATTTTTCTTTAATATTATCCTCCTTATAACAAATATTACTTTAGCAATTTCAAGTCGTCTTGAAAATAAAATAGAATTATTGTTTTCGGAATAAAATAACAGAAAAAAGGTATATATTTTGCGAATCATAAAAATATTATCTAAAATTTTAACATTTGTTTTAAATCCATAGTTATCTAGATAATTTAATAATAAAGAACAATGGATTTTAACAACTAAACGTATATAGAAAAATACTTTAGCTCTTAAAATACAAAAGTTTATGAAATTATTTCACAATACGTTTCCAATTTCCACGCAGTAATATGTGGCAATTTATAAACAACATATTTTTCCATTTTAGAAAAATAATGGCCTCAAAAATGTTTCAGTTTTATAAACAACATGTTTTTAAGCAAAGAGTATTTACAAAATATATATAATAAACAAATTCATTTAGAGTCTTGATTATTTCGAAATTAAAGAAATTGCGCATACTGTATCCATAAATAATCTTAAATGTGTATTTTTCTTTTGTAATATAACAAAATACATAATAAAAAATGACTTATTTATTTGTTAAATGGAAACTTTGAAGCATCTTGTACGAATATAATGATTGTTTTATTTATTTCTTGTACAGCATTTTAAAACAATGTTTACTTTAGATAGACTATTCGATTTTAATGTAATTTCTCATGACCATATCCTATAATTCAATACGGATTGGCATTCCATCTATTTATTTTGTTTTAAAAAAGATATATGTAGAAATGTATGTTTTATCATGTATATGCAATGATAAGATGTAATTAAAGAAAACTAATTATGATATTTTGTATCAATAAAAAGGTGATTGCAATTGCGCAAATTGTTAATAATACTGCCGTATCAAATTATATGTCAATTATATATTTGTTAATAAGATTTATTTTGTTTCAAGTCTGGAATTTTAATATGAAACTTACGTTGCTGAGATAATTTGTATCATATAAATGTATCACTTTTGTTGTTATTACCATTTTTACCACTGTTTTTATTAATTATTATAAATTCAATATAATAATATCATTCATACAATTTAATATTTTCATTTCATCATTATAGTAAAAGTATTTGTAATTAAGTTCATTATTTTGGTTATTCTGTCTACATCATGACTGTGATGCTAACAATGATGATATTATTATTATTACTATTATTATTATTAATAATTATCATTATTATTCATATTCATATTCTTCATCTTCATCTTCTTTTCTTCTTATTATTATTATTTCTTCTTAAATCGAAGTGTTTTTCCTTGGTAAATATTGTTTCCTGTCATAATTATATCAGAGTCAAGAGAGAAGGGAATATAAAGAAGAGATTTTTTAAAGTGAAACTGAACTAACAACAATAACTTGAACATTTATTTATAATTAAATTAAAAAACGTTTTACTTTGAATTTCTTTTTTTCTCACTTAATATCATAACAATAGTCGAGGAACAGTAAGATTGGACTAAATATTATATAAGTTAAAACTGACTGTTCGCACCTAATGTCCAGCATGTTTGTATATATTTATCTACCATTAAGGAAATAGAAATGCCGACCACAAAAAAATTTCTTTTTTTATATTCATAACTTATGTTCAACTGATGATATCATTTTAAAATAAACACACATTCATACAAAAACATTCTGTTAGAATATCAATATAATGAGCAAATTAACATTTTTATTTTTTTCCCTTGCCAATCCAAATTATATTTAAAGTTCCCATATGCTTGGCTGTAACACTTCTCATCAAAAGCTATACCAGTTCTTTAAACAAAGCATTCTTCGGCAATTCCGTTGCCAATTGCCGAAACGAAAGCGATTTTGCCAAAGACTAAACAAAAAATCGTAACTCCTCTTAGATAAAAACGAAGAAAACGTGATGTCAAAATACCGAGCACATATGTTAAGCAACTGCCACACTTAATTATATCCGTTCAAACCAGTCTTTCTTGTGCAACAAAAACTTAAAGTAACCGAACTCCTTTGGGACGTAATCGAGTGAATTTTCCTTCACTTAGTTAAGATTTTAAAATATCTCCATCAGAAAATATGACAAGCTAAAATTGAATCTTTTCCAATCCTCTTTCAAAATTTCCAGAGAAAAAACATTTTTTGAGGTTTCACAGAAACGGACTGGGAATTTCTTGAATTCTGTAAAAACAAACATATTTTCCAACTCGTGGTGATGTGTTTTCCTTTTGCATTTTTGAAATGAAACATGAAAATGTTGACAACCATTTTATATGTTGTGCGGAGCTTTAAAAACCAGTTTTATACCATGACGGGGGAGAATTATTTCGTATTTTGTAGCCTCTACAAAACCGTTTACAGTGTTTTTATGCTAAAACCGTTGTTTTATTTGTGAAATAAAATAATACGATCCTTTTAATTACACAAAGAAATTTCGTATTGGTCTCTAAGCCACTAAATACAAAATTGATACCTGCTTTAAATTGTTATCTGCAATTTTACAATGCTAAAAGTATTTAAATGATTTTTAGAAATTCGATCTGGCCCAAAATGAAAAATATCATTTTGTTTTCTGTTTGAAGCTAGGCTGGGATGATTTCTTTATGATTGCATTAAAATTTAAGGACGCTGTAAAATTAACGCTTAAAATTCAAGCTGTAGAAAAATCAAGATTTTCGTAGTTTTATGGACCAATACCCTTGATACTAAGAGTTCGCCTTGATTAAATTTATTAACATCATCTGTTAGCTCACACGAAAGTCAAGAATGATAAAAACAGCTTTTGAGAACTTAAGCCGAGGTTCGAACATATGCTTTACTTTTATGTGGGCTGTAAAAATATTATGTGACTTTAAAAGCTGTGGAGAGATCGTAAAACAGAGATAGGTCGCGGCGAGCCATGTAGATTTCCGCCAAAATGTAAATATAATTATTGGAAATGATAAGTTTGAATAGCAAACTTTACCGATAACATCACCATAAAAAATCAAAAACAAGATGGAAAAATTTAACAGGTGTTATCGAAAATATAGTTTTAGTACTTGTTATTTCTAATTGTGAACAGAAATTTCATGTCCACGGAATGCTTCAGTAGACTTTATTAAGTAAACTAGATTTATTACCAACTTCATCAAATTTGATTACATTAATATGTAAAAACGCACTCAAGCGTTTATTGGTGTAACTTCCAAGCGTTTCAAGTAAAACAAAATATTGCCTTTTTCAATTTTTCCTTCAATATACAACGTCAAGGGATCGCACTGTTTTAAATTATATTGCCAATAAATCATTACATTATTTATTAAGATACTGAATAATTTATCACATAATAAATGTTATTAACTTAAAAAAGATAATTTAACATAATTAAGTGCATTTGTGATTTTTGAGAAAGTCTTCTGTAGCCAAAATATGCTATTTGATGCACAATTTGTTCTTTTTCATGTCAATAAAAGTGATAAAATGTCTTAGTAAAACATGCAAATTCAATTTACAAAGGACATCATGCCAGGCGTTATGCAAAAATGGGCAACTTTTTCAAATCATGCTTATGATAGAAATGCAGATAAAGCCACAGCTTCATGACTAAATTATCAATTTCTAAGTCTTACAAAATTTATCTTATCTATGTGAATAAAACATATCATTTCTAAAAGCAAAGGTAAGGAAATAAGATTGTTGTTCCCGGCAAACTTGATCACTCTAATTTTAAGTAAATGTGCGTAATAGATAAGCGAATATTTTGGAGGGTAAGAAATAAACAGAAATGAAGACCCATAGTGTAATCATAACCCTTTAAGTTAGAAATTTAATTTTAATAATTGCTTTTTTTCAAAACGCACAGAGCTAAAAGGTATAAGCTTAAGCTGAAATTACATGTCTAAAAATTTGATTAAAAATATTGGTTGGAAAATATTTCAGGTTTTTGAAGTTGAAATAGTTTGTTAAAAGTAACTACTGTAGAAGAACAAAACACATCTGAAGAACAAGGACAATCACCAAATAACTGAAATAATACAAAGGTCCTAAATCAAATTGATGCTACAAAATTATTTAGAAAAAAGTAAACATACTTATACGTCATTATTAGTCTGCATTTGAGTTTTTAGATATGTCTGAATGCTGAGAAAAAAATGAAATAAATCTGAGTTAATACATACTGATATTAAAGAAAAGAAAAACAATAACAAAAATGTCACTAAAATGAAATATAACTATGCACATTTTCAATAACTTTTTAAATATTTCATATAAAATAATTTCTGAAACCATGAGTTCTTGAGCACAAAATTTCAATCAATATTAAGAATTGAGAAGCTAAAAAGTTGGAAAAAGAGCAAAATTATTTTAAGGAAAATAGAATGAAGCGTTGGTGCATTTGAATTATTGTTTCAACCGGCAATTTCGTTTTCTCTATCACTATAAATGGCGACAAATGCTAGCACACTTATAAAACAGATAGAAACAGACGAATTACCTCTATAATGTTATTGCACTTGATAGATGAGCATGTTTTGTTACATCTCCACATTAATACAAAATGATGCATACGTCTAAAGAGCTTCACTAGTACGATTGTCTCTTTTATGACAGGATGGTTATTTTGCTTGACAACAAAGCAATCAAACGAAATAAATGGATTTTTGGCGTGAATTCAAGATGGTAACCCTCGGTTTAGTGATTTGTAAGTTAAATCGAACGTAAGACTTAATGTGTTTGCATTGCCATTTACGGCCCGTGTTATTGTCATACAATTTTCAAAGATGACAAGAAGACGTCAAGTGAACGACTTGACAATATTGAAACAAATTTCTTTTGAATACGCTGGCTTTTAAAATGATCAAAGCTGTTCTTAAGAACTTGTTGAGTGTAAATCGCCTTTTCAATGTATACATTAATATTACAATAAGCTTAGATGATCGGACGAGATCGGCTTAGTATCGTAGGAGAGGCATTCCCGTTGGGTCTTCTTCAACTTCATTAGATATTTTAAAAGACTTATCTGAACAAACCACAAATACGGTATCAGGTAGAACACAAAAAATGACAACAAAAGCAAACACATTTTCCGTTTGAATATACTTTTAAGATGACATTTTAGAGTATTTGGCAAAAACATGATAAAGTATAATTCTTGTTTAATTCCTGTGCAAGTCTGCTAAGGAAACCGAAAATGGGTTTTTTTTCTGTGTGTTTTTTTAAACCATCAGTTTCTTTTTATTTCTTCTATTTTTTCTTGGGAAGAAAAGAAAACAAAAACAAACTTACAACTAACAACAATACAAACAACAACAGACAAAATAATAAGGAAACAATATATCATCATTTATCCATTTAATCAATGCAAGTAAGTAAGAGACTTTCAATCTTAGACATACTTTTGTACATAAATATTCTCTCATAGCCATCATTTCAAACAAATAAAATTAAATATACACTTTTATCATTTGTAAACAAATGTTGATAAAATTTTCAACATACCAAATATGATATTGGCACAAGGTTGTTCAATATATTAAACTTATGAAGTAAAATAAAAAAAAATCGCACAAAACATCATTTTTATCAGCAATAAATAGAATACTTTGAGCACCGGTTTTATTTATTTATTTATTTAAATTATTTATTTATTTATTTACAATTCCATTTATTTTGCTTGGTCAGCTTCTTGCAGTTTTGAAAATAACAAAACAACAATCTATTTCCGAAAATAAGGAAATAAAACATTCTTCAAAATTCAATATTGTAATGGCAAAACATAAAAAATGAAATAGTATCATTGGAACGTGTATAAAATACAATTAACAAAACTTAGTAACTGTAATTTAGGAGATAAATATTGTTTTCTCTCCGGTTACCTAATGGTCTCGCGGTTGTTTTAAACTAATGATGGTTTTAAAGTTGTAAAGTTATGTACAGATGCGTGAATTAGGTGCATTAGTATTCTATTCAATCGAAGTTTTATGAATCATGTCATCAAATTACTTTGTAATTTATATGTTGATAAAATAGGATGGGAACAGTACCCATCTAAAGAGGGTTATTCAGTTAAAAACTTCTAAAAAGAAGAAAAACAAGTTTAGCACTGACGTTTTCCAATAAAATATGCTTTGTTCAGCTATTTCCTGGAAGAGGCGTGAACGCATGTGCGTAATAATATTGCATGCTAAAAATTGTATAATCAGCCACACTACAGATTATTCATATTATCCTGCCGCTGCTAAAAGAAGTTCTGTCTTTTGTAAACAACCAGCATTGCGTTACGGTAGTTTATTACTCAACAAAAATGTTTTGCATTTTTTTTTAAATTCAGAAATGACTTTCAAAATTTTCTGACATCCTTGCCGAGGTGTGTAATTATTATACTTATAGAGCATCATGTTACGCATAATAATGCATTATTACATTGTAATGTTTATGCTGTGAGATTATACGGTTTCAAGATAACTTGTCTACAATATTTCATTACTAGGGTTTACATAATTATTTCATTAACCTGCTTACTGCAATGAATGTCTTTTATAATTCTCGTAACCTTTTTCTTAGGATCAGAAACACGTTTGCAGTCTATATGTCGCCAATTTGCTCTTCGCCACTGGGGATCAGTTATTAGCAATAACCTTCCAATTTGGGAGACGGGATTTCTCACAAAAGTGCTTTAGATTACACTTTTTATTCTTAAAACAAGCCGTATACATATCAGTTTAGCAATTTACTCCAAATAAACATAGTGATAATCCTCGGATTTATACGAAAACGGCTGCAAAACTGCCGTAAAATCGGTGAATTAGGCATGGAGTGACCAGGAAAAAGCGTCTAATCCGCATTTCTACAGAGAGAATTTATTGAAAATTAAGGATGATTATAATAGCATCTATACGACACAGGGGAACATGAAAAAGAAATGAAACGAAACATAATAACAAAATAAAAACAGAATAAACTCTAGAAGAACGTCTGCAACATAACATTCTCTGGTTCTCATCAAGACTTGAGAACGAAATTAATATTTCACCAAGATTACTTTTACGATGTTATTATTGTTTTAATGAAAATTTCCTTGGTAATCAAGTTTTCTTACCACCAATAAAAGCCTAGATATATTGCCAATATAGTTTTTGAGACAATGTTAAAACGCGCGCATTATGATCATAAGAAACAGAGAGAAAAAAAGGCAAATAAATATACTTCAAAAACAATAGTGTATTTACTGACTGTTAAAGAAAAGTTATGCCAAATGACGCTCTTTAAACAGTAACACAATTGGCAATTATCTGCTCACCCTTGTATTAATTATATGTATTATTAAACATGCATTTGGCATAAGAATGATTCGCGAAGACATTTATCACTTGTTTAAAAGATATTCTTTATCACTCGTTTAAAAGATATTCAAATTGCTTAGCGAAAAATGAATACGAACTGCTCTAGATTGTCTTTGTCCGACCCGGGTATGACATTGTTTTGTTTTAATCTACATTTTATTTTCAAAATGCACGTGCGGCCTGTAAAAACGTTAGTGTATTCCTATTTCGGAACTTTTCTTAATAGCTGTAAATATGAAAACATTATTGTTTAGTTAAAAAGAGTCATAAACAAGAGTGTAAAATTAGAAAGAAAGAAAAAATGTGTTTGAAAATAATTAGCAGAAAAACTTTGTAAATAGATTTGTAAAGTAATAAGTTGCATACGCCAGGCATCTTATGAGGAAACCCAACAAGGGAAGTCGTTATTTAATTAGCGTTGCTAGGCAACCCCGTTCCAAATGAGATTTTATTACCTTAGGTAATGAAATACACGAAATAATGCTGAAAATTCAATAATTATTTTCCACCCACAGAAATTTCAACATTAACATTTAAACCCTAATGTCTGAAATTGTGATTAAGATGTTGAAACTGGAGAAATGAGTTTTGCATTAAAAGTCACCGGCATTGTTTGGGCTTCATTTATGAAATTTCCGGTTTGAATCATTCGATGACTATATGTATATAGGAAGGAGAATGTTTTAGTTTTCAGTTCTCAGTTAAATAGCTTTTATAAAAGTACAATGGAACCTACTCGTCGACTGGACCAGTCACCTATTGTCTCGATGAAGCACTAACTGGACAGTTAGGACATTCGGTTTCTAGGCATACTGCCCCAAATTGTTGCTCTTTGTCTTGAAGACTTTCAATATATCATTTTCTTTTTAAAACGCGATCTGTATGGCATTTTTATATATTGTTTACATAAGCAATTTCATTAATTTTACCTTTTCGGTGATACGGCTGTTTCCAAGTAACACTTACCGGAAATACATGGCAATAAGCATAATTCCGTGTTTGTATTTGTAGTAAAGTCGTAGGAGAAGCTTTCCGTACAAGGGGGCTTGCAAGGGTGGGTTTGTTTATAGCTTGTACGGGTATGAGCAGTTTCGTTGTACACTTTTGGAACCTGATTTGGGAGCTTCTTCAAAGGGCCACTACAACATGTGCCAAGGACAAATATGGTTACAAATGAGCTGGTACTATTACAATAATAACAGTTTTTTCAACAAGAATTTACAATTTACAGATTAGATTACTGAATTTATTGTTTTTATATCATAAAACATTTACCTGCCTCGATCCAGTCTAACATACAATCATACATAATTACATATGGCCAGTTTTATAAAGGGAGATATATCGAAGAACCCCCAAAAAGATTAGATTGAAAGTGTTGCAGACTCTCTTTGATTGGGCCTGTTTATGGACGGTAGTGGTATATGAAATCTACCGTAGATACCCCTAAGCACCGGCTTAAATAGAATGCAACATTTAAACATGAAAATGTGAAATTTTGAATTTCAATATATTCACTGGTATGTTCATAGGTAAACAGGCTGTAGAAGTCAAGGTCATTAAAAATTAATGCAATTTATGACCAAGTCGATTTTTGTGTGAATGTATGATCAGAATGTATGGACTTATCCAGTTAATCAAACATTCATTTGGACTTTCAAATATTTTAAGGGATTTCAGTCAAAACAAAAGAGTATGATAGTATTTGTGGATAAGGAATATCGGATGTTATGACATTACTTAAAGACACAATTGTGTTGTGATGACGTTTATGTTTTTCAAATTAAAGGCCAATGTCACGTGATAATGGCGTCATTTTACTATTATTTAAAGTGTTAAATAACTAAAAGGGTGACAGTAACTTGATACTAATGTAGTAAGTCAGTAAACTTTCTAATGAGTATATGGCACCTTGATGTATGTAATTTACTTAAGCATTCTTTAATTTAGTAAAATTGTCTATATACAAATACCATAACTTTGAATGTCGTGACGTCATATACTTGTTTTTCCAAACAATAAGAACGCTGTGACAGACGGCGTAAAGACATGACATCTTAATTTGAAAATTACTCGTCGTTACAAGCCTGTCTCTTTTTGAAGGTAGAATAAAACTTGATTGAAAGTCAAATTAGGAAATAATAAGGTTTTCACCTATTACAAAATAACCTAAATTAATATCGGTAACAAGGTTAAACGATCATTTGCACAAAGTGAGCATTTAACTTTATGATAGGATACTCCAAGCTTCTATTACTCTTTATCAAATACATCTTTCGTCAGACTGAAATAATAACATAAAGCACGTTTTGGTATTTAAAAATTTACAAAATTGAAGACAGATTAAGTTCTTATATAAGTAATTTTCTCTAACAGTAGTGTTACGTAAAATATTGGCAGGAACAAAATGTTTAAATTACATTTGGAGATTAGTTTTCAATATGCTGATAATGTCTTTTATTGCCTAAATTGAGTCTCTGAAACCAATTTCTAAGTTATTGCCAGATTCCCAATTAAACATTCACAGGTGATGGAAACAATTTTCTTGCGATATTTGGAAAAGATAATTGGGCGCTAAATCATAATTATTTCAGAACACACAGGAAGACTGTGGTAAACAGAATGTTCACATGCTGTTGCTTATAGCCATGGAAAATTATTTTACTTGTGATTTATGCTAAGTAATCCATGTAATAAAATACATGACCTACCTAAATACCTTATTGTCCGGTAACTATGTAATTTTATATTAAAAACAAATTGCACCTGATAAAGCTTTCGCATCACTGGGATTCATAATTCAAATGTAACCACAAAAAATAAACAATTTAATGATATTGTATGATATGTTTGTATGAAGTGTGCAATTAAAGTAAGTGTTTGTTAGTTGTAATACCAATACGTTGAATTTCAACTTTGATGTCAACATCATAGAATTTAATCATATATACAACTGATACTAAATTACTAAATGACATGTCAGCGCGGTCAACAATACTAATATCCGTGTATAATTATCTCGTTTGAAAATATATCAAAGTCTAAGAGGGACCTCCATTGCTGTGAACATGACGTGTTTACTCCTCAGTTGCAAGTTTGAGCTACGATACCGGCAGACTTTCTCTGGTATGGACTCTCTACGGCAATCCCATCGTATCACTAATTATCGATAAGTGATTGGTCATGTCTTATCTCAATGTTTTGAAGTATTGCCGGTGTCTTTTAACACAGGTTATTCTGTAGCAAAAAGGGCATTATTTGAAAACCAAAATACCGATACTGTTTTTCCTATCCTGACAATTATAATTGCTTCGGAAAGGGAAAAACTAGAAAAACTAGCATATGCAAAAGACGGTTGGATGTAACCAGTTTTAACACTTTATCAAAGTTTGCGTGAAGGGATAAAGGGAAGTAACTCAGTCAGTGTGTATATATAGAACACCCACACGTGCAGGCAAAATACCACCAGCAGCAACATTTAACACTAAGGATTTCCAGTTGGCTACAGAAGAACAAGATTAGTGTTTTAAATCGAATACTTACTGATGCATTTTATTTGCTTTTTCATAAAATTTTATCAGATCCACCTTAACTTATACTAATTAAGTCATAAATCATAACAGAGTGGCAATAAATCAAAAAACTAAAATTCAATAACTTTGAAGTTCATTCATGAATATTTTTTTCTGTCTCTAAAAGTATGCGAAAACTTGTTCGAATTATGGCAAGATGAACATTTCATGGATGGTATCATATTTACATCAATTATGATGCTTTTTTTATTTAGATTTGAATCATCAAATCTTCAGTAAAATCATCAAATGATTTTGAAATTTGAAAAAAAAAATTGCAATGTTGAAAAATTCATACAGTTAACACCAGTTTTGGTGGACACCAACGAAGCCAACAAACTATACATGCCAGTTTCAGTAAAAGGTGTTGCTTAAAATTGAGGTATATGCAACCCTTCTTCACGCCGTACGATCAACAGCCGTTCAACCGTCGATCAGTATATACATGTCGGCGCAGAAAACACATTGTCTGCCCATTTGATTGTACGGTGGGTTCTTATTGCAGGCTAGTTCAAATATACTAGTTTTATAAATACAGTATGTGATGAAAATTGTCTAATGAATATTGAAAACATGATTGTATTTTGTACCAAGCATCGGGCTGAAAATTAATATGTTAGTACATTGACATATTCTGTACATGTACAGTCAGCACAATTAACAATGAACACAAGCCACGGTTTTTTTTATCCATTTCAATTTTGCCGTTTTTAGCGTTCTTTAGGGATTTGCGTTAAACTCTAGTTTTACTATAAACGTACCGGTAGGTAATCAAAGAATAGACATGAATCATATACGTAATAGTTTAAATTGCAAGTTAATGAATACAATATATGTTCAGAAGATGTATCTCATTTTTATGAAAATTTATTCCTGTTTCATATGTTCATGTCATACTTTCTTGCATTGATGTGCAATACGGGCACCTGTCTAATTTTTCATGCGGTCAATACGAAATTGCGCAAAATTAATAATAGATCACCATTAACGAGGTGCCATCGAGTAAATGGACAGCAATTTCAAGGAGCATGCATACCTGTCTGTTAATTATCAATAATTCGCTTACCTTAAATCTGTACCTTTATGGCACACAAGTGCCCAATTGCAGAATACATTACACAGAGAATACTGCAATATTTATTAACATTGAATTGTACTGTTATATCAAAACCTGTTTTCAAAATAATACATTCATTAAATATATAAATAAGGAGTGATAGATGTGTTTCGTTCTGATTTTGCACTACAGTTACACGTTTTATTGCCGTTGGTTTTTAATGATTAGGAAATTGAAGCCTTATGAATCGGTAAATAATTTCTAAACAGGACCCTCTCTGGCGTCTTTTCAACAGGTTTCGTTATACTTATTGTTGGATACTTCTGCCATGTGAGTGGGTAGTGGGTGTTAAATAAGGCGTTTCGTAAACCTGCTTGTATGGTCCTTGATATTTCAAACGTCCTTCAGACAATTATTGTACACGTTAAAATCATTACACATTTGTAACATTGGTAACATTTGTCCTCTCTTTAATATCTGGAAAAAGTGCGATCCCACAGAAGCATTAATCACAACGAAATTATATGAAAATTGCAAAAGCGGTTTGATTGAGTCTGTACATGAGGGATAATAAAATTGTGCAACATCCCTCATGCTCCCTAGCACCGGCTAGAGCGGTATTCAATTCTCAACACTTAAAAGTTCTTGAATCAATGATCCCGAAGGACGCGAAAAATATAACAATATTGAAGTAAAGTACGGGACAATTTTTCTTTAAACCATTTAACAAATATCTATAATACTTTAATGAATGTTGATTATTACTTTTGTAAATTCAATATTGTCCTAACCGGACTGAAGATTTCCAGTTTATTTAGTTTAACTTTACATTCCAAATTGTTAACTTAGATTAGTTTAAAGGTGAATATAGGAAAATGACCATTATTTTTCTTTAGATGTACAGTCAACATAATCTATTATATAGACCTCAGTTATTTATTCTATTAACAACTTCCCTTACTTTTGTTTACTTTGCCCTTAAGAATGTCCAAACCCTTAAGGTAAATGATTTTATTGACATACAATAATGTCCATTTAGATAGCATTGCTTATTTTTCACATATTTACTATTGATTGTAAGAGCCATTTTCTTGTAGACACACAAACAGATTTGAGACTTTTGGTAGCATTATATAGACACTTAACAGAATTGCTGTCGTTTTGTTTCAAGTGTTTGGTGATAAGGTAGTGTGAGAAAATACCACGAAGCAAGGCTTCAATGTCAAACATGAACATTGTTAGTAATTGTAATAGATACTTACAAAATTTTATACTTGTAAAACCGATTTATTAACATCGTAATATGCTAAATATATTATATCTTTCAATGTGGATAGAATTACTTCTCGTTTTTGGGGTAATATTCTGATCGAATTGCATACAGTGCAAACCATGATCAGTGGACACATGTGTCCGGCTGATCATGGTCTACTTTGGTCGCAAAGGTAAATTCGGATGACGGAATCAGACGTAGAGTAAAAGAATAATTTGATGCTTTCATGCCACTCTAATGTTAGAAGATAATCTGTACGCTTTGAATTAATTCGTTTGATCACCAACACGAGTGCAAGGCTTTAAGAAACGGTTTGTTATATAGGAATGTCGTGAAAGCCATTTAATAATGTTAAAGAGCTTTTTAAAAGTATTATCCTACCGATTTGTGATATTCCTAACTTTGCTGAGCTTTCCAATGTAATGTGTGTATGTTATCAAATATTTATAAATATATTCTATGTTAGATTCAAAACAGAATTCTCTTGTGCAATCATTAAAACTTAAGTAACCATAAAATATGATATGTACATTTAAATAAATCATATCTAAAAATATTTGAAAGACTAAACTTGTCTTTGAGGGTAAAGTTATGATTTTGGTTTGTGCTTTTAATACGTCCGTGTTTTGAATATGTAAGAATACGTTGGGAAGCTTGACATTCGACTTCAGAATGCAGTGGCACCAAAGTGTCATATTGAAGGTTCCGTGATAACCGCCATATGATCTGAGGTTGGTTGAGAATTCAAAATTTTACCAAATAATGTTAAATGTTATATTCTGCTTAAGCCGGTGCTAGGGGGCATGGACCGTAACTTGCAATTACCACTGCCGTCAACGATCAGGCTCAATCAAACCGAGCAAGAACCAATTTCAATTTTAAAGTGTTTGGTTTTCTTAAGGGATTCTGTATTTCTCTATTTTATAAGGCTTCAACATTACATTCAAATAAATGTATACAGGAGACACATTTTTGTACACCGTCTGACAAATTAACACATGTTTTAGTGCAAATTCTGTCTTTGATTCTGTTTGAAGGAATCTATCCGTCTGATTTCAATTCCACTTCATATCATGTCTTTCCTGATTCAAATAAAATTGAATTATTTATGTGGCGGAGTAGCACCCTGGACGCAAAATGTAGCGAATTGTGAAACGGAATAACATTAAAGACTTCATCAGGAGTGTAGATCAAAGGAAGCCGCATTTTAATGACCAAGATTGTTTTCTATCTACGGCGGCTAAGTTTCACCATTTTGATTGATATTTCGAATACACGTGTTTGGGATTGGGTTGTCCATAGTTCTTTTTTTCCCTGTCGGGTTGATATAAGAAATAAAATACCACAATAAAAGAATATTGGC
Organism: Ruditapes philippinarum; assembly: GCF_026571515.1. Lineage (NCBI taxonomy): Eukaryota > Metazoa > Mollusca > Bivalvia > Venerida > Veneridae > Ruditapes > Ruditapes philippinarum. The sequence continues at coordinate 125,038 of NW_026852332.1, read as the reverse complement.
CTGACAAAAGTCGCAATACCTTTGATGAGGAAAATGCTGGATCATCTTTCGGTGTGTTTTTAAGATGTTTTTAACTTAAAGCAATTAATGACAAAGTGTTCCACTTAACTGGTGACTGTCAATGTAATGTACCCAATGAGATTTTCATATGAGTTTTATATATACAAATTTTAGGGGAAATGTGGTATTATTGATTAAGAAATATATAGAAAAACGTATATGTATATATTTAAAAATTAAAGTTCTAGATGATACTATGTTATTTTTATCGTGGTACAAGTATTTTTAAAAATATAATGGTTTATTAAAATAAAAAGTATATTACATGTATTCTTTATAATGTACAATATCCTCAAAGATATAGAATATCATACTTAAAACTGTTCCATGATTAATCTCTTTTCCATCCTCAAAATGGCAAAAGACCATCTCTTGTGCTATAATTTTGTTATATACAAAATCGTCATCAGAATGTAAACCACACCTCAGTACGGAAATATTTGAAGACATAGAATATTTCCCACAAGTGAAATAATTATTTTAAAAAAAATAAAACAACAGCAAGGAAATTATTTAAAATAAAGTCCACTTACGCGTCAATTTTTCCACCGGAAGTATAATGTAGCACCTACAGATTTCGTTGATTTACAACGACGTGTTACGTGTTGCACAATGATACAATTGTCTTGTATGTTAAATTTGTTTGATAAATTTAATGTATGTGAACAAGCTATCTACATACAATAACTGCTTTAAATGAATGCTAGTAAATTATATCTGATATATTTTCTAAATATTATATCCATCGAGCCAAGTAAAGTCAATCGTAACAAAAATATGAAACATTTTATTTTACCGTAATAGAAAAGATCTTAAAACCCACTGAATAGTTATAACTATTGTGATATAAAAACTTTTAGATGGAAAATATAAAAACCGAACCGTCCGGTAAGGGTTAAGTGAGAGCATTGGACTGTGAATCGAGCGACCCAGGTCCGAGCCCGTTACGGTACAGGTCACATTCGTTGTGGTTTATCATGAATTTTTTTCTACGGTCACTCGCACTGTACCTCTGCTCTGGTATGTACAGAAATTATCAGTTCCTTGCGAAAATGAAGGCACAAGAACTGGTGTACTGCTTTTAAAAAGGCCTACTAAGGAACGATGTGGCGACATAATTGCTCTGGTGAATCCAATGTATCTTACTGCTGTGATCCGGAGGTCAAACTACCAACACCACCTATATAAAAATGATTTCTTCCGTTGTAAAGTATGGAATAATAATGATACGTGTATATGGTCACTTCTATCGTCTTTAATGTCAAGTGGACACATGGTCAACTTATTCCCTGTAACTATATATGCTCATATACCGGCTCGTATGACCATTAGTCTGAATATGATTCTTAAAAAGATCTTTTTCTAAAAAGTGCACTACTAACGCTCGGACAATTTTACAGTGAGAGCAAATTAATCAATATTGATTCTCCATAGTTCGGCGGCCAAGGCACTCTAAATGTTATTAGTCTAGACTTCAACAAGAACAGAAAAACGAAAAGACCACTCGGTTAACCCGGTATTTGGTTACATAATTTTGATACGACTGGAAAATGGCTGTAAGTAGGTACACAACGAACATAATTTACCACTTTACAGCACCGGTTTTCCAATTGAAACGCCTAATATACAAACATACGCCGACCTGACATTGATAAATAAAAATATACAGAGTTGAAGTCAAGGGGCGTGAAAGTTGTTGCGTACCAACTACTCCAGTGTAGCTAGGCGGAAAGGGTCTTTGGGACACAAACATCCTTTTTAACCCCAAAACAGCCAGCAGAAGTTCCTTAAAATATAAACTCCCACGACGGTGTGTAAAATAATCAATGTTCTTTCTTAAAGTCTTATGTCCGCAGGAATAGTTACATTACAGCCAACTTTTATAAATAAATGATTTTTATTTAAGTCGCTATATTTATAAATCAATGTTTAACATCTGTGTCGTCATCTGAATAAAACTGTTGAAGTAGATAACAAATAATAATTGAAACACGACAGTTTTAAAATTAATTTTTTCTTATTATATATATTCACAAAATATAATTTTATAAATCTCATATTATGTTTATATGCATCTTTATTTAGTTCTTTTATGTCTCTATACAAAGCTCGTTTATGAATGTATGGCCATAGAAATATCTCATGCCGATGAATTTTGAAATAGTAGATTTATATTGTAAATTGTGAAATCAGTTAAATGACCGCATATCATATTAAATACGTTAATTTAATCGATACAATTATGTTATTTCAATAAACATAAATAAGGCATATACAACTATATGTGAAGGTTCTAATTTGACGGTCATTTACATCGATATAACAAATTACACCATTCAGTTGGTAACTATTTGCATCATACGTTATTATAAGTCAAATGCAAAATATTTTGTTTACTGCTTTCCTTACCTACTTAACGAAACGTAATGTGGACAAACTGGTTATTATTCTGTCTTTGATTTAGTTTTCTCTGCAAAGTTATTTTGATTGAGGATGCTTTGTATATTTCACTCGTATGATTTAATCATATTTGTTATATAAGACAATGTACATTGTATAATAATTTCCGCCTGATATTAAGTACGTATAAATGTTATGCAAAATTTCTTGCTTATCATTCGGATACAACAAATACATGTTAAAAATATTTTCATTGAAAGAGTGTTAATCATAAAATGGTGAGAAGCAATAAATCTTACACTTTAACACAATAAAGGGGATGATAAAAACATTCTCGTGGCCATAAACTATATTTTAATTTTGCCTACGTTCAACGGACTACCCATGCAAAATAAACCGAACATTCGTTGTCTATAAAAGAATAATAAATTCACAATAAAGCATTTGTTAGGTCACTGATCAAACAAACACCATATTACTGTAGTCTTAGATCGATTCCAACTCATTTCGACATCTGAGGGAATACTTTAATATATGAATCCTTACCCAGATGCATGCCATCCTTTTTCCTGCAAGCCAACGCTGTTGTTTCGCGAGTATCTTCGAGCTACTTCTGCTCACCGAACATACTGCAGGAAATAAAACGGGCATTAAAGCCCCCCTGAACACATTTTCCCCCTGATTTTACTTTCATTTCAACAAAATTATGTGATATTTATTTGAATGTTAGACTTTCGACAATTTGTTCCATTATTGTTTATGGCTCTTAAAATAGCAATAATATTTATTGAATGATTTTGTCTTATATGTGATTATGTATCCGCTAACAGGGAACGGAATTCATCTGTGAACACCTGGAGTTGTATGCCGATTGATAGACATCATTATGTGTTTTATATGGTTTCATTATTCTACCTTTTTGCACTTTTTTATGTGAAATGTAGTAACAATTCTTTGAGTACTTGTTTCTCATGGGTTTGAAGTCAAACCGACACAGTTAAGGTCATGGGACGGCTTTAATCATCTGAGGAGAAACACGGCCCTTAGCCTGTTGGCTGAGTCTATCCTTGCGACCACGATCAGCCGGCACATCCATGGTCTGCACTGTTCGCAATTCAGTTAGTACATATTTTCCCTAAAGTTGATGAATTCTTTTGTCAAGATGATTGGAAGATTTTTGATATCTGACGTGGTAGGGTAAAATATATTTATTTTAGTGCCACCCACATGCGATTTTTAAAAAAAATGTAAATACATGTATATACTTTAAATGATCTTTATAACAGTCAGTTATTTTACAACCAATTGTTACAAGAATTATCAATATATAATAGTGTATCTTAAAATTATGCGAATAACCAATATATATTTAAAGCAATTTTAAAAGAGAATGTTGATGTCAGTGAAATACTTTGAAATCTTGACGGAAAACATTGTAAGAAATAGAAAGTAATCGGCAATAACCGATAGTATTCAGCAAAAATAAGAGAACGAGTTAACCTGAATGTACGTTATAGAAATAAAAGTGTATTTTATTACATCGAATTCATACACAATAAAATGCATGTGACCAGATGAATACAGTCAAAAATAAATTTATTCTCAATGTCAAAATTTCGAAAACCTATTATCTCAGGACATAAAATAATCTGGAAGAAGAGTGATTACTCGGAAAAATAAATCGAAAAAAATATCATGAGAATTGCAGACTCGGTTTTATTGTGTCTGTACATGAGAAATAATGAAAACGTGCAACATCCCTCATGCCCCCCACTAACACCGGCCTATATATGTGCATATACTCTTTTTGACATATTTGTCAACATATAATTATATGGATTTAGTCTTTACGTTAATAGCTACATTTCATTGATTTTCTTAACATTTTTCCAAAAAAATGTGTTGCAGACACTATTGAAAATCGTGGCTGATACTAATCTAGTGTCAAAGTAATAAAAGTATTGAACTTTCATGACAACAGCTGTGTTTGTTGCATATCAACATTTTAAACATCATTGTGACATAGTAACCGAACTTTCAATTGCTAAAATGTGTTGATATCACAAGGAAATAAGTTCAATTTTAATTGCCAAGCTGCTCCCATAGCGACATCTCTCCGAAAGTGTTGAACAGATCATCTGGACTATAAAGAGGGGAGAACCCTATGTCCTAACATATGACACGTATAAAAATATTGCTAAATTAGGTTCATTTGAACATGTTTTCAGATGTTCGATTGCGCAAAAACACATGCTATACATCTCCTGAAAATATATGATAGTAATTTGTAAAGGAACAAAAAACAATATAAATAAATCAATTGTTAATTTTGAAATATCACCGGATGCTTTTTTCAGAGAGTAAGGGGCAACGCCATATTGAACTGTTGTTCCATGGGTAAATTTCTGTGCAATCCCTGTAAAACATTTTGGCTATAAAAGAATGCATGGTGACAACAGGTGATTTTAAGTAGAAATATATATATAAAACAACAGGCCAAAACAAAAAAAAAAACAGGGCCATTTCTTATACGCATAATAGCTTTATTTTCGAAACTCACAACAAACAGATCAATGTTTCCTCCGAAAATACTTTGTTTGAACTAACATCATAGCTCGGATTTTCTAGAACCCAGCATGAAATAGCGAAATAAAAGATTCGTAATCAATTTTGTTATCTCCAGCTCGGTTTTCATTTGTGTCCGAATTTGAAACAGAATCTTTGTTTGGACAAGGCGATAGCATACAGACATTTTCATTGCCTTCGTAACAGAATTCCGGGGTCATGGATGACTTTTATATCCGTTTTATTGTCGTCTACACCATACGGGTTATCAGCATAGATTATTAGAAGAGCCACATTGGTATAATTGAATGATGCTTCCTTTAATTAACTGGCTGCTATCTTCAGTTCTTTCCATTCCTGACTCCAAATGTCAAAGATGCTTTCTGGACATTGTCCAGCAAAACCATGGAAGCGCAAAATTTTAAACAAATATTTAGAGAAAGTAGTTATGTCAAGTTATTCACCTAGCTTAAAAATGTCCACATTTCTTGAATTACTATAAGCCATGTCCGAACAAAATAAAAAATACACCGAATTTCCGTATTCACAGTGTACACGATAAGGATCGGCAAAATAGACTGTTTTATGTAATATCAAACCAGTTCATAAGTAATGAAAACTAAATGCAAGATTACGCAAATAAACAATGCATACATTACGTTTATCAAACAAAAATCGACATTTCCGTCTAGCAATATCAGAAAGAAAAGAAAACCCAAACAAAACAGAGTACAGAATTGGTATTATTAATATTTTTAATATTTCTTTTATTTGTTTATAGTTCGTTTTTCAGTAAAAGCATTTTTTGTTTAGATGAGATTAGAATTAGTCCTAACAAGACAAACTTTATTATCCTGCAAAACAGAAATTGTTGTAGCCAGCTGAAAAAAGGGATTGTACACTTATAAACTATAAAATAAATCAATATGTACAACAAAATTACAGACAGGTATTTAACTTTTATTGTCATATTTTTCATGAGTGCTTAACAGTAAAATTAGTATTACAAACCATAAAACACGACCCCTTCATGAAATTAAACCATTAAATAGAGCCACAAAAATACCACAAATACCGTTTCAATAGTCTTTGCAGGTTTTGCATTCGAAATAGATTGCAATTATTTAAATGCAATGTTTCATTTTGAAACAAATTATGTTTTCATTGTTGTTCTTTCTCAGTTTTTCATGGTTAAGAAATCACTTTGGTAGAGGTATTCAATGCCTTTTTATGGTCTGTTTATGTTCCTAACAAACGCATACCTTTCTTTGGTGACGTCAAAGGGTACAAATGTTTTATATATTGTTAACGTCTGTTTATTTGTAAATACATAATCAGTATACGTATACCATGTAAAACAAACTATAATTATATGTACAGTTTTGCATAGAACATGGAATTTCAAAAGCAAAATTATTAAAGAATGAATTAATAAGATACTACCATACATTAAACATTACAGAACCAGATTCAAACGTTAAATGCAAGCAAATATAAGGCACTGTTTCCATAAACAAATGATAGCATGTGCATAAAAAGTAACTCTTTGTTTGGGTTTACGGCGCACTAACACATTATAGGTCATATGGTGTCGAAACAGGAAATACGATTTTTGTTCATATCAGGTGTTAAAGCAACTCCTGGGGTGAAATCATCTCTCCTGCTGGAACTAAGAGATGCATAGACTCCATTCATTCGAACCCATTTAGTCACCTGTTTTGATCACGCAATTCTTGTGCCTCAACACTTAACGGCAACCCTCAGCCACTAGAGGCAAAAATAATTGTAATATCAGTTAATAAAAATGTATTATATTTCAGGGCAACATGTATTTTGCTAATGCTTAACAAATTATAACGCTGATAATTTAAAACTATGGTTATAAAATAATACAATTGGCAATAAGTACTTGTTTATGATGTCATTGTATTGACGTTCATTTTAAAAACTGTATTGCCGACTGTAAAGTATACAGGATACAATCCAATTGAAAATGACATGTTTGAACAAGTTACATTAAAACCGATTTAACTTTAATAGCATAAAAACATTGTTTGTGAAAGTAAGCTGGTAAGTCAGGACTACTTTAAAGTTCATCAACTCGTACATAAATCAAACTCATGGCAATGACGTCGTCAAAAGCAACACAAATCTTGGCACCAAATACAGGTTTTTTGCTCTCTTCTAAAAAGCCTGCACTTCTCAGGGCAATAAAATTCAAGTCTGACATTTTGAGCAAACACTGTAACTTATCAAACATAAACACCTATTTCTGTCCGATAAGAGTTTCGATAACAGAAGGAATCTGTTCGTTTCTGAAGGGTTGGTAAAAATACTTTTAATTGTGGGATTTTTTATACTTCTCAGTATCTCCTCCGCATCGTGCTTTTGACGTTAGTTGCAGGCAGCTGTGAATCTTGCCTCATACTGTTATAAGCTGACCTGAAAGTTTGTTTTATCAAGAGGTTTTTGATTGGAATCTAGAGTTTTATATCAAACACCCATTACAGAAGTTAATTCAGGTACATATTAAAATAGCTTGTTTTAATTCACCTTGCAAGTATCATAAATTTATACAGCATTCTAAAACTCACGTCAAACGATGATTGTATTTGAAATTTATTAGAGAATTTGTGAGGATTACTTCATCTTGTAGAGAGATGAGCTATATACTACATGATTTATTAAAAACATCACTTTGCTTTGCTTTCAAACTAAGGAGTCAAAGGTAAAAAAATCGGTGCACTTGTTTGCTTGCCTGAGCCCTTAGCTATATTTTTGCTAAAGATGAACAAGCAATATGCACTTAAAATAGCATTTTTAAAATATTTTTTTTTAGAAACTATATCGTTTGATTTATCAAGAGAAAGAGGGTGTGAGTTTGATATCTCAAACCTTCTTGGTAAGTATATCTATAAATAGATTAAGTTTTCTTTTTAAAGCCTTCGTAGCCGATGTGTAAGGTTTTTGACGTTGAATTCCTTGCCCCTAACAATTCTTTGTATTCTTTCTTTTGATGAAACTAACAAGCCAGCATAGGGCAAGCTGGTTGTACATTTCACTTATCAGCTCGTGCTAGAAATAATACACGGGTAAATGCTTGAGATACTCTTTCATCAGCAATGCTAGGAATTGCCAATTGACCTTTACAGTGTCTTTGTGGCTAAATAATCAAACACGAAGAAATTAGCTTTCATTTACCTTCATTCCATTTGGAACATAGAATACTGAATATCGGTATTTACTGAACCTAAGTCAAAATATATTTTTAAACTAGAAGATATGATATAAGTCTTGATTATTCCAATCCTCAAACATAATTTTTGTGGACAAAGACAGAGACATCACATCGCACAAACAAGGCTATATCGTTTTCCTGACTTTTCTGATTGTGTAAGACAGCGTGTGCCTGTCCGTTGTTTGTTTAAGACAAAAACAAAAAACTGAATATACAGCCGACGCCCTAGTGTTAACTAGGTGGGCAGCCTCATCTCATGAAATACATGCGGGGTTTCAATAATCAGCAGTGAGGAACAATAAGGTTAGAAGAAAGCAACTTTTCGTACTCGCCTGCAAATTTTGAAATTAACATAACCATAGTTTTAATTGATTGCAATGTTGTCCAGTAAAGGAACTAAACTATGTAACGAATTGCATCTGAAATACAGGTTGTGTGTCTTCATGAAAATTGTGTACTGCCAATATATCAAATATGCAATGAAAATTGCCTTTTTCGGTTTTCATCGTGTAAATGCTAATGCATTTATATCTAAAAATAACTTATGATAATGATACTGCTTTCTATGTTAAAAAAAATTGAAAATTTCTACATAATTTGATAGTAAATACACATAAAAAAGAAAGATAGACATTATAACGTGCAATTGCCTTACTCATAGGTTTCGATGAAAAGAATGAGACACGAATCCATATGGCAAGTGCGTACGTGAAGACATTCGGTTGTTCAGTGGTCATTTTGTAGCTTACTTTTTATTGTTAACAAATATATCGTTGCAAATACTGATTGGTTGGTTTTTTTTACTCAGGTTTCTTATTATCAATTAAAAAATAGCAGCTTGCCCTTATTAAAGGCTAAATGCAGATAAGATATGTCCGTCTTGTAATGTAATAAAACGGAACTAATTGCTCTGACCAGCCGTTCATACTTATCTGCATCTGTTTGCATGTTACCAGCGTATATGTAAACATCGGGTAAACATAGGATTTGTGTGGTCTGGTAAACTGAAAGCGTTCGATGCACTAGGCTGTTGTTATAATTGAATTAATTCTATAGCATCATTGGGGCAAATTTGAGATCGGTTCCACGAGAATAAAATGGTCTCAGAGCTGCTTGCAGTAAAGGCAAAGGTAATAAAACAAACCATGTGACTAATAAAATATCCAAACTTCCCGTGTTATTGTATTCTTTTATATCATTTAAACATTAAACGGTTTCCATGTGTGTGAGGGAAATTCTAAGAGAGTTTAGTTAATATATTTTGAAAATTTTAGAGGTTAAACAAATAGGAATAACATGAGGTAGAAATTGTGTATTTATTTCTTTATTATGTAAATTGTTGCATAATGGTGTTGTGAAACTGTGTGTCAATATATTGTAGTTTCTTCGTAGTTTCGAAGGAAGTTCTGCTGGCTCTGGTTTCAAAAGGGGTCATTGACCATTCAGAAAAAGACAAACACAAAGCGTTCCGATGGTCTTAGGCAATATCTAATGTGTTTTGACGTTTTTATGCTTTATGCTATTAATTGCATGAGACATTTTTGTCTACGTTTGAGGAAAGGGGCTTACGAGAGTAGAAAGAGCAAATGCATGCGTTATGTAAGTGCTTAGTTCTTGACCTAGTTTAGTTATATTTTTGTCGTTTGTTTCTGATTGAAGACTATGTATACCCATCCATAAATTTATATTTTAAGCAAAATGATTTTCATATGTATCTACTTATGTATTTGATTAATATATATTCGACTAAAACGCATAACTAGTAAGTTTGCGGTAATCAGATTATATATTTTGTTGCAAGGTTGCGGCGTTTTTATACTTTTAAACTGCTACTTATTTATTTACTTCAAAAACAACAACATTAAACAAACACACAAACACAACAACATCAACAACAATGTGATTCAGGCTATAATGACTATTTTTCAACACATAATTATAGAAATTGCTTAAAATTGCAGGGAAAATATGAATAAATAAGTATGCAACGTCAAGCGCCATCTAGCAAATTATTCATTACCTAAAAAGTCCAATGGTCAGTATTGTTGAGAAATTATACATGCCTGTTATCCGAACTATAGACTTTTATAACAAAAAATTAATAATGATGAGACGAGGTTGTCATACAATAATATATATTGCAGCATCTTTTAATAATTGAAACTTGAACAAATAATATGTAGCTTCTACCAGTTATATATTTATATTTCCTACCATAAAATGTTCTGCTTCTACCAGTTATATAAGATATTAATATTAGTATTTCATACCATAAAATGTTCTTTTAATTATTAAATGATATTTTCATACGGTTTAATATTTTGTTTCAGAACTCTTACTTAATTCATTGACAAAAACTATTTTCTCTGTTATTCTGCCAACAGTATTATATATCTGTGTGTACATTTACATATTTATTTAGCAACAGAAGTGAATACTATACGAGTTTGAAAACAATTCAAAATATCTTGTGAACATTTCTATTAACATGTTATTCTAACAAAAGGCAATACCTTGTTCAAGTTTAAACAGCATATATGTATAGGAAAAAAAATCATGCCTTTTTCCAAGTTTTTAGAAAAATATGCTGTGTTAAGACACATGTATCACTCAATGAAACTTAACATTTTATTCTAATAAAAAGACAATGGCTTGATCAAATTTGAACAACAATTATTAATAGGAAAAAAAGCATGCCTTTTTTCCAATTTTTAGAAAATTTATGTTGTGTTAATTTTACTCAATGAATTGCCATATTTTCTCAATATAAAAGTGTAAATTAATGTCAATGCCTTGTTCATATTTTTCTCAAAATGTATGTTTGAAAATATTTCATTCCCTTGAACATATAAATGTAAACATAATTTAATGCCCTGTTGAACATTTCTAAAAAATGATAGTGTAAAACATTCAGTGCCTTTGTTAAAAAGGTCTTAAAATATTGAATAATGATAGTGTAAAAGCATTCAGTTCTTTAATTGTCTTGTTAATATTGTCCCACAAACATATTAAAAACATTCATTGCTTTTATTTATACTTCGGAGTCCCTTGAGTGGTATAATAATAATTATATGTTTGTATTGTAATATCGAATATATATCATAAGCACAAATATTCTATCTTCCATTTGTCTCAATATACTATACAGGCAAAGAATAAATACCAATATTAAAAATGGTTTTTCATACTCCTTTGTAGATGTCGTAAGCTCAGACTGCTCATTTGATACAATTTTCACATACTACTAATGTCGTACTGTATACGCAAACCATAAACACAAACCATAAGCACAAACTATAAACACAGACATTTCACAGACAGTTCACTTGATACTAATTCCATATACTGTTTATTTAAAGAGGCATCAGTACCATTGTATACAGAAACAATAAACACAGAAAGGTCACTTCATACCAATTTCATTTACATGTACAATTAATTCAAAATAGCTTAAGAACTATTGTATACATTAACAATAAACACAGACAGTTCCCTTGACATCATTTACATATGCAATATAATCAAAAATGGCCCCCTTAAGCTCACATAAAAACCATAAACACAGAATGTTTATTTGATACCATTTTCACATACAATTAATTCAAAATGTCCCCAGTTCCTTGTATACATAAGCAAAAACACAGAAAGTTCACTTGATACCATTTACAAAAATAAACCATATATTAAAAATGGCATCCATAGCTTTACATTCATAAACAAAAAAAGAAATACTCCCTTAATATTTTACATATACCATGACTTCAAAATGGGTTCTATTCTCTTACATCCATCAACCATAAACGCACTATCCTTTGATACATATATTTACATATACCATTTATTCAAAATGGCTTCTTTTCTTTTATACTCATAAACCATAAACACAGTGTCCTTTGATATTGTAATATATGCCATTAACACAAAATGGCTTCATCTTTACACTCATAAACCATAAACACAGTGTCCTTTGATATTGTTATATATGCCATTAACACAAAATGGCTTCATCTTTACACTCATCAACCATAAATATAGTGTCCTTTGATATTGTAATATATGCCATTAACACAAAATGGCTTCATTTTTACACTCATCAACCATAAATATAGTGTCCTTTGATATTGTAATATATGCCATTTACACAAAATGGCTTCCTTTTTACACTCATCTACCATAAATATTGTGTCCTTGATATTGTAATATATGCCATTAACACAAAATGGCTTCATTTTACACTCATCTACCATAAATATAGTGTCCTTTGATATTGTAATATATGCCATTAACACATAATGGCTTCATTTTTACACTCATCAACCATAAATATAGTGTACTTTGATATTGTAATATATGCCATTAACACAAAATGGCTTCATTTTAACACTCATCTACCATAAATATAGTGTCCTTTGATATTGTAATATATGCCATTAACACAAAATGGCTTCATTTTTACACTCATAAACCATAAACACAGTGTCCTTTGATATTGTTATATATGCCATTAACACAAAATGGCTTCATCTTTACACTCATCAACCATAAATATAGAGTCCTTTGATATTGTAATATATGCCATTAACACAAAATGGCTTCATTTTTACACTCATCAACCATAAATATAGTGTCCTTTGATATTGTAATATATGCCATTAACACAGATGGCTTCATTTTTACACTCATCAACCATAAATATAGTGTCCTTTGATATTGTAATATATGCCATTTAATACAAAATGGCTTCATTTTTACACTCATCAACCATAAATATAGTGTCCTTTGATATTGTAATATATGCCATTAACACAAAATGGCTTCATTTTTACACCCATCAACCATAAATATAGTGTACTTTGATATTGTAATATATGCCATTAACACAAAATGGCTTCCTTTTAACACTCATCTACCATAAATATAGTGTCCTTTGATATTGTAATATATGCCATTAACACAAAATGGCTTCATTTTTACACTCATCAACCATAAATATAGTGTCCTTTGATATTGTAATATATGCCATTAACACAAAATGGCTTCATTTTTACACTCATCAACCATAAATATAGTGTCCTTTGATATTGTAATATATGCCATTAACACAAAATGGCTTCATTTTTATACTCATAAACCACAAACACAGTGTCCTTTGATATTGTAATAGATGCCATTAGCACAAAATGGCTTCATTTTTACACTCCTCAACCATAAATATAGTGTCCTTTGATATTTTACGTATACCTTTAGTTCATTTATTTCTTTTTTGTAAAAAAAAATTTAATACAATATCCTTTGACGTTTTAACATTTACCATTATTCAAATGTCTTCTTTTTCTCTTACACTCATACAGTCTCCTTAACATTTTTCATATTCCATTAACACATAATGACCTTATTCCTCTTACACTCATAAAACAATTTAAACATTTTTGCTCTTATTCTCATAAATCATAAAAACACAGTGTATCTTTGATATTTTACATACACCATAAGTCAAATATGGATTCTTTGTCTTACATTCCTCATCAATAAACACTGTGTTCCAGTGATAGTTTAACATATACCATTAATTGAAACTGTCCTTCCAACCCCTTTTGAATAAATCATAATCAAATTGTTTATCATTTACATATACATACGTATATAATTTATTCAAATCGGCATTGCTATGGCATAAACAATGAGTGTTTACTTTTTTTAAATATACCATTCATTCAAAATGGCTTCTTACACTTGTGTACATTAACCATAAACACAAAGTGCTAACATAATATTTTACGTATACTTATTATGCAAAATGTTTTTGTTTACATATACATATGTTCCGTAAACATATAATAATATGTTTGTTGTTGTTTTTTATTGTCTGTTTGATTTTTCTTTTGTTTATTTTTTGTGTCGTTTTTTCAAATACCATATAGTCAATGATGGTCCTTCTTTATTATACTTTTTACTCCATTCATATAGCATAATGATAAAATGGTGTCTTAAAATTTCATCATACAAAACCAATCTATCTTCAAATGTTTATTTATCGAATTATTAAATCATTATATCGAATTTTCTGGATATGCATTATGAGATAGAAACGCAAAATGACCTTCACGCACGTTGCACGAATCTATGACGCAAATTGTCTCATTCGGAATATCCCTGACATGTTTCATCGATAAGCGATTTATATTTGGAATAGAATCAAAAGTCACGAAACATTTTTGAAGACAATCATATCGTTCAGTTTGGACTACAAGTACAATAGTATTATTTACAAATTCTATAAATTACATGAGCTTCACAATTTTCCTTCAGCACCATAGACTTTTACAAAAAACTTATGGGACTATTTACATGTTTATTCGCCTCCTTAAAGGCACATTAAGCCTTAGTAATAAATAAACATTTCCTTAAATAGAAAGTCAAAGTATGCTTCACAGTGTTGAAATAATCGATTTGGAACATGTGATATGCTTATCACCTGGACAAAATAGTATCAAATGTAAAATCATTTGCGATAAAGTTAGGAAATTGTAAACAAAGTAGTCATTTTACTTCCATGCAAAATAGCAAGTCACTGCATTGATTGCCAAAAAGCAATAGAAGCAAAAGCTTACTCAGCTATAGGGCCAATGTGAAATTTTCTTTAAATTATAACAGGATACAAAAAATAAAACAAGTTTTTGAAAAATAAATCATTGTTTTGCTTCAAGTACATTTAACATAAAGAAACAACAAAAATATAAGTAGATAATTAGGTAATAGAAACTTGCGCCAAACCATTCACCACTCAACTTTGTAAGTCAAACATTCGTTTCTCAAAGTCATTAAGTATAAAACTAAACCCATGGCCTGCTAGCGGCGACATAATCTACCATTGAGACCAGTACAGATCAAGATCAGTCGACGCATCTGTGCGGCCTGATCATAGTCTACCCATTTTGCTATTCAGGCAATTCATATTTTGAAAAACAAATTCCATAGAAATGATAATGCGATAATAGTCTTGTCCAGACTAATAGATAAATAAGTCCATTTAAGATATAAAAAGTTGTAAAGGTTTATTGTTGCAGTGCATATAAGTTTAAGACTATCTTATTAGCAAAACATGATTTACAAGTGAAACGTCGGCTTAAGAACTCACCTCTCTGTTTAATGTCAGCCATGAAATTTCGCCATAATTAAGGAATGCCCAGTGGTCTCGCGTTCGAAGAAGTAATCTTCACTCGTGCGATTAGTTAATAGAACGGGCGACGTAAGGGGAACACACATCAGTCGTTGAACCCGTATAAAATAAGATTTTATCGTGAACAGAAATAGTTTTTCATGTTTATGACCACTGTGGATAGTCCCTAACCCGACGACATTGGAACAGTCACTGAAATCTCGGACAATAACGTGGGAATTATTTTCAACACCATCATTAAATGTGACGACGTAACAAGTTAAATTAACTCCCCTGATAACAGGGCGGTAGAGCTGGCCTGGGCTTTTTTAGTATTACTTAAATTTTCCAAAAAAAGTATTTAATCAAAAAAACAAAAAAATGAAATAATAAAAAGTATGTAACACTCTTTTAACAAAAAAAAACGCAAAAGGGTTTCATTGCGGTATTTCAAAAGATGTAAATAACAGTTGTTTGTATGAATACGGATTTCTGTACTGACGAAGTCACTTATTTAAGGTTCTTTTCATTGTATTTGAATTGAGAAGAACAGACCCACGCCTCAACAAAAATCTTTAGGAATAACACTTTTGATCTATCAAAAAGATTTTTTAAATATATGTATATATATGAGATTTTATGTTATAATTGCATTACAAATCCAGTTTTGAGAACAAAAAAGAAATGTATAGTAAACAATTGTTTTTAACAATAATGATGGTCCCAAGTGAAAATTTTACTATTATTTAGCAATGGATTGACTTAACTGCGAGTATAAAAAACATTTCAATTCAGATATATGATTTGAATTAGAAATCTTAATATCAATTTCTGTTATAGAAAAATGCTTTATGAATAAATTCATGGCGCATGCGCACATGAACTTAGTTACTTACTAAAAGGGCTCACTTGTTAGAATACTGTTTAAAGGAATAACAAGCATGAAAGAACTCCGGTATTGTCCGTTCTTTTCCATGCATTTTTAAAGTCATTTAGGCACCTACATGGCTAAGAACAACAAAAATCTTTTCATCTTAATGCTTAAGGACAAAACGTTAAATATACGGAAAATGGCGATGTTTGCCGGGTCATTACGATGCTTGACAACAATGAATGTAAGTCCTTACCGCCAGTGCTGCATTAACGTATTCCGTTTACAATTTAGACAAATTCCGTTTCTTTCGGCATCTGATATGAATAAGTGAGGAAAAAATGCTCTTGGACTAACATTTAAATGCAAGACAATACCCGAAAAGTGTGTAGGATTCGAAAAAATGCTTACTACCCTAAAATAGCGAAATGTATGAGATTTTCTATAGAAAATTCATTTCATCGAAAACAACAGAGCACGTCCTGTTATGTTTTTAAAGAATTCGGCTACCACATAGTTGATGTTTTAGATTTAACATGTCAAAAATATTGCCGAAACTGTCATCAGGAACCTTTAAATACACTTCCAAAGATTAGTCTTTTATCAATGACCATCATCTGTTATACGCCATTTCTCTCACTAGAGTAATATTACCATATATAATGATAGGAAAAAAATACGTGAAAAACGTGAAATATCATTTTAATAGATTTCTATCGAACAATGAATTTCCCCCGACTCCTCAGGTAGTGTAATTCTCTTTTGAATCATAAAACGCTGCGACAAATAATAAGATACAAGTTGGAAAACTATAAAAACCGTCTTTTGTCGATAAATTATCATATTTTATCAAAATTTTTCCGGTTGTGCCCTTTTTAAAAAAATCCCCAATTATTCCGGGAAAAACCAAATTGATTAATAAACAAAAATTTACCCGCGATCGTACATGTTTAAAAGCTTTTGCCCAAAAAAGACAAAAATTAAAAAAACGCGAGATGAAAATAAATTTTTATAATGCTTTATTAATTGTAATTTTAAAAAAACAACAGAAGAAATGTTGGCTAATTACACACTAAAATTAGCCGGTGCAATGATTTTTTTCCTGTTTAACAGTGAAATAATATGATATATTGTATGACGGTACGAATTGATGTATGGACGAATCAAAGATTGGTCTTTCAATAGAATTAATTCCAGGCATATCAATAAAATCCTGTTATCCCCATGGTTTACATTTCCTTGTGTGTGAATTTATGTGGCGTATCAAGCAATATCAACAGTCTGAAAATTGGTTATAAAACATGTATGAAATTAAAGTTATGTTTAAAGTAACGACACATTTAAAATACCGGGATTGCACTTCAAATTGGCCGTACATCACTCCGAAAGTGACAATCGTGTAATAAAGAAACGTCAGGTTAAGGAAAAACGGGGATGTTCTATGTATCTTTGTAAATAGTTTAAAAGCTTTAAAGTATTATCAACCCGTTAAGGTTATTGTGATACTAGTTTAAAGACTTGATGTATGCGTGGATCACCCGCCTTGCGTAAGGACCACACAGCAAAAGCCAAAGACAACGTTTTGTAAGCATTTTTTTACCAATGTTGGCAAGCAAAAATTTGCAATCGGTAGACACTAAGAAAGAAGAATGTTAAGTTTCATTTCATGCAAATAAGCTTTGTATATGATGTTTTGTTTACAAAACATAGTGACTGGCATATATGCATGTAAAACATTAATGAATGCCTAAGTTTACTAATTTTTTAAGATATACTACATGTATTAAAATATTTTTATCATAGAACTTTATTGAAATCTAGAAAGTGTTTCTGCATATGTTTAATTTGAATAAGCGAATGCATAAACTTTGTTAAGGGAGCAGCGTTCTCAGCCACTGGTCAAGTTAACATGGTCTTTTCTTAAAATATCTGACAGGTTTTTTTTTAATAACAAAATGCATTCTTATTGTGTTAACCTCCTTTTTAAGTGTGTAGAGGTTAAACCGTAACATATATTATTTGTGATTACTTAAAAATTGTTAATAGGGACTGTTTAGCAATTATCAGTACACTGTATTTTCAAACTTCAAATTTGAGCATAATACATCTTTGAGATATCCAAAAACATCTAAATTCTTGAAACAAAATATATATATGGTTTTTGCATTATCAACTTCATTTAAATACAATGGTCATTAAAAGGCACGTTAATATTTTGATTAAACGTATACTTCATATAACACATAAAGATGTCCTTTTACCGGTTTAATAGGGTAAACTAAGAACTGTAACTAAGAAACTACGATATAAACTAAGAACTATATAGAAACAAACATCTAAGAAAAACATAATATGTTACATGTAAAAGAAGCAGCCGTGTTAAACAAACCTTGTTTTGAAATTTAAAAATTATCATTTCGGTTTATGAATTTATTCTTAATTAGAAAAAAAATCATCAGTGCACAATTTCGAACTTACTAAAATATTTTCAAGAAGGTTTTGTTCGCAATGACAAATGACTTTTAAATGAAACAATTTCACATAAATCACCGCTTACTGATTTGAATTAGTCATTTCACCCAACCTACTGTGGCTCAAATTGTGTTTCAACAGCGTGTTTTGAAATTTGAAAACAGTGCGCCGATGAGTTATGGACATTTCGGGGTACCTTCAGCAGTGGGACCACACAACTAGGTGCAAAACAATTGACTTCCTCAGATTATCAAATTTACAGGCAGGGCAGCTCCTTTTCAAACTGTACTAATTTAAAATGGACATTCTAGAACCAAAGACAGTTTTCATCCATTTCACAAATTAAAATGTATCATAGTGGAAAATGCACTTAAGTTGAATTAAATCCCACAACGTTAGACGCTTGAGAAATACGAAACCATCTCTTAGAAAATTTATGTGACAACCAAACAGAAAACACATTTATTTGAGTGAAATATTTTGAAGCTAAATTCCGCTCGTTTCTTGTACCTGGGAACCGTTGGGGGAAGTGATAATAGGGTCATTTCATCAGATCGGCGATTAATTGATTTTGAATTTGTCATATTAGCATAGAAATTATCTTAAAAAGTGATTTACGGCGGAAAACATGAATATTGCCTTTGATTGGAGATTTACAATAAAAAAAAGGCTTATGATTCATAGAAAATCCATTTTGATGATTAGAAAACGGTTTCCTTTCTGGTTTAATTTGCACGATTAAAAAAAGGGTTGAAGGGGTTTGAAAATATCAGTCTAAATTTGTATGTGGTAAAATGATAGAGTTTGCAATAGTTTCATACAAGTTACCGGGGGTAAATGAAAGATATATTGTGCTTACTTTTTTCCGTATATGTTTGAAGCATTTAAATTAACAGTTACAAAAAACATTGTGGATGCAAGATAAACTTGATCACTGTCGTTAAAATACATCTGATTTTCAAATCTAATTTCGTCTGCTTAGCTGTTGCTTTGGGGTAGTGGACGGTAGATTGACTTTCCACTGCCGTCCATGAACAGGCTCAATAAAGACGAACCTACAACCTTTTCAATTTTGTTGGTTTGGGTGTTCTTTCGGTGTTTCGTATTTTTCTGTTTTCATGTTTGTACATTTATCCTGAAAATATTTAAATCTTTATTTTGTTCAGCAACACTTTCGTTCCAAATTATTTCGGACTCATGACCTTCCAGCCAGTAGTAATGAAGTTTGACAAACAAAATTAAGTTACGTTTCCACTTTCAGCTGTGAAATCAACAGCGTTTGATCTGATGGAAGTTTATTACGCGAATTGTTTCCTGAATTAGCTTTAAATGATGCTGGGGTTGATTGTTTTTTATGAAACTATATATAAGCAACGTTTTTTTAAAGAGCACGTAGTTCATATTCGTAAATTCTTGATAATGAAAGTATCTATATTCTCTTGATGAATGCACTTAACATACACCATTCTATCACTCTTCCGTTAAATAATACCAGTATTGTCTCCCCTGAATTAGTGTGTAAACAAAATATCAGTATATATTTTCTTATATCAATGAATGAATAAAATGCGTTTTGTTTAATTTTTAAGATAGAACCAAACTATTCTTAAAATGTACTTGTTTTATGACAAGATGCGAGTATTAGAGCAATTCGTATGCCATTGCATACGAATTGCTCTAATACGTGTACCTTGTCTTAAAATCTTGGTCAATGCAAGAGAACACTCATGTTGCATTTCGAGCCAGACATCTTTTGTATCATTTTTGAAGTTAATATTTGCATTCCATTAGAAATGGTTGGACGGTTTAAGAACATTATAACTGTCTTAGTCTGTCTTGTGCGTTGGTTAAAGCTATATGGCAAATTATATAACTCTTTCATGTGACATATATATGTGACAGACATACGTTTTCAGTATTATATATGTGTCGTTTTTACTTTTTAAACCATGTAAATCGTTCAACAAAGCTGCTTTTTTATAATTATTTCAATTAGTAGAAGACGACTAAATTTATTTTCGCCATTCAAATCACGTAACCGGATGTCAAAATTTCGTTCAACTTCGCGTTCGAACGTAAATTCATCTTTTATTTTCATCCCCTGGTCATGACTGATGGAATATTCAAGTTTAAGGAACGAAAAGGCACATTAAAACGATATAATATGACTGTAAAAGTGAAGGAAAAACGACTGTATGATGACGATTATACCAGCCAGCTAGGCCGAGTCATATGCCTAGTTCAGATGCTAATGGCATTGTTCTCAATCATGGAATTGGAAGAAAAATCATTGTAACGAACATTTTACTGTCTACATTATAATTACATGGCCTTAAAGGTGGCATAAAAGAAGTCGTAAAAGGTTCTTTTAATTCCAACGTCGACACCATTCGAAATTAAACGCGGGCAACGTGATACGAAATCGAATACAACACTCAAGAATTTTACGACGTCAATAAAATGTTGCTCCTTATTTGAGGAACGTCTGCCTTGCCAACAACAAGGTTCGCGTCGCATTTTTTTTATTCTTTTTCTTTTATTGTAGAGACTTAATTCGAATTTGCATATAGATTCGGTCCTTGCCGAACGCGTTTTATGACCATACTCGCCTAAGATGTTTTATTCAAAAATTTAAGCCACTCTGAGAAGCATAGAATGACTTTGATGTTTCACAGACTAATCTGTAGTTTAACATGTAAATTTGACATCTTGGAGAGACAAAGAACTCTCATTCTGGTAGATTAGCGCACGTTTTCTACGTCATACTTGTGACTTTAAGTTGACACCTTTTGTGGCTTTATATGGAACAGACTGTAAAAACAGACAAATAAGTTGAATTACATTAGCTAACAAGAAAAAAACATAAAGGGTAGACTGTAATGGAACAGTTATAAATTCAATTGTTCAAAAAGAACGTTAAACAAATTTATTAAATGTAATATCAATACTTTTCTATGTATGTGAAATTTTGAATAAGTACAAGAGAACTTAATGCGGATAGCTGTTTCATTATCTTGTCCTTCTGGACATTTGATTAATATACATACTTTGTTGTGCTGTAAAAAAGAATACAGATTTAGCCGGTGCTAGGGGGTGTTAAAGATGTTGCACTTGCCATTGTTTAAAAAAGTACAAGAGGACTTAATACGGGTAGTTGTTTTATTATCTTGTCCTTCTGGACATTCGAATAATAGACTTACTTTATTGTGTTGAAAATTGACAACATCTGAATCTGAAGAAGGTGTTAGGAGGGCGTGAGAGATGTTGCACTTTCCATTGTTTAAATAAGTACAAGAGAAGTAAATACGGATAGTTGTTATATTTTCTGGTCCTTCTGGACATTTGATAAATATTTTACTTAATTGTGCTGAAAATTAAATGCATCTTAAGCCGGTGCTAGAGGGCGTGAAAGAAGTTCCACTTTCAATTGTTTAAATAAGTACTAGAGAAGTGAATACGAATAGTTGTTACATTTTCCGGTCCTTCTGGACATTTGATTAATATACTTACCTTTTTTGCTGAAAATTGAATAAACATCTTCAGCCGGTGCTAGGGTGTGTGAGAAATTTTCATTATCTCTCATGAACTCAATCACACCGAACCTGCAATTTTCACTTTTAAAGGTAACTTTGTTTTTATTGCTCTCGATGTATATCCCTTTCCATGATTTTTATCAAAATAACATTAACAGTTCCTACAAATATTCAATACTATCATATTGTGTTGGCAATTTTGGAACATTTCAAATATAACATATCTTTTTTTACATGATCATAATTGTATTCATGTATAATTAAAAAGTAAAGTTCTGATGCTATTCTGTATTTCAATTGTTGAGTTCTCTCCTTTTGTTTTAAGCACACATATACTTATTTTCTTTTGCTAGGGAAAAATAGCTTAACCTTTAAAAAATGACATAAAGGGGCGAGTTTTTTTTCATTCATACTTGTTTACCTTCTACAGAAAACGGTGTCGGGGTGCAGTTAAAGGAATTTACTTTATGGACAAGCTGTAGAACCCAAGCAATATGTATCTAATTCTATCTCAAGAAATCATTCTGATTCTTTGATAATACATATAAATAGCCGTGCTAATGAACACAGCCAATTTTTTGTTTTAAAATAGCAAGTTTTAACTTAGAATATAATTTTTTAAATACATTTATACATATATTACATTTTACTATTCATATAATGACACAATAATTATAACAATTAGTTTACGAAAGACTAAATTCTAGATTAGTAGAAAACTGAAACGAATATAGTGGTTTTTAAAAGATATATTATCATATCATAAGAAAGATGATCCCTCGGAAGCATTTAATCACAACAAAATAACATGGGAATTGCAAACTCGGTTTGATTGAGTCTGTACATTAGGGATAAGTGCATCATCCCTCACGCCCCATAGCACCGGCAGACATAAACATTAAATACAGACATTAACTGCTAATATGAAATTGACCCCGGACATTGAGATAGAATGGCCATTAATCTCTCATCTCTGATTCAACAATCATGTTGAATAAGAAGCCGGTCATTTACGGAGAAATTGGTAACTACGTGGTATATGCCTCCTAGATATAATCAAAACAAATGAAAATGAGGCATATATATACCAATGTTAAGCAGTTATTTGTTACAGTGACAAACTACGTCTTAATGATTTTATATACTATTATAGCTTTGTTTAACAAACAATTTCGAAACTATTTGGAAGTACTGCGTTTCATTAAATTTTGTATCTGGAACGTGATATAAGTCTAGTCATTTACAAAATAACCATATTACAATATCCAAAGTCTAAATACCAGCTGAGCTTATCTTCAAAAAGATTTCGAAGCAATCCACTGTATCATTTAGTTACATCAAATATGTATGAATGAACAAAATATGATCACGGGCGACAATAAAAGTCACTTCAAAAAGCAAACCTTTACAATTTGTTACGCTTCTTTAGTTTGAAAAGCAAACTAGCATGTAACGATCTCGTCTAAAAGGACCATATTTGGATATAATTTTAAATAGTTAAAGTGATATAAAACAGCCACTCTTCCAACCTGTCAATCAGAATAACTATAAATGTCACTTTTAAAGTCAGAATGAGAAATGTTTAGATTTAAGGAGAGGTTAGACTCTGTGTGATAAGCATCTCGTGCTGGATGCACGAGGAATGGATGGAAAAATGATATTTAGGTCAGTAAGTTTTGTAAAAAATAAAAATGACTGAAATTAAGCTCTCTCTGTATTATAGCAATATTATGTCACAAATGTCTCTTTTATATAAAAAAATGGCCAGAAAAAATCAGTGTTTTTAATTAAAGTTGTACACTCCAAGAGAAATATGTTAAATGTTCAAATGAATTAAGATATGAGTTTCAACGAATTTAGTCAAAAATCGTGTGAGTCACGAGCGCGTAAATATATCTAACACCTTAAGTTCCCCCCCTGGTGACATATTACACGGTGAAGATGTCTATTTAATAGAAGAACATGTTACCATCTCATTCAAAAGAAAAACGAAAAACTCATTTTTCTTCGGCAGTCGCAATCCCTCAGCGCTTAATAGGGGCAACACGCTCGATGTCAAATAGTTCGCTTAAACATGAAATACACCCCATTCTTAATCAAGTGATTCCCATTAAAGCGGGAGATACAATTATAATGTTTAGTTTGAGCCACAAGAAACCCATATTTCACCTTGGCAGATTCCTATGTGAAAGCAGCGGGCTTTAACAACCGCCTAGTCCATTAGTTTGATACATCGGAAAAAGTTCGCATACTTCTTGCGGCAACGAGGAGTGCGGAGGAATACTTGACAGGCCATTTGCAATTAAATTAATATCTCTAAGAAAATGATGTACTGAACTGAAATCATGACAAATTCTGTAAAGTTCTGACATAATAGGTAAAATCGTAGAAACGATAATTGTAAAGAATAATGCTGAAAGTTGTGTGGGTTCAAGCGGACTTGAAATAGACAGGTCTATTTGCGGCTTCTTTTTTGCTTACATTGATTCATTTTTAAACCTACGTGTTTTTTTTTCTTTCAAAACATTCAAATACATAAGTTCTTACTCATCATCTGTTTCACCGATTTACTTACATCATTTGAACATTGATATATCAAATAGATTCGTTTACCATACTCATAAAATAATATCATTACATTTATTTCATAAACAAAAATGTGAATACCTTAAAATCTTGCCCTGATTACTCGATAACAATCACTTAACTGTTAGAATACAAATTAACAAGGTTTCTGTGTTGACCTACCCACCTGGTATCGTGTAGTAAGCGGTATTCAAAACTCTTAAAATATTAAGAAAAACGCAGAGATATAAAAGCAATTGCGATGAAATATTGGTTTGCAATCTTCTTAAATTAATAAAACATTATATATCAAATATTCACATCTCTCTACCCCTTTTTCTCTATTCATGTGATCCACGTGTGAGCTAATAGATATCGTAGACGCTTACCTATCTCTACCCATAAATATACTTTACCACCGTTTTAGAGTGCTCGACTGACATGTTAGAGTGATATATGGGTGTATATGGGTGGCCATGAACACTAGTCTTGCGGGAGTTCCTAAGTCTAATAGGCACCCGGGGCAACTGTACAAAAACCCTCTGAATTGATAGCAATAAAAACACTTGTCCTAACCAGATCAAAAGTTTGAAAAGATTGAATACTGGCGAAATGAATTTCGTGAGGAAAACAGTTTAAATGCTTATCTGATTATGTAGTTATATATATTTTTTGTAATAGGTTATTTTTCTAGATTGTATACAATTTAAGTAGCATGGCCCTTAAGTCTATAAGGAGTATACCCCATTACTCTTAAGACAGACTTAAAGAGCGTATACTATTTCTTAAACAAAGAGTTTTTAGCTCTTGTTTCAGACAAACATTGGTGCTAATTGCCATTCTTATATACATTCTTATTGCCATCCTGGAGCATGCCTGTTACAATTGCCGTTTTTCAAGTATCAAGTGTTTGCCATTCTGTGACATATATATTATTTTTCATTCTGTAAAACAAATTCTAATTATTATTCTAAAACATGGATTATGTGCGAATTAGAAACAAGTTGAGTGCTTTTCTGAAACATAAGTTAATTACCTACAAAAATGAGTTTTCTAATTGATTTTCGGAAATAAGAAGGAAAGAATCCACCAATTAATTAATGAAAAATGTTAAAACTAATATAAGGAATAGTGAGTGTTGTTTTTTGTCATTTTGTTGTTGCTGTTGGTTGATTGGTTGGTTTCACGGCGCACCAACAAAAGTTTAGGTCATATGCGCCGAAACAGGAACGATGATTTTGGCTAAACTAGGGTGTTACAAACTTAAAGCAACACCACGGGTCAAAACCACCCAACCTGCTGAAGCTAAGAGATGCAAAGACTCCAGTTATTCAAACCAATTTAGTCGCTTCTAATGATCACAAAGGGATAAACGGTGCCTGTAATTCTGATGAATCAATCCTTAAAGACAACCCCTCAGCCACAAGAAGGACAGGGGATAGTGATCCAATTGCCTACAGAGATCTTAGCAATTTCTATTCTAAAACATATAATAATATTGTATTGTTTATTTACTAATTTACCATTCAAAAGCATGTGGTAATTGTCATTTTGTAACATATACAAAATTCCAATGTGTAACATATACAAAATTCCATTGTGTAACATATGCTAATTGCTTCATTTTAAAACATGTGCGAATTCCAATGATAAAAGCTATAATCATTTCCATTCTGAATCATGTAGTAAATGTTTTTAGACAACATCAACTAATTACCATTTAGAAAAAAAATGAATTTAAGATTTAAAAAAAAAACTACTTGATGATACTAATTTATATATGCCAAGATGAAATTGTTACAAAAAAGTCGATTAAAATCTTAATGTTGATCATTTGTCGTTTGTATCTTATATTAATTGCACCATTTTCAAACGTGTCAGTGTAACCGGTATGAAAACAGCCTTTCAAATTGAATATTTATGCTCCACGGTCGGATACTTTCTGTATAAATGTGCATTTTTTTATTTTGTCTCTTTCTATATCCTAGTTTGTATCAAATTATAAATCTAGAATAATACAAAAATAAACATATTTTGTGTGAGACAATCATTTCTATTATATTTTTTTATAATACAACGCACGTACCATTGTTTATTTTTGTTATGCTAACTTAAATATTTCAAATATACTATGTATATTAAGAAATAGAAAAAGGGCCCCCTGACATTCCAGGTTTCAACTCCATAATACCTTTGTGTGTTTTAAATTTGAATTATGAAGGGCTATCTGTGCGTTACATGGACTTTCAATAAATGTTTTCGATGGTTTGATAAAAAGGCACTGTGACCAGAAAAAATAAGGTTCAACATTGCAAAGGGATGAGAGTTTTGAAGTCGGCTTTCTTAAGAAGTCAACCAAATAGGCTCTTATGGTTTAGTTTTTGTCTTTTGCTTCATGTTTTATTTCTTTTTAGTAACTTCCTTTATGTTCTACTCGTATACTTGTTTTTAACTTAACCATCTTATGATTTTGCTAAAGTTTGTTTTTATATAAGTAAGAGCATAGAGTAATTGTTAGGCTGGGAGATTTGGCAAGAATTTAAAAGATTTGAATGTTAAAAGGTCATTATGCCTCTAAAGTGATATCTTTATTTCGCATGTTTGATTTCTAAAGAATTAAAAATATGGATTTCTGAGGCATAATGTGCCTTTAAGATAACTTGTTTTGTGTGTTTTTCATTATCATTATTTGTTGTTTTTTACGCTTTATTATAAATCTACTCAAGATTATTTGGCATACTGTTATTCTATTGATGCACCAGTATTATTAAACAGGCTTAGAAAGACTGCAACTTTCTATATATCGCGTGTATTATCAAATCTTTTCTGAATATATTTAGTGTTTTATAAAATCATTCCCATATTATATAAAAACAAAAGTTTCTACTTGCATTTTTATTTCGGGCGTTTTAAATTCAATTCCAATTCTTAAATTATATATAAAGCTTAGGTAATGAACCCACTTTATGAGGTGCATTGAATAATGTAAAAGCATTAATTTTTAAGATGTTATCAGAGTGATAGGCATTTTATGTTCCGGCACATATTGGGTATACAATTTCATATCGCACATATAATTCGCCATAAAACACATTTTCAATGTGTCTGTGTCACTTAAAATATCTATCATTTCATTTTCATAGCCTTTGTTTTGTATTCTTATTTCCTACTTATATGAAATGTAAAACATATTTTACATATCTCTCATTTTATATCAAATCCCTTTTAAATATTCAGAATTTGATACTTGTTTATATGGCGTAATCTTATTTTGAATATAGTTGTTCACAATATAACGTATAATTTTGTTTTTATTCGGATGCTTATAATATATGGCATATTTCATTAGTATGTAGTAAAAATATTTGAATTATGTAAAGATTTTAAGATCATAATATTATGTTTGATGGAAGAATAACTGCATTATATAGGGCTGAATACAGTCTTTTAAGAGCTTTAAAATGGTATAATGCTTTGAAAACTGAGAAATGTAAGTTTGATAAAATAATATTTTAGTGTTTAAGTTCAGTCAATGAAAATAAATCGAGCACGTTCAGTTTCCGGGTAATGTGCAAACGTCAAAATGAGCAATAAATACAAAGAACTAAGCTAATGATTTGGCAGCTCAACGTTTGATTAAATAAATAAAATGAAATTTAAGTTTTAAAATATATATTATTTGAAGAACATGTGTAGATTGAGCTCATTACAACATTATTTTTCCTTTTTATGTATATTTTATTACATGAAAATATATAATGCCTATTGTTTTATGTTTTAAAACCAAAGTTTTGAATTAAAGTTGTTAAATTAAAGTTTAATACAATCAATTCTTTCTTGTTTCAGACACCCTGAGACCAAAATAATGGAACATTGTGAACAGAGACCATCATTCATGTAAGTATGCCTATAGTCCCTAATTATTATGCATACACTTAAATAAACGGCATGTTTTACTGGTGAAAGTTATATACAAACATTGTGTGGGTTAAGGCATTTTAT
Source organism: Ruditapes philippinarum (assembly GCF_026571515.1). Classification (NCBI taxonomy): domain Eukaryota; kingdom Metazoa; phylum Mollusca; class Bivalvia; order Venerida; family Veneridae; genus Ruditapes; species Ruditapes philippinarum. The sequence goes on along the minus strand of NW_026852332.1, from coordinate 96,173 downwards.
ATTTATAATGTTTATGCAAATAATACATTTTTGTTTAGTTCCCACTTGTTAGTAGGGAAATGGGTCAACGTTATTTTGAATATTAAACTATTCACTAATCACGGATAATGTTTCTCTAGAAATCAAATTGAAAGAGAGAAGATTAGCCTTTCTGTTGTTTAGATGTATTACTGTCAGGCTTTAATATCAAAATATAAAATGAAAAGCAAAGTAAAGATCTGGCAGAAAAGCCTTGGTTTAAGAATTCCGGTTGTTTGAAATATGTGATGCTCGTTTAATTCTAAGGGGCAACTCGAAAAGCAATAAACAGTTCTATAAAGTTAACTGACCAAAGAGATGACCACCGTTTCACGTCTAGAACACAGAAAAAGTGCATCTGGTTTTTCCACATGCGCAAGACTACGGGTAATATTATCCTTTTATCTTTTACCTTGCATGTGATTTTTATGATTATTTCTATCATCAAAATAGAATATGAAAAAGACGGGGACAACATTTATTGGTGTTTACGAGCATCATAACTGGACATTACTTTCGACTGTTTTCAAAAATGCAGATTTGAAATACAAACATGAAACAAGTGCCGAGCAATAATGTAAAATTTAAACCTCTGTCAGGATAAAAAGTGAGTTTTAATCTTACAGACATCAAAGGAAAATGTTCACGTGTGCAAAATGCTTTATTTCCTCTGAATTGTACGATTTGCCGCGATTTTTTGTGTGCTTTGGCGTTTTTCAAATTTATGCTTCTGCAGTGAAGAATTTAATCGGTTTTATTTTGTTTGCAAAATCAATTTAAGCTGGATGAGTATGTTTTACATAGATTAAATATTCACTGAAATTTTCAGGCAAATATTATAAGAAATAAAATAGTGTCTAGGAAAAATCCCATATGTTGATTGTTGAATAAAAACAAATGTTTCTGTTTAAGGCAAACAGCGAATTTTTGTTTTACATTTTCAGTAGCTAGTTACAATTACAGGCGATTGAAAATTGATAAAAACATGATATTTTACAAAAATTACAAACAAACATGATTACTCAATTTATCAATCGTCACTGTGTCTCATATGATTTGAAAGAATTCCGGAAATAAATAAATAAACAAATTTTGTAATCAACTGATACTCTTCTTCAATACCTTGTATACAAAGCACACAAATTAACATCGCTTGGTTCAAATGTTATTCTAGATTAACGATGAACATAATCAAATCCAGACGGAACGCTTCTGTAAAGCATATGTGTATGTTTTGCTTTCTTTAAGTTTCAAAGTGTCCGTACAAAATTTTAACCAGAGTTACGTCTTAAAATTATTTTACATTATTTCATAAAACCCCTATAATTTAATTCAACGTTGTTGCACATAGGTCAGTCAAAAAACTTTGTTTCCGCTTCATACTACAGTATTGTTGTTCGAATTTAGAACATTTAACAAATATTGAAGTTTAGAGTATAAATAGTATAATTTTGACTAATTTGTTGTTGAAAATTGTTGTCCTTGAATAACAACAAAACAATCAAAATGTAAGCTATTGGACCGTATAGTGGATAATTTTCCAAGAAATAAAGATATTTTAATAAAATATTTCACTTTCAATATATTCAAAGACTTTCAGGCAGCCTGACAATCATTACCCCTATAGTTTAATTCATTTCCGATAATAGGATATCATTGTACAAATTCAACTTGCACACGAAGAGACAAAAAAGAATCAAACAATTACAACGTGCTATCTGGACCCTTTGCTACAGAGACCATTTGTGGTCAGAACATTTTAAAGACCTTCTGTGCAACACTCTATGTTGCCATGGTAATCTCTATGTTTCTAGTTAAAGATCTTGTTAGATCTGTTACATTAACAGATTTGGGAGAAATTCTAGGAATATTGCATACAGGAATAAATGAATTTGCCAAAATTTTGGAAATTAATTCCGGGTTTTATTTGTCCATTGAGCGAAATGAACAGGGCAGTGTTTCGTGACAATTGCTGATTGAATGTTTGGTCTGTAACTGTACACGGAGACAGGAGCCAAATGGAGTTTTTATTATCTTCTCTCAAGAGTTGATTCTGGTTTCAGACAAGAAACTTCTTTAGATAGTGTTGAAGGCCAACGAGCCTTCTAATATTCTGACTCAGAATCTTTTAACGTCTATTCGTATTAAAATTTAAATGAAATATTTGAAAAAAAAACGAAATGAGAAATAAAAAATAAACTGACCATTTTGTTGTGAACAAAGCAATAAATGTAATACTTAATTAACTTTAAGAATAACAATATATCTGACAGATGTTTTGAGTTACAGCAAACGTTTTTGTAAATCGTTTTGCATCTGAAATCTTCTTACATTTTTTTTCTTGAATAAGGTACATGTATTATAACATCTGACTTTGTTCTTAATTGATTTTTTCCAAGTAATGATAATAATCCATGTCTTTATATTGAAAAAGTGTACTTATTGCAATGGAATATGTTGTTTTAATGTAATAAAATATTTGTAGTTGTAAATAAATCAGGTTTGCAATCAGCATAATTCATTGCTATATTGAAATATATTGCTCGATATGTATGGTTGTGTAATGCATAGTTCTCATTAAGTCCAAGAATCGGACAAAAAAAAAAACACTAATAGGCATATCTGTAAATGAAAAATGATATTTGTATTGCAAATTAGTACCGAGTTATGTTTAACATTGCAATGTGTAAATCAAAATGCACGTTTTAATACTCATTACTCCAGTTATATTAAATTGATTCATTTCACGTCCATGAAGGAATTTCTTACTTAATTACAGGGTAAGCCACACGATCAAAGTTATATCGCAAGTTCATTTCCTAAACCATAATTTTCATGAAAACATAGCCGGGTCAACAAAGTACGTTTTGCTTCAGTTTAGCGTAAATACGACAGCGCCAGATGCCCTATTACCTAAGGAAAAAAGTAGTTTAATTGTGGTTTGGAGAAATCGCAAAAAAAGTTTCAATTTAATTGTACATATATACTATGTATATACATACACTGCATACACAATTCATATGTAAACAAAATCCAGTTAATATGTTTCAAGGCTATTGTTGCTTGAACCAATGAACCATTATCTAAATTTATCCGCGAGCATGAAATGTTTTATGAGGAACTACTTTTTAACGCGGATGCATATACCAGAGTTTTTCACACGACTGATTCAATGTAATAGTAAAGATGTATTTAATACGATAGGAATAAGAAACGAGCGTTCCGTTTATTGAATTTCGAACGTTTAATTGACTCTCGTGTGGAAAAATCGGTTATTAAACAAACTTCAAAGACATTGGATAAGCACTCATATTTTGACGTGTGATACCGTATAGCGGTGTTGGTTAGTTCCAATACTTTAAGGGGCTTCAATACTTCACCAACAACAGTTCTGATTGCGCCCAAGTTGTGTAAAGATGTCTAAAAGTTAAGGCAATGATACCAGATAGATCACAGTATTCCCAAAATATCGGATTGTTCAAGGTAACAGCTTTTATATTGATAATTCTTTCTCTCAAGTTATAAAAATGATGTAAATATGTACTTAAATTCATCCAAACAAAAGCTTAAGCAGTCTAATAGCAATTAAATCTAATGGAGGCGGACCACTGTACATTTAATGGCCGCTAAAGCGATCTTGGGACTCTGTATTGCAATAACCTCATCTGATGGGCAATATTATTGTTTTGCGACCCATAATTTTCATACATTCACATTTTAAGCGTAATTCCAACAAGCTTTAAACTTTTATTACATCTATAAAGCTGTATTGCATTTCACATAAATAGGCCGTATAAAGACAAACGATATTGACGTATAGTTTTATTTTATGTTCGAATAATTCGTTGTTTGCCGAGATTTTTTTGATAATGATACATAGGTATAGACTAAGATGTGTTTTCTAGGAGTTTTGGGTAATGAAAATAAAGATTATTTTGACGCATGGAACAGAATCCGGTATGCATATAATTGTATCGTATGCGTGGCTCTTTCACCATTTATGGCAGAACATAATGGCATTTTAATGTTTAATTTCATCCTATAACTCCAATTCGCCTCATACTTGATGTCATAAAACGGAACTAACTTAAGCAGTAAAAGACAAAACACGCAGTGAATTTTTGGTGAAGCCATTTTGAATTTAATTTAGAAATTAGGTGGCTGGCATTTGTAGATTCATTTCAACTTCATTTTTATAAATATTATGCTAGTCTTATACGGATTGTGTGAGCATAAAATCAACAGTACTTAGACTTCATCTTGATCAGAAATACACTTTACATTTTAATGTTTTAATTATATTTGACATTTTGAGAGAGGAGTTTATGAAGGATTTATTAAAATGGAGGCACGCATAAATTGGTAATAAATATTCATTTATTCAAATTTTGAAGAAAAAAAAAACAATGTATATTTTAACTTTGTCAGTATTATAGTTTGAACATGTTTTTGGTAAACTTTACATTTCTATAGTCATTTACAATTTTGAACATTTCTCGTCATGAAGATTTTACCTAATGTTAAACCTCATTTTATCTATTTTCAATTTTTGAAATATCTTTTAGATTTAATAGTCTCGTTTAAGAAACTGTCAAAAGAAGTATATATGTACAGAATGAAATAAACTGTCGGTGAAGTTACTAGAACAAATATGTTTTCAAATAACAACAACAATTTGTTTTTGTTTACTGTCTTTATATTTTTTTTTGTATTTTGTGTAACATTTTCTTACACATTTAGGGCTATACTCTAATACTAAAACACCTTGCATAAAGCAGAAAAAAACATTATATGTTTATGCTTGAACTATATTCAATAGATTGATATGAATTTAACAAGCAAAAAATAAAGAACATTATTTGCAAAAAATAACTTAAAGATTAACACATCTTAAAATATTTAAAATCAAATAAAACACATAAATAATAATATTCATTATTTTAAAATTGATTTATGATGACTTTCATCGCGTAAAATGATCTAAATGTCATACACATTTCTTTGATGTTTTCTTAAATTAAGGTACACAAAAAATCCCGTCATCAACACAAACTAAATTTCATAGTGCATATTTCAATTTAAAAGATATTTATCTGGCTAGTACAAAAATCCCCGAATAACGCATTTTGATATAACTTAAAATCCGTGTTTTTTTTTCTTTTCTTTTGTTTTCGTGGACGTCTTAATTCAATTTGAATATGTACAATTCAAAAGCATATCTGTAAAAGTGTCAGCCTATTTCGCTGTGACACTGATAGGGTTTAAATGATAATTTACAGCTCATAAGAGCACTTCAACATAACTCTTTATAACAATATATATTTATTTAATAAACCTCAATGTGCATTTGAGATATATAAATCATACAAACGAACTGCGGTATGATCAGGATTTGTATTTTTGAATAAAATGACACTTTTACAAATTTGTGGTAAAAAAAATATGAATGCAGATAAAATAAGTGTTTTGTACCCAGGAGTGTTATTGAAAATAACTATATTTTATACAACAGTACTGTTTTATAAACAAATTAAAGGGGAAATGTTTTGTCTGTGATCAAATATAATTTATTACTATTAACTCTACTTTAATAATTGTATAAATTCACATGTTTTAACATATTTTAAAATGTGACTCAGAAAAATAAAGTTATGAACTGAATTGAATTGAATATAAGAAAGAATATAAATGAAATAAGAATCAAACTCTGTGATTTTACACAATATAAATATCTGTGTAAAAGAAACCACATTGGATTTTTTTTTGCAATCTTCTTCCTTAGATTTCAAAAGGTAAACAATGTGAGTATCAAGATTTCTTTAAGGAATTAAAATGCTGAAACACTTTCATCCTTAACTCAAGTACATCAGCAGTAACAAAAGCAGTTGTTTTGTGAGAAAACGCATGCATGTGAATTATTTCCAATTATTTAAAGCATATTCAAGTCCATCTAGGAGTTATTTATAACAAAAAGCATTCAAAAAGTTATTGCAAAAATATAATTCAAATAAAGAAGACAAAGAATTTACTATGTCCTATTTCTTTTTATAAAATGTGCTATAAATCATCTAAATTGTCCTTAGAAAATGCAACATGATGCATATGCAAAAAGACTTTTTCAGCATAAGCAATATTGCTAAATAACAACAAATTGTATGATTTGCAAAAAAGGAATACTATGTTTGAAAATTATAGATACATGTATAATTATTCAACTGCTTTAATGTTCAACTAAGGCAGGATTGATAATTTTCTAGAATTTATTGTTTCATTGATTTTGTGCAGTACGCCTTGCATTAATAATTTACTAAACTATCTGCATGACCGTACATGGCGGATAACATTAAAAATTTAATAAATTGAGAGACATAAATCAAAATAAAACTGTCGCATTTTGGTGAATTAAGCAGCAGCTAGAAGCATCGCGTTTGAATTATTAGCATATGTGTAATAAATATACACGTCATGCAATGCTTTCTGTGTAAGCATACGTGTAGTATATACAATCTTAATCAGTTAAATTACGATGGTGTAATATCTTTAGATATATCAAAAATTAGTGACACTATCCTAATTTTTAAAAATCTATTTATCTAATATTTTCAAGTTGAATTTGTTGATCATAATTATTTTCCCCATTAATGTTTTGCAAGTATCACAAAATAGTACAATCATCTGATATTTAAATGGATAATACAGAGTCCAATATTTTAATGTATTTTCAATTATATCAAGAAGAATTAGAATCTTTTATTTGTAAATTAACTCTCAAACGAGTCTATTCAAGCTTTCAAATTATATACATGTATACATAAGTAAATTACTAATTACATAGAAAGGGGATGTGACTACAAGTATTTCTTTTCTTTGATGATTTATGGTTATATAAAATATATTGTATATTTTGGAAAACGAAGTAAACTCCCCCAATCAGATAAATAAACAAATGAAAACATTCATACAAAATAAATTCTAAACAAAGCACCAGCTGTATCTTTGATATAACTATACTTCATAATTTGCACTTTCAAAAGTATACTGTTGATTTAATCACCAAGCCTAAAAGTAAAAATAAAATCATGCATATTTATGACAATTTAGAGTAAAAATATCAAATGAGAAAATACAGTAATGTGAGCAACCATAAGTCATTTACAATCCACATAAAATATTTAAATATATGTCAAACAAATCATGCCAAATAGACCTCCCTCCATTAGGTGCTGGGTAGTAATATGGTGATAAATCTAGTAAATGCAGCTCAGTTTTGCATACACTGCAATATAGTGATTTGTACCTAGAAATGAAATATGTTACAAAAAATCTAAAATAATTCTTTATGTTTTATTTGTCTTTGGAACGTTTGTTCTAGAGGTGTTTGCTTGAAAGATATTAACATTTAAAAAGAAAATTGCTATGAATATATATGTAATTTTTCTTTATAATTATCAAATCTTAATAATGGATAAGTTATACTCAAATATTTGCTAGAATTAATTCATCTCTATGTTGTATAATATAATATAGTATAATATGATAGTATTAAAATGATATAACTGTTTTTAAATTCATACTATTTTATATCAACCATATTCATACTATTTTATATCAACCAATATTCTGCTATTTACATTACTTAAAAACAAAGTGAAATGGTCAGGTTATATATTTTATTATTATTTTCTTCTTCTCTTTATAAATAACCAGAACAACTTCTGTCAGACAAGTGTACAAATATATTTCACTGGACTCAAAATGGGATACTTATGATTATATTAAAAACATGTTCTATTGATCTTTAAAAATCTTTATTCTGAAGTGATTACATGTATATACATGTATATTATTATTCATCTGAGTTGCAAAGCATGCCAGTAAGCTTTTACCTATTAATTACACAAAATCTCATGTTTGAATTTTAATAGAAATGCAATTTACCCATTTAGAAATACACAAAATAGGCGAAATTTCAGGTTCCACGAATATTTTTGTTTGACTCTTGATTTACAGGGCTTACAATCACAATCAGAATTCAAATTCATGGCTTAATATGAAATAATTATCATCATTATTATACTTTGTTGAGAACTAGGTTTAAATTGGTCTTTAAATTCAGAAAATAAAATGTATATTCAAAATTGATTTCTTTATAAAATTCATATAATTCTTCAATGTTACTTTGTTAAGTATATGCATCAAAACTTAATTTTCTTTTCAACAGAATCGTGCAAATTCCTTTATTACATATCAAAAACAATGAAGGCAAAATAACAAAATGTGTTTTCTTCAAAAAGTCCCTGCACTCATACAGTTTTGCTAAACATAAACTGACAATCAATTAAAGTCAGTATAAGCACACATATTTTATATTTACATTTTATAATTCAATACTTATTTACATTTATGTTTATATTTACATTCAAATACATGTATACGTTTTTTTCCGACTTTTACGTCTATTGCCCTTCTTAATTCTTTACTTCATCAAATAGTTTTGTGTTCATGACAAGTTTTAATTGTTTCTTTACTAGTATTAAATAATTCAAAAAGTGTTACATAAGCTAGAATGTTAGATTATATATACGACACATGTAAACAAAACAATCGAACTTGAACCCCCCTTTTTCTTTAAACTTAACTTGACTTAACATACACTGTCTATTGATTACAGCTCTCTGCAAAGTCCTTTTAAGGAAAACATCTGTACTTTTCCCAAAGACAAGATACGTTAAATTTGTAAAAAGCCATTTATTTTCAAATGTAGTCAATATGTATGAAAATCACGTCAACAATGTTTGGTCATAAATTAGAAGTGAAAGTGTAGATCAAAATGATAAAATACCGAATAAAGTGACATGTTGCAGAAAAAGCGGATCGAGCTATGTAAAAGAAACACATTTTGTATTCATCTGAATTAAAAAAAAATCCCTGCTTGTGTTTCCTGTTTTAATTGTTTTATTTACAACAAAAACAAAAGCAAAAAAGTCCTTTATACGCTATTAATTTAAGAAACAAAACATTACAAGTTACGCCGACATTTTTTCGGTGTATTATGTTTCATTAAGTCACTAAAATTACTACAAAGTATGATTGCATATCATGTTTAGTTATTAACAGTCCGCGGATTATTCCCCTCTTCTAAAATAGTTTTAGACGTTAATGCTATATTTACAACTGATACGCCAACAAACTTAATAAAAAGCATATAACTAAACTCTTAAAAATAATTTTATGTGTATTGTTACGAAACCTAAGCCAAAATCTACACACATTTTCTAATGTTTTGTTCCATATAATCACAATGAATTGTTGAAATAAACATTATTGCTTTCGCTGGAGGCTATATAAAATATCTTTCTTAATATCATGCTATCAAATATGCAAGCATGGATCTGTAAAACAATAAAATCTTAAGAAAAAAAACAGCATTTGAACTATTCCCACACCGGTTTTCTTCTGTGTGTCCTAGGTTCCTACCACGATAGTGGAAAAATGCATAACAGATTTTGCTAAGTACCTCATTTAGCCGGATCCCCGACGGTCTATAGCCTATGCTTAAATACGCTAGACTGTATAACGTAGTTATTGAGATGAAAATGATAATTTCTTCACCACACACAAAACCCATCTATTGCCTAGCAAATTTTCAATAAATCATACGTAAAGCCCTGGGACATAATAAAACTGAATACCACACAAAAAAAAATCCCATGTGGCTTCAAGTTTTGTTAAAAGTTTTGTTACAGTGATATTTTGCAGTAGTGGTTTGAACACAGTGATGACATATTTATGTGTTTGTATATTGTGTTGGCTTTCACACATATTTTATACTGATACTCCCCTTCTCTTCCTTTTGTTTAGCTGTTAAAAGGCTTATTGTTAAAGATGTAAAGATTATTAAGCATAATCTATATATAGATTCCATTATCGACTTCAGATGAGTACAATATTTGTAACGTCATCATTTTCTGTTAAAACAAATAGAGCGTTTTGTAATAAAACAAATATCGAGATTAATCTAAGTGATATGCTAATTTACAAAGCGATATTATGTTACACAGTAACATGCTGTGTAATGTACATGTAATCAATAGGTTAAATGTTCAATACCTTGTGTCAGCAGTGCCTGACCACCCGCTTTGTTTGCTGCCTACCATTGGCACTGCATTCACTTACAGACGATTCTAACATTGCTTTATGCGCACTGTTATTGTAAATGAAACATCATTTGTGACAATGAATTAAATTTTATGGCGCATGAAAAGGTGAAATGATGTTGTTTCTTTTGATCACATAATCATCAAAACTGTGTATATGAAGTTCAATTCTATTTAAAAGTATCATTCAGAAGTCTCAAACACACGTAATTGTGATGGACATTCATGTTAAAGGTTAATCCCATTGTTACATCAACCCCTGTTCATTACAGTTTTGCTGTAAATTAGTACAGGTCTTTACAAAGATTGGAAAATATACTTATCCTAATTTTGCGTTGAGAACTTATTTGTCAAACGCATATGCAACTAAGTGTACACATATTGTGTAAATATGCGCGTGGCATTTCTTTACACAATGAATGCTAAGTTAAGGAACCAGCCTATTTTTTTTAACCATTGCCTTGCTGAAAGGTTTTCTTTATAAGGTGTGTTCTTAAGTATAAGGTGGCCCTTAATGGAATATGAAGTTGTATGTATATCATACATAATATGTACACATTTATATACATTTATTTTGACAAAAGTCTATCACTAAGTGTTTGTATTACGCTGGAAGACCCTGGCAGGAAATCCCAACTATTTTTAGTAAACATATGACCTGGAATATTTTTTATATAATGAAAGACCAATACTATTTACCCTTGAATATCTGATTCAACAGTTTTACATAAAAACATTTTATTATCTTTAGGTACGTTTAACCCCTTGTGTTAACAGTACGGGCAACATATGAGTCAAAGAACATTAGGTATTTGGCCCACGCGATACAGAAAGTTTCCCCTTTAATACACTTAACATTATTTCCACTCTCACTTGACTTTAAAAAGTTTCAAAATAGATAATGATGGTATTTCAACTACTTTGATACTTAGATACTCACCTGTACCCGGTAATAATTCTAATGTTTTGAAACGTTTTTCCGCCTCTTTGATCGTCAAGGGTATCATTAGCTTTCACCGACCCATCTTGTATGCTACCATAAGGTACCCGGACCGCTTGATTAACTGTCAACAATGCACCTGAAAATTTCCTCCTAATTTTCAATTGTCTTTTAAATGGTTTTGTTTTGCATGGATTGTGATTTTAGAAAGTTGAACTATAGTGTTGATAATGCGCATTCAAGGGAAGGAATGAAAATTAAAGAGAGCTAAATGAGTGACGTTACCGCAGGTGAACATTTTCTGTCAGCCTTTAGTTTGAAGAGTTCGTGAGGAAGGGCTATAACTATTTGAGTTTATGAATGAAACAAATGCTTCAAACAGTGGACACAAATCCCTCAAACAGAGGTTTCTGCTATGGAGTAAAAATTGACATTTAACTGTTAGTTAGATAAACATTGGAATTTGTTTGTTCTGTTCTTGTTTTTTGTTCTACTGTTGTTTTTTTTCAAACTTTTCTACCAGTGGAGTAACATACAGTTTCAGTAAATAGAGATCATGGTAGCTGTAATATATCAGAAGAACTAAATGCTCTTTATCATAAGCTTTTGGCTTTACAAGGGATGTACCAAGGGTGCTTTTGCACATTTTGTCATATTTTGCAAAACTACACAAATGTATAGTAAAGAGTCCATACCATGAAGTCACGAACTATGGGGTAACAAGTTTTCCATGAATACGTCAAAACTTCTTTAAGTTCATATACATTACACGGTATGAAGCTATACAATAACAAAAAAGCACATACACAAACAAAAATAATAAAAAAAATTGTCCCAAAAAACAAGCAAACTATTTGACAAAGGATCATAATTATAATACTATACTAATTTGTGCTGTAAGCAAAATTAGAAATATTCTTTATTGAAGCAACAATACACTCATAAAAAATAACATAAAATTATGAAGCAGTTTAAGAAATTCTGAAGCAATGAGTTTCAGCTATCACATATCCAGATATGAAATGTACATGCCCTGAAAATTCGAAACTTTCAATGTTACAATATCGAACCATTCTGGGGACATATTTTATGACTTGTACATTTTTCATGTTATTTCCTATGCTTTAGACCTTGTACTGAAATTTTTGGCAAAAGGTCTTTGGATTTGCACTAAATTTAACTTTAAATAGGGAAAAAATCGAGCGTACTTTTACGCATCAGTAAAATGTTTGGCAATACTTTGCATACTCACATTTCTGCCAAAAAATTGTGAATTGTAAATCATTGAAATAGCCTTACTTGAAAGCTTCACAAGCATAGGGGTTTCAAAACAATTCAATGTAGACACGCAATGTAGATATTATCGTTCAATCAAACTGAAATCTTTGTTGAGATAATATGGAATAAAACATACTATGTGCTAAAAAATTTATCTAGATTGCTCATTTGTGAATCGCTTAAGGATATACGTAGATTCCAATAGATGTAACAAAAAGCTCACGATTTCGTGAATTCTGTCTTTAACTTTATAACATACTGTATGCATTATACTTGTATTATGCCACATGTCTTAATATTATACACAAGTCAAGTGTTTGGAATCAGGAGCAGGGTTACTGCCAACTTTATTTGTTAATAAAGTCAACTGTGTTCAAAACAATAAATGAATTAGTTTAGTTTTACGGCGGATTGACACAAATACATCGAGTCACGTTTGAGCATTGACTGCAAAGCTATTTGTGAAAAAAATGACAACAAGCGTCTTTCTAAAAACGGTCGTGCAATAAATGAACACTTTTATAAATCTTACAGTTTTCCTTTTCGTACATGCATGCATGTTTTTCTAATATTTTTTGCACGTACCTATGTTGAGAGACCGTAAAACATTGTTTACACTAACAATTATGAATTTAGACGCAACTCGTTCTACATGCAGCTTGTGTGAGGAATAACTTAAAATGTTTGAAAAACAGATACAAATCTGTAAACATTTGAACAGCTAGTGAATTTCAAATTAAATTTGGTCGAAAATATTCTAGAAAACAAATCTGTTAATTTTTAGGCCTTAGTCTGCTAGGGGCTACCAAATTTACGTATGCAACCAGTGCAGACCAATATCAGTCAGCATATTAGTGTCGGCTGATCATGGTCTGCACTGTTTGCGATTCAGTCAGTACATATATTTAAATTTCCCCTACAAATGATGAATGGTTAAGTCCAGATTGATAGACGGACAAGTCTATTTATAATATTTTAGCGGGGTAATGTTTAAAATGAAAAATAAAGGCTGATGTTGTGTTGCAGCAACTCTGGTTACTATAAACCCTTCATTCAAGTAACGCCTTAATTGAACGGGGAAAGAGATACTGTTATCAAAAACACGTTGCAATTTGTAACTCCAGACGATACAATGCAAAAACTACTTAAAACATGTACATGCTCTGCACATGCGTTGACTTTAAGATAGACCTTGAACAAATAACGCATTGCATAACTAGTCTGTATTCCTACGCACTAACGAGATTTTAAAAAAAAGTTGCGTAACTGTGAACATGGAAAGGAAAAAGAAGAAATGCACTTTTATGTTTACTGATTTTGTTGTATATTAAAATTTCATTAAAGCAATATATGACCCTTGGCTACCATATATTATAGTCGGAAGACATTATACGTATAAATCAATCGTTAATAACATTATTATGATATTCAACCATTTTATTTCAATTCAAAGTCAGACAGTGAACCTTGTATAAGTACTTTAGTTTCGCATTTGCTTTCATGCTTAAGAAGAGCATTGTTTCTCATATATTATGTTTATTTTTGTTTTCACAACGTGTGCAAGGATCATAAAAAGCTATCTTAATGGAATGTGCAATCTTACAATATCTACATCATTGAATAAGATACGGGGTACAATCGTTTGCTTAGATAGAGTCGATAGCATAGAAATTGTAAAATTATACGCCGCTAATAGCTGTTTATATATGAGAATAACTACGTTTTAGAGTAAATTTACTAACCCATGCGAGGGGGGTATAGAATGAGATCAGAAAATATATTTATACTTAAAAAAACATATGGGCAGATACAAATCTAGTGATTGAAAATGGGGGCCTGTCACCAGATGTGAATCATAATACACAAGGAAAAAACTTGATGTTTTCAACACTTATGAAATAGCAAAAAAGCATTGATCAATATTATTTAAATTGATAATACCAATTGATAAGATAAATGTTTAAGATAACTGGATCCCGTTTTGTCCAAAAAAAAAGTTGAGTAACAAATGTTTTTTCTAAGCGATGGTTTTGGCATGCGCTGAAATAAATCTTCACAATGTTTTGTAAGAGAGTTGTTTTCTAATGCGTTACTTAAAGTTAAAGGGACTCCACTGAGGTTTTTTGACATGACGGGACTGAAAATAACTTTTCAAGATCCATGCTCCAATTGATGTAGGTCTAAACCAATAACTTGTGTGCACAATTTCAAATCAATCACTTACTCCGTTTCTTTGAGAATAATTATTCTGAGAGCAAATAATCAACATTTTTACTCAGATCAGCTAAGAAAGGCACACAAATACGATTTTTTTATTTAGTCCTGAGTAAATTACTTTATTCTCTGTTTACGTAATTCTCTTTGTAAATATTCCTAGTTTCATCTATGTAAGAAATTCAAATTTTATGTTTCCTGAGTGGAGTTCCTTTAAACTTAAAAATAACACTAAATGATAATATACGCATTGATTATTTGACAACCAATTTTTTACAAAAAAAAAGATTTATTTTCATGTTTGTTACACATAATAGTATAAAACGTTCAAAATGCTTAAGTTAATGAAAAGGAGAAAGGAGAGAGAAAAGAAATTTACCATTCAAAATCAATTCAATAAATTTGTTAAGTTATTGTGTAAGGTAATGAAATCGTTTTTTATTGAATTTTCTTCCTGATTTAAGCAGGTAAATGGCAGGAAAATAATGTAGTAGTTGTAGTTAAACTGGATAGTAAATTTAAAATCGACCTAATTACGACATAAATTTATCTTTTGAGTAACTTTTATAGTAAATGAGAAACAAGTTTATGTTTTCTGTCATCTTTGTCGAGCATTTAGATGTGTCGTCTGATTCAAATTAGTTTAATTTGAAATATCAGATGAGCACAGCATTACGTCACATTTTTATAATATGGTTTTTGTAAGTAAAAGCTTTAACATTTTGTATCCGATCCCCCTTTTCGCTTATTTCGTTTATTTCGTTTACATTTCGGTATTCTTTAAGGAAAAGCTGCGTATTGGTGAAAATATTAAAGTAAATGTGCAGCAACAGTTAAATACTAGAATGTTGAAATGAAATAACTTGTGACGTATATGTTGAGAGCATTTAAGATCTTTTGTGACATAGATTTAATGGTATAATTTGAGATATAAATGGACTGTATGTTGATAACTCTACCAGAGAATTGTGTTTTGTTTACAACTTTAATGACAATAATACCTCTGTATTTCTATTTTATTATATTGATATGATATGTATATTATTTATGACTGAACAAATATGAACTTATAGAAAGAAAAAAGAAATTATGAAAATATTAAAAACAAATCAACAATGGTATCAACACATATGCATCCACATTATAATCTTTCAAAATAAACAAAATAGCATGTCAATAAATAAGAAATGTTAAAATTACTTTGTTTAATTATTATTTTGAAAAAAAAAACATGTATATTTATATATAAAGGAAGTAAAAATGGCAATTTTTACTTTAACTTTAAGATAAGAAAACAATGTAAATATCTGGTAAAAAGTGATCCCTCGGGAGCATTTAAAACAGCAAAAACATGAAAATTGCAGATTCGGTTTGATTGAGTCTGTACATGAGGGATAATGAAAATGTACAACATCCCTCACGCCCCCTAGCACCGGCTTGAGCGGTACCATTGAAAATAAAAAATAATGGAAGAAAAACTGTTCAACTTAACTGACATGTACTTAGATATGTAAATGTATTTGACCGATTTTAAGGAAATCTACTTTGATACTAAATTCTAAGTGCTATAATGCCCCTTTCTTTTTCTCAGCGTCAAATTTAATAAATTTAAGTGTTAAAATTTGAAAGCTATTTTGACTTTAAGTTATCTAACAGAGTGTAGTTTAAATCAGAATCTAACAATGGCAAAAACTCCTGCGTAGTAGTTGTCACTGACATGTAGCAACTGTCAGATTCCCAGATAAAATCTGGACTGAATTTGCCTATTTGTTGCCATGAATGAAATTCTTCATTTTTTGTCCATGATAATTTTTTTAATGTTTGTACATTAACAATGTAATGGTTAAGATATTGATGCACACACAGATGTTCGTCAATGTATTCCTGTAATGTATGATGCACATTATGATTTGTAAAGTGTCGTCTGCATCTTCACCAATGACACTTCATGCTATAAATTCAAAACAAGTAATTTTACGACATTAAACTCTATACAAAATGTACGTAGCTAAAAAAACAGAAAGAAAAATAGGCGAATTTTGAATAAACTTATCGTTAATCTTATTTTACAAAAATTATAATTTAAGAAACGGAAAATCCGTCTTCGTTTTTGAATTAAAACGTAAAATTAATAATCAGACGTGAAAAATCTCAGTTACTCAACATAGTTAGCAAAGACTTACCCCAATGCATTACTTCAAACGCAAAAATGGCAACTTTCTTTTTTTTAAAAACCTCCTACGTTGAAACTAATATTGTAAATCATTTATGATGTTATATTTTTTTTTCGTTTGATGAACATTAAGTTATACTTCCATTATTCAAATGAATATGATATATGGCGCGATGCTTTTAGTAGTAACTTTACAAATAATGTAATTGTAACTGCTTTCAAGCGTTTGATCATTAATCTAGACCTCAAGTCGTCTGCTTACACCATGGGCGTGCTGGGTAGTCGCGACTGTATTGGGTCATTTAGGAAACTGTTTGGACAGTGTCGTCTGCCAAAATGATTTGCTATCAGATATAATTAGAGATTGATATGGGATTGGTATAAAATATGTAGCAGAAAAACGACTTTGCGCAAAAAGGGGAAGTAACTCAAAATTTGAAGAAACAAAAATAATGAAATAAAATCTTATGCTCATAAATGTCATTTTATTTCACGAATTTTTATCTTCCAACGGAATTAAACATTTAAAATGTGTTTTATGTGATGTATTTCATTAAATCGTGTAATAATCTAGTGATAAGCAGCGTTTATTGTTTTTAATATTTTTATAAATGAAAAAGAAGTAAATATTCCCTACAGTTGCAGTTTCTCTCTTCAGCTCTTAGACATAAGCTGGGACTTATAATCTAAGTCCCAGACATAAGTAAAGAAAAGACAGGGGCTCTTTTAAAGAATGCAAAAAAGGAGAGAAGAAAGACATGTAAATCTAAAACACGCGGGTAACTGATACTGTTTGTACATAATACTCACCAACATGCCATGCGTGACAGTGACTCACCCCATATGTTATCAGTAGATATGCGGAAGAGTTAGATTTACGAAATCTTCAATCCAGGGACATGCATAAAAATAAAAACAGGCTAAACATCTGCAACAAATATACGATCAAGTTCACTCGTTAAAATCTCCAGCTGTCACAGCAGTTTAAAAATAGAACAATGTTGTATCACAAATTATGATAAGAAAGTGTGTTAGCTCCCTTTGAGAAATATACACCATTTTCATTGACTATGGCGACTTTTGCCTTAGCCATCGACGAACAGGCTATTTTTTATTTTGTTTTGATTTTTTTAATATTTTTCTGGAGTTGTTACGATGATGTTGAATTCAGAAACGTAATTTTGCTTTATAGAACATCCTTTATTCTAATTATTAATGCACATTATTTCATAAAAGTACAAAGAACCATAACTGGCCTTACCTTCATTTGTAGACAAATGGTGTTTTGTAATGAAAGGGAAATAACCGTTTTCTTTTTGTAAGATTCATTCTGTAATCATCACATGACTATTTGTGATTTAAAGTGTAACTGAAATAGAACTCTGGTGAAAAATATAGCTTCTTGTAAAAAAATAAGCATTCCGTTTATTTATAGTGTTATCTTGAGTAAACTAGTATTTTTGTTTTGTTGTTGCTTTATTTTGCACGATTTTTTTCTGTTTTTCTAAATGGACATACTATATGTGTCTGGACACATTTTAAAAAAAAAATTATGTAAATGTGAATGAAACTTCGGGTTTCAATTTGTTTCTTATAGCACACATACTCTATGTGTTTACAATGCGTTCATTTAAACATTGGTTTGCTAGTGATTTAGAGAGAAATACAAATGCATATCTCGTACATATGTCTACCGAATTCTACCTTCGTATCCCCTGGATAACAGAAAAGTAATCATAGACGTGAATCGGTCCAAAGTTTGAATTTCCCAGGATCTTTATAATCGATAGTATGTAACACTCGTAGAAAAGAAGAGATAATGGTGGCAAAGTGCTATTACTGTGCAATATCAACGTCTTCATCCAGATTGTTAATAACAACAAAATTTCAGCTTATCTGTTTTGGTTCAAATTTCGAACACGGGTCTTACCGCATACGCGTATAGGATAGAAATATAAGAGCTTTCAGCAAAACGGTTTGACACCTCGATGTATAACCCATACAGTTTGTATTACGTTTTATGGTTTCGCAGGCCACAGTGTTTTACAATTTTCTGACACTATGTATAAACATTTGAATGAGGACCACCCCTGGTAATAATACTACATCATTCTAACTGTAATTTATACGGTTATCACATTTCACCCCGCACCGTTTATAGGTCCGCGTGGAATTGCAACAATTACGAATTGCCCAAAATTGGCCTAATTGCTACCTATTTGTAACAATAACGCCGCTCTTTGATCTTTGTGTATTTCTATGTCACAAGAGAATTAAAACGAACTTTATGATATTGTTAGCCTATATAATAGTGGTCAGCCTTTGACTAGAATGCCTTTGATATGGTCATGGCCACCTCTACCGTACTAGATAAATGTTTCAGATAATATGAAATAAAATTGTACTAAATCAGTACTTGTCCTGTAATAAAGTAGCGTTGGTAACCAAACCGAGAGCCCGCCCAAGGGTAATACGAATCGTAATAAAATGTCTATATTCTGATCATTTGAAAATAAACAAAGGTATCATTAAATGAAATTTTTATGTAACAACGTAGAACCTAGTTGAAATTAAATGTCAAATATACTGTGTATTTATGGTCAAATTATGACTAAAATGTGTTCCTTTACAAGCCTTTACACACAGTTTTATGTATTCTTCTAGAATAAACATTTCAGGCCGTATCGTTAAAACACACTAAGATAATAATTATACTATTTATCATAAAGTAAATTTGTAGCCTCGTGCCAGTCATGAACACGGTAAAAAGTCTTAAAACATTTGTACTTATTAGTATTATTTATTGTTATATGTGGCTGATTTATTTCGTAAACATTTCAATTATTTTTGTAGTCAAAACATAATAAAAATAATAATAAAAAGACACCTTTTGATAGGTAAATAGATATTAGAAATTGTTATATATTGATTGAGTAGGCATTGTAACGTATTAAAACTATTTCATCGGTTTTTTGAAAAATAGTTTTTTTTTTCTGTTTTTTATTATTTTTTTTAAATGCCATTTCTTTGTAAATGTTTCGGATATGAGTACAATATATAGGAAAATGTTTGCCTTTTATTCACATGGTTACTAATTCTATTTAAAAGCATTTAAGGTTCTTATGACATACCGGATTTAGTCATAAATAACAGATTGGGTAAATGTTAAATAGCATCTGTAATTCTTTCATTATAAGTATGTATGTACCTATAAATCACCTTTTTTCTAAACAAATTTGTAGCGATGTATGCAAGAGATTTAGTGGTACACTTTTAAGTTATTTCACGTAGAACATTTGATTTTTATTAGGATTATTTTATATATCTATTTATTTATTTATTTATTTTTGTTTTCTTTTTAGAAATAAGTAAAAATAAAGCATTATGCACTCTTATGCATAGGCAGCTTTCATTTGAATAGTCTGATATAACACATTAATATTACTGTTGAGATTATCATTTTAAATACACATGTTTCTACCCAATTACAAATGGCAGATAACCGTTTTCACAGTTGACTGTTTTTAAGTCTATATTAATTACTTAAAAAATTAAATTTACATTTGTATGCGGCATTGTTCTTTGCATTTCGGATGACCTTTGTGTTCCATGTAGGCGTTTATTTACAGAATTACTAGACATAAAAAATCGCGAGGTTCGTTTGCATGGAGATTCCGTGCATAGACTTAATTTGAGATAGTCGTTTATTTAGATCCAACAACACGCTTCATTAAACTATTAATAATTAGACAGTGGTTTTATTGGGGGTATTGTCAATGCAAAAATGTTTTTACGACCATCGCTTCGTATTCATCTCAGAACGCTTTAGGCAATCAATACCGGTAAGAGGCAGTTGCACCGAGTCACTTGCAAATATCCCTCCGCGCACTATTTTACGACCAGAATACCTGCATTTTTGAACACTTTTGGACAAACGGTTGGTCATGAATATGATTGTAGCCACCTGTGTACCAATTTCGATGGGTGGGAAAACGGACAGACTAAATAGCCAGCATACTGATGTCCTCTGTGAATTGACGGTTTTATTTCTACGCGCTTGTCATTTTAAGCAAGTCTTATGATCAGCTAATAACGATATGAAAACGTTGAGGCAGGGAAAGTGACATTTTTATAAGAAATTCTTCATTTCTGACCATATTTGTCACGATGTTTGATAGACATGTTGTCCAGTTGTCCCCATACTGATGAAACTGTTTTTCCCCTGATTTTTGTAGTGTCATTCTGTCGCCTAAATAATTTTCTTTTATTTTTTTCCCCTCACAAATGATAAAGTGACCTTTGATCCAATGAGATTTTAATAACGTAATTGTAACTTTCCGTAAGTATATGGTCATATACATCTAAAAACGCGGCCAGATTGTCTTCTTATTCCGCCTTGTTCTGTTTGAAAAGAACTAAAAAGATATCCCATTTCATTAGCAAGATATACGCGATTGAAAAAGTTGTTTTGGTTTGGTTAAATAACTAGTATGCTTTTTGATAATTTATATTTATTGTATCATCATTTGTTTATATTTATATTATATTTACCCTGTGCTTGGTTTTTTTTTTTTTTTTTTTTTTTTTTGTATATCTTGTCAACTTTTGTTGAGATGAAAGTGTAGATTTATATAGACACATTGATTCATAGGAGAAATAGATACATAAAGGAATGTGCTTTATCCGCATGTGTAAGTAACATTTATCCCACAAAAATAGCCGAGAAATAGATACTTAATTTAATTTAGAATAAATACAATTTAATTTAGAATAAATACAATTTAATTTAGAATAAATACACATTATTTAATTCAAAAAATATACTTAAACGTGTGAGAAAAAAATCAAAACATTCTTATAAATGAAGAAAGAATATGATCATGTTCATGACCATTTCTTCTTGCCCCTAAGATATATTTTCATCGTGTGGAAAAAGCCATACCATAAAATGACAATACAATGGTTATAAACTTCTAACAAATGCATGTATAAAACTAGAGTAAAGTACCTTTTTACTGTAATATAGTTATTCACAAGCACAGTACAGAAGCCTTGATGGCCAACAAGAACATTAAATGTTACATATATATGCCAAACAATAAATTAATTTGATATTATCTAGTATGTTTAAGTCTTTATAGAACAATAACAAATTGCTTTAAGAGCAGGTTAGGGGCGTTTAAGTATGATTTGATGACTGTTTTACATTTTTTATTTCAGAAAACTTAACTGTTAAGCTATCTTAGTGAAACAGGGATGAATGTTTTTTTTAAATGTTAAATGTCATAGTTTGCAGACTTCGTGAAAATGTTTGCACAAAAATAGACGAATTTGGGCGCAACTTAATTTTATATGCAATCGTGATCCTGATGGTCGTTTTTCCGCGATGCAAGTACTTATAACTGTTGCATTATTGCAATCATGGAACAAATATGCTAGATTTTTAATTTTACATAAAACAAGCTTGCATTTCTTTGATAATCGAAATATTCGAAAAACTTACGAATTTTATAACAATAAAAATGCGATGAATCATTCTTAATGATATAAAACACACGAAACTGTTTATACTTAAGGGTAAAAATATTTAGATATCGTTTTCAATAGTAATATAGATTCAGAAATATTTTTAGTACCTGTAATACCTTTTAACGTGAAGCAATGCAATAATGCGAAGTGAACGTAATCTTTTCTATGACCTACCTCAAATTTTTACCACAGGTGTTCCCCCAAAACATTGTTTTGCTTTTTTTTTCAAAATGACTGATTTTCGTTTTTTTACATTTTTGACAATGTTGTGTTCAAACGCCAAACGAACGCTCAATGTTCCATAAACGTGTTATTTTCAATAAAAGATGAAAGCGACTCTTGGTAATGGTCAACGTGTATTGCCATTAGAACAATAGAGCATTGCAATCGGAACCATTGCGCGGAAGTCGGCCATATTACAGGCATAAAAATTCGACCCGCCCTGCAATTTCATGGTTATTTTATGTTCTTGCGAACTCTTTGATGATGGTAGAAATCGTAATCAAACCATGTGTGGGGTTTATCAAGAGACACAAGACACCATGTTGCTGTCCCTTTGACTTGCAACTCCTTTTGTGTAACAAGCATGTAAATAAAAATGCACCGAAAGTCTTAAGTTTTTATTCCATATACCAGTCCATTAAATACAACCAGTACAGACAAAATACTTAAGGTAAAACAAAGTTATTAATCAATGAAACGGGTACGAAACAGTCATTTCCACTACCAATGAAGATTTCATCAAATTATATAACAAAGTTATACATGCATGCACATATATATTTTGTTGTGTTTTTCCGTGTTTTTTTTTGTCTAACATTAAAAAATCAAGTAAATAAATGAAAATGAAAATAATAATATAAAAACAATCTTGAAAGCAGTTTAGTTAAACGGGATTGTTTTCATTCTATTGTGAACTGTAATAAATAATAAATGTTAGAAAATTAAACTGTTTTATTCAAGTTTTCAATAAAAATGCATTTGTATTCCTAAACCGTTTATTAATGTTACCGAAAAAGGGAAACGGTTCCTTTATAAGATATACGCATATATTATGTCTATAAGATAGCATGCTGTCTAATTTTCGTTTTAAAATATAATAACATTTAAACAAATTATGTGATGTATACATTTATATATACTCAATAGAAGGACAACGAGTGCATATAATTCATACATTTATATAATTACATTATGTCAAAGCAAAGGTTAAACGTGCGAGATAAAAAGGGCCTTTTGTCTTATGGTGGCATGTAAATACAGATAAATTTGCGCTGTGTTTTGTCATATACACGGGAAGACGATAGTGGTTACTTTATTCAGGTTTTATCATCGCGTATTTTAATCAAAAGGTAGCATTTAATACGGGTTTTACTGTATTGCGTCAATGAAAGAATAAAGAATAGTGAGACAATGATTATATAAATACATATATATATTTCAAAAGAAAATAATGTTATAACAATGATTTTATACGAAGCGGTGCTTTTCGATCTATATTTCCTGTTTTTCTTTCTAATGTTTTGGCTACGTCGGTGTTGTATACTTTAGTTTTGGTGTGTCTGTAAAGGAAATAATATAAGGAACTTTTGCTAGTTTAACATAAATGTATTTTGATGTATATAAATAAAGGATATTTGTTTGTTTTGCATGTAAGATTGAAATATAATTTCACTGAGTGAACACCAGATGCAATATTTTCACGAGTGGCGTAGCCACGAGTGAAAATATAATAGCTGGTGTTCACGAATGAAATATATTTCAATCTTATATGTAAAACAAATAAATTTTCTATTTATTTCATGTTTTTAAGTGATTTTAAGTATTTTTTACTGATTTTGCCGCGTAACGTCGCGCATTCTCCTTTGTGACGTCATCATATCATGACGTCACATCATCAATTTTGAAATACAGTTCTGTTAAATTTCTCTAATTTTGTTACATTTTTAACATGATTTATGGTGAGTTCGACTTACTTTTCCTAAAGAAGCAAAATTTACGTACGACGGCATTTATTTTTGCCTGTTATTCCATTTAGTTATGATTTTCTTTTCATCCGCATTCAGATATAGTCCGGCTACAGTGAAAATTATATTTTATAAATTTCACTAGTGGTTTATCAGAATATAATCATCTGATATATTACAATAAAACACTGGAAAGCATGAAATAAATATTCTTACTTTTCCTGATGAATTCAATTATAAAAGATACTATTAAACGTGTATGCCTTTCATTACATTAAGCAACATTAATCAGGGCTGTTTAACAGATTTTCTGTCATTTATGTAAATACAGACGTCTTAACATACGACAAATCTACGCTAAATGTTACAAAGTTTTTACCAAAATGCTTAATTAAAAAATTATTCATTTTTAACATCAAACGTTTTGCTGTTGTTGTTTCTTTTTCCCTAGTATGTAAAAAGAGAGTAAAGACATTATGAAAATATGCAGGATTGTTAAACGATTAAATCACCGTTTGTTTATTAATATACTATAAGGTGTTAGAATAATTACACGTTACAATGACAGTACTTTTGTTTCATCTATCGTCTTGCCTGTTTATTTCGTGACCGCAACTGTCAAACATGACCGCAACTATATAAATTTATTCTCCGTTCGTCCTCATATATATTCTGGATTATGTTGATGACCGTTCAACGTTTGATTGATATATCAAAGAATGTCATATCCCTAAAGGATGTACGTCTTGAGTTCTAACGAAGGGAATTGTCATATACTTCTTTTCCGGTATGCCCAAAAAACGCATCATCTGTCACCCAACAAGCGTATTTAAGGTTGAATTTCATCATAATACGGTGCTGCATTTTAATATTCAATAAACTGCAACTTTTTATCTCTAATGAGTTTTCAGCTTGATAGAAATGACAACGGTGGCCATAAAAGATGAAATAATGTATTATAATGCGAACTTATAATTCAATTATAATTGAAAAGTGAACTGTAATCACTTTTTGTACGACTAATTAAAACATATTATTCTGCCATTCTATTTCATACAGTAAAATGCATCTGTAATTTTTACCGTAATTTTGAAACTTAGCGCAAAATATCACAGAAAAAAGAGTTAATTATTCAATTTGATATTTGTTCGAAAAAGTTTGATTTAGAGCCGAACTAGACGATTATTTAAAAGCAATAAATAAAATTGGAAACAGAAGCGACCCTTGTCTAATTCCCTTATTCACCAGAAAATCGTTTTACGACCCGCAGTAATCAATTAAGCATAGGTAATTTTGTCCGAACAATTTGTTATTAGTATCACTTTACAACTAAAGGCCAATTGGTGAAAATGAAACCACAGACGTATTTCACTTTCATTCAAGATCATTTTATATAACCCCAATAAACGTGTCATAAAGAAAACAAAAGTGAAAGAGTTAAAACTTGCAATTACGACCCATTACGCGCTTAAACTTTGTCGATAAGTGCTAATGATAGTATTATATCAAAATAGTTTTGGTTCGAAATTTATGTTTTTTGTTGATTTGTAATACCCTTGTTGTGACTTGCCCTCGGGCTTTAATTAAGTTACACTGGACTGGCATTTATGCGCGCATGACCGAAACGTCTTTCTTGAAAAGCACTTCTTGTATTTTATCATTTTTTGTTATATTGAATTTAGAACCACCTGAAATGTATAGACGGTTCTGTGAAATACTTCTCATGTATACGAAAATTCATACATGCAAGTTATATCAATGAAATTGTCAAAAAAAAAAACATTATTTAAAAGTGTCACTTTTCAACATCTACATCAAGCCATATGTTTACCACCGTCCACCAAGTGGCACAAACATATTCCTAGCCCAAAAAGCAATGTGAAAGTCGAAGAAGAAATGTAAGGTCTGGTACGCCACCACTGTATAACCTTTGCGTGTTTCGGGGATATGTTTAAACCACAAGTGTAAATCAAAGAAAGACTGGGTACAAAAAAAGTATTTCCCGAAAAGTTTTCTTTCCAACCACAAAGTGTAGTCTGTATGGAAAGCGAAATATACATGTGACATATTTCACATTTTTGCAGCACTAAAATCTTTATAAACTAAAAAGACAAAAACAACAACAAGGAAAAAAAATAACGATCAATAAATAGACGTATCTTTTTTGCATCCTTTTAGATTGATATTTCCATATAGAAATGATACCCAGTAAATTTGGATATAAGAAATTAAACCAATTCGTTCTACCGGAATGGGGTTATTTTCCCTTAATTATGATTAAGCCACTTTTCGCGTAACGGTTATTTTTCAATATAACAATGAAGAGCTTTTAAATGAAACAATATAACTGACTTCCAATACTGGTTCATTAACTACCGTTTATCATATCCAATGTATAAAATAGAATGTTAATTATCGTATTATTATGATAATTTAATTAATAGTTTACGGTGTACGTATTGAGTATTTAATGTTGCCATCAATGAATGAGATCAGAAATAGTTTTTTTTATCTTCGTGATGGATAAGGTTTCATTTACATTTGTATCTGTTCCTTATGTGCTTTGTAAAAATAATGCTGTGAATTTAGAACGTAATAATATAATTTCTTACACTGCAAACTTGAAAAGAAGAGCTCTATTTTCTAACTTTTTCTAAATTAATCTATAATTGTCTGCAAATGTGTGATATCATTTTTTAAGTTTTATTTTGAAAAATATGTTAGCTAAGAAAGGATGGAATCATAAACGTTGGCTTATTCGGTAAAACTGAAAATGAATCAGGCTATGTTTAAATGAGTCTTCTACGGACGGCAGTGGTGGTTTAAAGCAAGGCATCGTCAATGCGTTCTTGGAGCTTGTTCAGCAGAATGTAACATTTAAAAGAAGAAATTGGTATATTTTATAAAATTAATACCATATCTAAAGTCTAAAAATACAAATTATGGGATCTATATAGGAGTGTGTGGTAGATGTAATAATACATAGTTTTTCCTCTACTGGGACGGAATATACTATTTAAAATGCTTTACTGATTGAAAAATATAAATAAAACCATTCCTGTTCTATG
The DNA here is from genome assembly GCF_026571515.1 of Ruditapes philippinarum. Lineage (NCBI taxonomy): Eukaryota > Metazoa > Mollusca > Bivalvia > Venerida > Veneridae > Ruditapes > Ruditapes philippinarum. Next base: position 68,829 of record NW_026852332.1, on the reverse strand, counting down.
GTTAATTAACTAAAGACCGTCTCGGCTTTTCAAAACACGGCACAATTTGAAGAGGGCGCACAGGGTCGTTTATTAGATGGAGTGATCTAAATTAAAAAGTATTTCTATCCTTCATTGGTCACTTGAAACTGTACAATAAATTACTCAGAACGTTTAGAACTTTCTGTTTTCAGTTCATTTAATGGACAAATTTGCACTTATGTAGATAAAGGGCGCTAATTGCAACTTTTACGCTTTGTTGAATACCAAATTGCTTGTTTCCGTACTTTCAAAAAAGTACACACTTAGTACTTTGGAATTTAACAACTGTATCAAATGCTGTTTAAACTAATGGCTGTTTTGGCCGAAACTATTTGAAAAAGGCAAATTTTGTCCTCGGTGACCTTCAATACATCACATGGTAGAAAGTATTTTGTGTTTTGAACGTTGGGAGAATACATTGAATTTTCCGCGTTGTTGCAAACGCTAAATCTAACATGTCATTGTCCGTCTAAGATGTAAATTATCAATTGTTCCTCATTAAGCTACCAATACCTGTAATTACGAATTCATACCATATGATAAAATAGGTCCATGTTGACAGATGGGGCGTTATTTGAACATCTTCAAAGATTTATAAAAATCCGATACCAGTAATTCTTTTGAGGAATTCGTCAAAATCGTTTACATGGTTTATCGTTTTTGAAATTGAAAACGTCACAATCATGAGAGGGTTTAATAAACGGCACTTGTTACCAAGATGCGGACCATGTTTGACGAGTCATCCTCGCAGTTTATCTTTACAAATGCGTCGTTTAATTTACGACAACAGTGGTCAAGATGCGGACCAAAAACATGATTTTACAAAATTGAAGTCGGGGCAACTTTTAATCGGTTGAAATTCTAGCCCGATGGTATTCAGTTAATCACGATTCTATTGAAACATTTTAGTATTAACTGTAAGGAAAACTTAGCAGACATTAAGTGATATTGAGATGTTTGTTGAAGTCAAATGCCGTAAATATTAAAACTTACATAAAAACAACAACAACAAGCTGCGGCGGCATGTCGGAGGTAACAAGTTCGATAACATAGCTGGTAGGCTCTAAATTTAATATTCAAACAACCAGGTCTGTTCAGTAAATAATTAAATAACTGACCATTCTGTTGCCAAAGCGCAATATGAAGGAGCTCTACACCCCCTCGCACCGCCCTCTCAAAGTTCAACTGTTTCAAAATTATACCACTGGTTTTGCAATTTTCAAAAAATGAAAATAAATACTTAATGTACTAATGTACATAACTTGGGGGATCAGTAAACTTACTTCCTGCCTCACCCCCCCCCCCCCACACACACACACACATATCCATTCTCTCTATATTCATAATAGTCCGATCAAACACAATTAGCACGATGTTACGAGCCAATTTGATGATCTTTACATGTAGTTATTTCACATGTTTCAACATAACTGCGGTATTGCTACGTGTCCGTCATGTCATCTTAGATATACTATACCAGATGCGACAAACACTTCGGTCCGGAGAAAGAAATGTTTATATTAGTCACTTACGGAACGTCTGATTTGGAAACCTTTCCGCTACATACGAACCTTTTCCCGCTTTATACATTGATATTTTTGTCATTTTTATTACACTTTACAGAAATTGTAAAGTAAATTTAATTTTTCTTTACTCAAGAAAAGATAAAAAATAGAATTAATCGTACACGTCTAAGCCTAGACAGACATTTTTAGTACCTAAACTACTATGAAGAGTTGATGAAAAATCTAATTTTGTCATAAAACAAGTCACTTTCGAGCCCAGTCCCTGTCTGGTTAAAATTTCACTCTCCTTGAATGTACTTTTACAGGAGAAAAATATAGGGATCCGGTCTTATAACCCATTTTGTAGTTATTCCAAGCTATGCAACTAAAATAACGATCTCAGGGTATTTTTTGCATTTCGTTATGCAATAAAGGCTTTCAGATGTCAATCTTTGATCAATTCAGGCAGCCCTTTTGCCTTCTTATCCAAAAGGTACTGCAGTTTACAGTTACTCTATATCATAGATTATGCTTAATTAGGCTCAAACGTTATGTCGCTAATTTGTATGAACATTTTACCTTTGTATTTTGTAAAACAATGACCAATGATAATGTAATGTACATTTTTCTTGTCATAATTGCCACATCAAAGCCCCGGCTGACCATGATGTATGTGTAAGCGTTTCTCAGACCATAGATCAATCTTGCAACTCAACGATGAGTGACAAGCGGTCCGAACGTCTATCCACGTGACAACCTTTGAACCAAGGTTGCGAAGCGGCTCGTAAAACCGTAATGCATTTGTCTTTTAGGAATGTATATCAACCTATAAATAATATTTTGTGAACCATTCATCAACATCGAACATCAGTTCAACATTCTTCGTGTTTTTCGTTCAAAATGATTCTGAAAATCATCGTCTGCGTTTGAGCGCCAGAAAACTTAAGACAGACAATTGGGACAACGTCGTTGGAATTCCATCCGACAACTGTCGTCTGCCTATTACTTTATTGATTATTATATTCTTAATAAGTGATATGATTTGATATGAAAACGTCAGTTTTTATTCATCCATCATTATTTTGGTAATACTTGAGTCAAATTATGTAAACAATTGTATGATCAAAAAACTAGGGAAAATGTCTCCGATGTTTTTGTACATGAGATTTGTGAACGCAGTTATACAAAAATAATGTAATTGTGTGCATTAAATATGAACAATTGTAGACAAAAACAGTCTGACGTAATGTTTCCAATTCATTTCTACTTTAATTAATTTGTGTTCTAGTTAATAAAACCCTGCATTTTAAATGAAATAGTGGTACAATTTTTGTAAATAGAAATTCAATTAGAGAAATGAAAGGCATTTCGGGAAATGAATTTCATTCATATTTACAAAAAATACGCGGAAAGCACATAACTGGGCTGAGTGTACTTCCGGTGACGTCATTCTTCAAATCTTTAAAAAAAAAATTATAATTTTTTTTTTTAAATTTAATATTTTAAATACCCTGTACCCATGAAAAGATACTAGAGGCCTGAAAAAACATGAAAAATTGTAAATGCATAATGAAATTAAAAAAAATTTAAAATTTTTATCAAAAAATGCAAAAAAGGGTTTTAGTTTTGTCTACTTAAATGATCGATATTTTAAAATTAAAAAATTTGGCCTACTTTAAATTTGGGGTTGGTACCAAAGTTCAAGACCTTTTAAAAAAGTTTTAATTCCAATTAAGAATCAGAGCTACTTACTAGATAGGGCTTATTTAATGTATTCTTATTTGCAAGAGAAAATAATTTCCTGTTCAACTGTAAAAGGGTTGCGCGTTTGTTTTGTTGTTTGTGTGTTGTTTTTTTTAGTTTTTTTTTTCGTTTCTTTTCGAAAAAAAAATCATGCTGTACAGTAACACTGATCACTTATTGAACTCTGTAAACTTAGAACGTACATTTTGTAGATAGTTCAGTGATGTTTAAAAAAACTTCAAAATTAAACTTTTTTTTCAAGTAGAGTTAAAGCTTTTCAGAGTTATACATTTCATTTATGAAGCTTTTGTTTTGAAATGACTTTTACGAAAACATACCAATTACAGTATGACATTATCTAAATTGCTGTGATTGGAACTGGCACATTTCACAAGCTTGATGTTTCTAGTATTCGTTTGTTTAGGCTTTTTATTACAATACACACTTAAATTTTCATTTAAATTATACAAGGGTATAGATCGATATTATTTATAATACCCGTATTATACCCACATGTGTATTCATACGATATAAGCACAAAATGACCGAGATAATCTAAGGATTTCCACTCTTTTTCTGACATTTACACTGTTTAACTTTGAAAGTGTTTCATATAACAAATCTAAACTTATATAACTTGGTGTTTGATTGCTTGGTTATTGGGAAAATCCCCAGATGATTGACCAATAGAAACACTGAATTCTAAAAATTACTCTTAGACTTAAGTCTTTAACTCTTAAGCCTAGCTGAAAATCACAGTTCCATCCCTTGAAATAAGATTTTTCCCCAGATTGTCTTGCACAGTTTAATATAACATGCACGGTAATTGTTCGCAGTTTTGAAATAGTTTCACATTTTCTGTTTACGAACGGAAACGTCGTCTAGGCGGTCATTTGTTAAAGACTTCAAACCAAATGTCACTCAATAGCAAAACGCATGAGTAATCGTTACAGTTGTTTGTTTCTTTACGTACAAGAATATTTACATTTTAACAGATGTTGACCCACCGTGTCTCGTTTGATATTAAAATGATAAAGTGATCGTACAATTGTGCATGTTATCCTTTTCTTTAAAAGACAATACACAAAGGCACGTTTGCTATACATTGAACGTCATGTCAGAGCACTGCTAATTACTTTAAAATCAACTTTGAATACGGAAGAGCTGTAACGTGCAATCTCGAGTAGTACTTGTCAAACATGGATGTTGTGTGATGTCGAACATTGCCGAAAGTTGTCGAACACTGGCGGACAAGTAATGTGCTGTAACGTTGAGGTGACCAGGGTCGTTTCCGGAGCATCGAGTGCAATTTGTCCTTTTTTTCGTTTTTCAAATGATGAAAATATTCTTATAGTCTTTCGACAACAATGAATGGTTAATATAGAAGCTTAATCAAGTATTTACTAAAGAAAAACAAAATATTTTGTTTAATTTGGTACAGAGAAAATTTTACATGAATTGGATATTTTGTATATATTTTATTGTAAATGTGCGGAAAATATATTTGCCAAGTGTTAAGAACCTTTAAAATGTATCTTAGCGCATTCGCCCAATCTTCTTACAAAAAATCGTTGTAGTTTTGTTTTAATATAGATAAACACGTGCGTTTCTCTTCATAGAACGTAGCACGTGCTCCTTTAATTATTTCTCTGCACAATAAAATGGTAAAACCAATTACACCAAACTAAAGGGCGTACATAACTGTTGCGATTTCCAAAAGAATGTATTAAATTAGATCAGTAAATCCTCTTTGGTAATAAATAAGTTTTACGATATATTTTATTATCAATTTATGGAAAGAGAACAATGTGTTAACAATGTAATCTTTCAGCAAATAATTTTACTGTCGAGATAAACATTTTGTAAAATAGATATATAGAGTTAGCATAATCAAATGCATTGTTATTTATATAAAACGGTTGTAAAAATGCAGATAATTGGATCAAAATTTTATCTTTTTTAAAAAAATTGAACAACTTAATTTTTGTACCTGTTTCGGTTATTGACAAGTTTGCCTGCCGGCAAAATCGATATCTTTTCGTGTTTTGTGCTAGAGTTATAAAAAAGCAATAAAATTAAAACAAGTCAACAAGCAATCTTATCATTGTTAAGATCTTATCTCTCTCGAACCATTGTTTAGCCATTATCTGGCCCTAAAATCGAACATAGATCACTTTCAAACACGTCCATTTATGCCTAGATAATGTAAGAGTCAATCAACCATGGAACATCTCCAACCCTCAAATCTTCAATTGGGTTCGAGGACAATTAACTGTCTTCGAAACATCTTTAATTGCTATTGCAAAAATATTTAAGCAATTACATCTCTTATTAAGATGTAGATCATGAAGATGGACCTACCGACAAGTAAAGACGGCCGCTTTAACCCTCGTCCTGCGTGCCTAGGGGGCATAAATTTGCTCCCCCGTCCTTTCAGTTCGATGTTTTGGCTTGTCAATATTCGATGATTAATTGGTCTGGCAATGGCTAATTTTCTTACAATTTCGGTAATAGCACTTTTTCTTCAGGTAATGTTAAATTATAGACGCATAGTCAAAAAATGCCAGTGCGATTAGAAGATTTCAAATCGTTCACCATTTTCTAACCGTGTCTGTACTGCATTTACAGATGATCATTCAATTATGTTATATTATATAACCCTGCGTCTGTATATATCTTTATTAAAGTTGGTAATATAGATCCCAAATGACGTTTGCTCCAATGTTTCGTTTATCCCGTAGTATGAGTTCTTTTTTCAATATATCTAATTATCAATGTTAAAAATACGTAGAATGGTATTCCTTACATAAAAATGCTCCTATTGATTTATGCATATAAGAAAATGAAGTACAACTTGGTAATAGAACGAAACAAATCAAAACAGATTAGTATCTTACCTTACTGAAATAAAAATAAATATATAAATAAATAAATTAGTATTTCAACAAACAGTGGCCATAGAACACCCAATTTCGCCTTATTTTGCAAAAGAAATTGTCTGATGTCTAGTTAAGCACTAATATATATTTCCCATGCTGTTTTACTTTGGTGCAATATCCATGTAAATCATTTAATAAAAAAACAACAACAACATGTTTAATGTCATTTAGGAACTTTGATTAACTTAAAATGCATATCTGTCGCATGAAGTCGATTACCATAGCAGAGTCTATATATAGCATTTGTCATTTTATAGGTATATAATTATGCACATTTTATAGGTTATATATGCACATTTTATAGGTATATATGCACAATTATAGGTTAAATAAGCACATTTTATAGGTATATATTCACATTTTATCAGTAAACAGGCACTGCATACGAAGTCCTCCATCAAACAAATATTCCATTTTTGTCCAAATAGTTAAAAACCTAAAAAGGAATAAATCTAGGAAGGACCAAAAAAAAAGCAGTAAACGTAAATAATACATAAATCATTGAGTGCATTTGGGTTGGGATTTGCTGTAATTGTTGTTTTTAATTCAATTTCGGATTGTGAGCCTCACGCGTGTATATGTATTTCACTTATTGCAATAATAATGGAGGTGCCATAATTTCACCCTGACAAGCACCAATATTAGAGATTTATATTTTCTAATTACTTTAGTAATTCATACATGAAATGATAAAAAATAAATGATAGGAAGTGAAGCTAATCATATCAGTGACACATGTTTAAATAGATATTTATGATTACTATATCACATGTAAATAAAAATCAGAAAAAGACCACCAACAAATTGGTTTAAACTGTGCTGATCCTTATTTTTTTATTAAATCATCTAAATCATAACCATATATCATGTTATTCCGAATGAAATCACCCAAACACGTCATAAAATTGCTCTTGAAGTTAGAAACGTATCATTCATAAAATGTCTGTTTTTGTAATATAATTTCAAGTCCCAACTCTGGACTCGCATGGGCTGTATTTTCTTTAGTTTCCACCAAAGTTACATTTACAGTGTATTGGATTTCGCGCTACGGCGCTCAGCGATTGGACATTCTTATCGGCTCATGAATATGCATGAAAATAGTCCCGCTGTCGAGAGATCCAATACACTGCGTTAAAAATGTAAACATCAGACTACTGCTGTTAAACTCAGCATTTTTATTTTAATTTTACATGTAAGTCTTTTTTTCTTTTTTATTTTCTTTACAAAATTCTTTTTAGGTAAATTTTACAAAAAATCTTCAAACCTTAGCTGATTAAAATCTTAACAGATATCGCTTCGATAAAACAAAAGTTTGCAGACGACTTTCGCTATACTTCTACGCGATTGGATAGTCGCGTCACGTGGTTTCTCTAGTGAAAATATGGTTGCGCCCCCTAGGTATTCACAGGTTTTATGAGATACAGGGTCATATTCGAATAACTACTGTCGTTGTGTGAACTAAATGTATACGACATTCAGCAATTCATTCAAACTTTAAAGGATTTTGTAGATATAGTGTTTACAATAAACGAGGAAAAAACTTCAACATTCGGACATATAAACATTAATGGCGAGCACCTATGGTTACAAATGTAAGTTACCCTTTTTTCTCTAAAAATATTAAATATCGCTGTCTAAACTGAATGAGACTTATCCGTTACATTTATAGCATATGAAAAGCATTCATGGAACAATAAAATATAATATCAGCTCATTTTAGCACCTTGTTGGAAATTAACTTTCTAAAGATACGATGTACAACTGATTATGAAGAAAGTAAAGGGAATTTAATGAGTATTTTAGCGTTCCTGGATGTTTTGAAAGACCAAAGCCGGCGTGCGGTATTATGACCTTATGCGACTATTAAATCGGTTTAAATTCGCTTAATCGCCCTGTTTTATGAATCGGAATACTATGAAATTTGCCTTCGAAATGTTTGTTTTATTACATATGAATGGTGGTTTTAGTTCTGTTCGGGCCGTTTTCCTTGGTAGGAAATTTGTTTATTTTATTAACAATGGTGGACATTAAATGATTTTTTATTTATTGTTTAATGCCGGTGTTAGAATTTAAGTGTTATTTTATAAGATGGGTGATGGATAGTGTTGCAGACCCATTTCAGAAACAAATTTAAAAGAGGGTTTTTATAAACGCATTATTTTTTCATTGTTTAATTTGATTTTAAATCTGTTTGATAATTGTCATTACTTATTTATTCATTGCTTTATTTTTTGAAATTGTTTTATAATTTTTTTAACTAGGCATTGTTCCTTATCATAATAACGCTTAATATATTGCAAATAGTTATACCAAAATTGAGCGAATTAATAATTCACTGTGAATAAGAATCTTTTTTCAAAGCGAACCCCTGCATTTATTGTTACACATTTTCTACTTATTTCTGAATTTATACAAAACAAAGAAAACAGCGTCTTTGCTATCAATATGTAAATATTAACAACATTTTAAGATCTTTCCACATCATGTTTTATATCTTTATAGATATTATTTTATTATTATTTCATTATTATTTTTGTTAATATTACGTATTATGCATTATACAATTATAAGCATCCACATTTTTAAACAAACATTTCTTAATGGTCAACATGTTCATAAGTGTCAGTAGTTAAAACTTTCTTCATAATTCATAAATCAAAACACAATATTTTAAGCCAGTAAGAGTATATATATAAAGAATATAATTTTATCTATATTTTATTCTCATACATTTTTTCTTAAATATAATGTCATAGTATTGTTATAATATTCTTTTGTAAGATGACAACGGACGAAGAGTTTTCCAAGTTTTAAATATAAGTTTCAACTAAAAGTCTGTAGAAACCATGTTAAATAAATTACTTACATAACAATTCTCAAATTAATTGCTAATGTGAAAATCATATTGTAAAAAATCATTGTACGTTTTGTCCTTTATATCAAAATTTATGAAAACGCATTTCTTCAAACACACTTTTTTGTAACATTATGTAGTCATTATTTGCAGTACCATTGCTTTTAATAGAGGCACACGGTGCTAAACATTAAATAAACCCTGAAAGGCATGCTTGTCCCAATTCTCTTAAATTGAAACCGAAGCTTAAATCAGTGAATATAATTTGAATAACAAAACACCCCCTTTTTGCTTTTAATAAATGCAAAAAGAAGGGTCATTTATTGATGAAGGGGACGTTTTATGAAAAATTGACCTTGTTTTTATTTTCTAAATTACACCAAAAACAAGCACAAACGCACCATAAACACGTATTGCTCTTTAAATTAATAGGGCTAATAATATTAATTTCACAATTAAGATTTATGTGTTTTTACACAATAACGCCAGTTTGTTTCACTTTGAAAGCAACAGCGCTTAATTTTATATGCATTCTTTTTTTATCCGCATATCACCGTATTTTATGCTTTTCCAAAATATGATTTAATATATATACAAACATACATTCTCATGATGGGGAAATCATTGCAAAACTATCGTGATTTTTATTTGCTATTTTATGACAAAAATAAATGTTTCCTCTCATAGGATAGGTGGCGAAAAAGAATTTTCATAGTCATTTTATTTGGGTTTCATAGCTTTTAGTTTTATGTAACCTTCTTTGACAGATGATACGTGTTTTGATTGGTCAATAAAATCAAATCAAAGAACGAGACCGCCTTTGATCACAGTCATTGAGTAACTAGATTTGTATTTGGTAATAAAATGAGCACACACACATATATATCTATGAGTTAACAAAATGAAGCTGGGAGTTTATAAGTACAAAAATTACATGTGTCGTAACTTGAATATAAAATGATCATATGTGTGGCGTTCACTAACGTTGACTGGTACACGATTTGATAATAAAAAACTTTTATATACATCATAAAAAACAAAAGTAGTCAATGTGAAAGTATCAGTGTATGAGCGCTAGTTGTTTTTTTTATCATATATTATTTTGCAATTCATCTTTTAAGATAAAATTGGATATTCTTTTACATGTAAGTGCTTATAAATATACAATTTCTTGTAACCGTAATTCTGTGTAATTCCACTGGAGCACCGTTCTAACACTATTTCATTTATAACTTTTAACTATACATTATATATTAAAAGCGTTTCATCAATTTGCTGTTTTATAGTTTTACGACTTTCAATTAAGGAATTACATATCACTAGCGTTTATTGAAAACGCAGCTTGTCTGTTATGCACTTGACGTTCATTGCGGTAGTTACTTTTTGTGTTTTAGAAATGAAATTAAACTAACACCGATACTTTTCGCTTTAAACCTCTCTGAACAGATATTAAGTGCTATAGTTTTCAACTAATGCGCAGTCTCGGATAATGAACTGCAAACTCTCTATTATTCGTTTGAATGAAATAAAATCATCAGTTCCAAGTCTCAATGGGAAATAGTTGCATGTTGAATTTTACACTCTTTATTCTAATGCAATATTAACGTAAAATTAGTGATTGCGTTCCATTATGAAAAAGACAACATTTTATGCAAAAAGTACTTAAAACAAACGCTTGCGTGCTGGAGACCTGAGGCATGCGAAACCCTTCAGTGAATGTAATGGAAGTAATTTTTGTGTGCTCTAGATTTCTTTTAAATGACGCCATTTGCAAACGCTCCCTCAAAACATATGCTGCTGAAAGAGAGCGGTATATTTCCCGTGCCGCGGAATTCAAAATTTATGTTCACCCTACGCTCCAGTTTAGACTACAAGATTGCAATGCAAGAGATTTATACCTTTACTAGGACCGTAAATTACCAGAAATGTGGGAGGCCAAGATTTCAAACAAACGCATACTTTTCGTTCCTTTTCTAATAATTTACATCTTTGTGTTTTTGTTTTTTTTCTGGGTTGTTGGTTTAGACGAAAAGATTACGTCAACTGAATGTTGGATATTCTAATTGCTTACTTGATTTCAATATTCATTTGTACATACATGTATGATGACTGCGTGTCGTCTGCAACGTCAGTCACTATCCACTCCGTTCATATTAAATATATATAGTAGTTTGTAGTGATTATTTAAAGACGTTAAGTCGCTTCACATTCACTTTTAGTATTCTGGGATAACTTTTGTTTCAAAGATAGAAAGCTTAGTATTGATAACTTACAATACTTTTCTACTTCCGGTATGTATAATTCACGCAGCTTTGAGCAATAAGTATGGGTTTCTTACACATTATCAAATTCTTGTCGTTTAGGAAATGCTAGCTGCCCGAAAATCTTCCTTTACTTTAAACTTCCTCGGATGTCGAAAAAGCGCGTGAAGTTGCTATGTCATTAACTTGAATATGATATGTATAAAACCCAAAACTTTTCACCTATTTGGTGCAGTTGTCGTTATTTATGTTCCGTTCGCGTGAAACCTTAGCTGATAATACTTTCTAGATTGACGTAATTTAAGTTCAATTTGATATAAACAAATCCAAATTTCCCATAGCACAAGCTACATGCATTTAAAAACGATTTCGGTATATTCAAATATTCGGAAAATGGCTTTTTACACCGTAAGAATAACTAGGTGTGATATTTGCACTTGAACGGTGCACGCTTAGTCGAATGTTACGTTTTTCCTAGCTTAATATTGATGTGTTTTAAATCGAGCATATACGATTAGAAACAAATCTGGATATACGAGATGTTACAACAAACATAACGAAGGAGCGGTGATGAATTCAGGGTATTTTGGAAATATTTAAAATATAATGTTTTGGTTGAAATGTATACTTTGAAGAGATGGTTAGGAAGTTTTTACTTATTGTATTTTGAAATCCGTAGTTTGCACCTGCATTTGTATTGTTATAATTTATATTATATTAACAAAAACAACAACGACGTCGGCAATAACAACAATAGATTCAGCTTTAAGCTCTTGATCTAAGGGTGTGTAAGGCGTAACGAAATTGTACCAAATTTATGTTTTGTAAATATATAAATTAATTGTATATTATAGTAAATAAATGATTAATTTATCAAATATTTTGATTAAAAAATATGTAAATTTAGATAAAATCGATAGAAATTGTGAACATACTCTTAGATTCCCCATATTGCCATACGCAACGTGGACTCGGGGTAATGTATATAATAAAGTTGGAATAAAACCCCGTGCACGTGCGTGCTAATCTTGGAATATTCACGTCGAGATTTCTGATGACTTTACACGTAATGACGTGCAGAATGATTTATAAATCGTATGCATGCACGTCATATTTATGGAAATTATTAGCTAAACTTAATATTTCTATTATGCTATTTCCATATTATATTAATAAAATCATTTAAGGACAAAAATGATGTGATTTAATTACATCTCAATATTTAGTCATGAATATACATGTTCCGATTTTACACAAAAACGTCATTATCATTTGGAACATTATATCATAGACTTTGTTTGAGAGAATACTATACTTAGAGGTTAATTTATAAATATCAAGTAGAAGTCATATTACAGGGTGTGTAAGGTATAATTATATATTTTTGTTTATTTAATATTAGCATCAACAAACATTGTATATTTGTATATTTTGTATATTTGTATATTTTCTCTTTCTATTTTCAGTGGTTATGGTAAATTATGGAAAGCCCTGCTAACAACATTCTAGCTGCCCACTCCGGACTGTCTTTGTATCCTAATCCAATAAGTACCTCCGTCCCAGGTCTACTGAGTTCGAGCCCAACACAAGAGTCTTCGTCTTCGCGGTTGTCAGGGAACAACTCGTGGGGAAGTTACACCGGTGACAGCGGCATTGTGGCACATAACTCGTGTTCAATGGCATCGTACGGTAATCTGCCCTTAGGGGCTAGTTTTTCAATGAACAGCAAAGCTGCCGCTTATAATTCAGCCTTTGGAAGCAGTTCGGACTATTTGAATTGTAGACAAATGGTGAACCATATGTCCCCTTTGAACGCTATGCCAATGCGCAATTATCCCTCTATATATGGTGACATGTACCAAGGACATACAGCCGGCTACACAAACAGTGGATTTTATCCCGACATGACCGCCGGAATCCCACCCTTCCCCGGCAGAGAATTAGAATGTCGGCAACCGCCGTCAGATTCATCGGAAGGAGGTAAATTTTGTTCTAAATGTACTTTTTTATATTTGTGTACTTTTTAAGTTAATGTATTTGTGTGTACAAAACGGGAATATATTGATGTAAATAATAGTGAATATTCATTTACTTTAAATAGTCATATTTCAGTTTACTTAAATTTAACTCCAGTTTATTTTCTTTGATCCCTTGCTTTTGGCGGAAGAATAAATGAGGGGGAAATAGATGGCACCACGGAACTTCTTTACTTAAAGGAAGATAAAAGGGGACTTTCTATAAAACCACAATTGAAAATAATTTGATTCAAATTTAAATCTTTCTGGTCATTGTATAAAATCTAGAGATTTTCCCTTTTATTTCGAGAAATAAAAAAAAGGAAGATATTAATGCTAAAAAATGGATTGATAACTTAAAAAGTAACACTAGAACGGTATGGTAGGAAGAGGTTTTTAACGGGAGCATATCATCAACCAAAAAACATTTTATGCTCTTAATTTTTACAGTTATTTGTAACGTTTCTGTACAATATAATTTATAACTAATTGATATATCAATTTGAAATTAATTGCAAACAGATAGGGGGTACTAATTTAAGATTTTAAAGACATTTATACCGTACCCTGCAGTTATAAAACTTCAAAACATTCAATTTTTCTTACGTGAATATGTCAAGGAAGTTTATAAAAACTGGGAGTCAAGTTTGACATTTGACCTGATGACATTATACCGGACAGTCAGTGCATTGACCAAAGGGACAGAGTCGAAGAGTAGATTTCAAAGTGGACACATTGAGTAAATAGTTCATTAACACTATCTCGCAAATAAAACTTCAATGCTCGCACGGAATTAAATATTTAAAAGATATATAATAACAAATTCCAAAATGTGTTCTAAATATACGAAATTATCATTTTATAATAAGTCTTTCACAGTTTAATTTGCAAGAAATGGCATACATATGAGAACTAATTTCACATTTAGACCAAGAAGTTGAAGCTGCGTTTGTTTTATACCATCTGGTCAGTTTTTAGGCAAGCGTTTTTAATCGAACACGTATCCAAATGACCGTATAATGAAGCGGAACACGTGGCAGCGTTTGGAACCGATGTTCTAAGGATAATAAACATGCAATCAAGTGTGCATGCTAATGGGCGAACTTTGATTGGTTTTTCTAACAGAACTGTCTAATAATTTATCCATTTCCGACATCTATAGCGGCGAGTTTGTTTTATTAGCGAGAAATCATTATACATCTGATGGAAACTGTTTTTTCGGTTATTTGTATTTTGTTCTGAGAGATAAGTGGAAGAGTTGACCAGTAGCCTGGCGTTTGATACAATAATCTTTTCTCATATTAAGTATATTTTCAAGTACAATATACTTCAAATTCTCTGTTCGGACAAATTAAAGATTAGAAATAAAGAAATAAGTACTGGTTGTTTCAGGAACTAATTCGAGAGTGCGTCTAAATGTTTATAGCGTTCTACACAAGTGAAGTAAAATAAATTTTGTATATGCTATGACTAAAATCTAATAGCATTGTACTTATTTCAGTTGACACCCAATTTTTATAGACCTTTAAAACTATATTAATTGAAAAATTGCGTTTCTTTTCCATTTGTTTGTTAATAGTTGATGCTGTTAGGGCTACAGTTTCTTTTTAGTGAAAATTACCATGACGATGGAGAAACATTGATATTGTTACATATTCGATGTATGATCTTTCTTATTCTTTGGTATTCTCTTGCTAAGAAACTAGGCTGGAATGCACTAATATTGTGAAGTGAGTAAAATATGATAGACATGAAATGGGGGGAAACAATTCCACAGTCTTAGCGTTCTCGGGATCGTTATCTTATGTAATACACATGAAATTAATTAGGCACCCTTTATAACGTCTTGTTTTTAATATCAATTAACGTTTAATTAACGATACGTTGAATATAAGTGGTAATTAATAATCCACAGGAGAACCTGTGTTTAGTACAACTCACGCATTGTGCAATAATGAAGTATCATTTAAAAAGAATAATTCAGTTTTGTTAACAATTTAGGAGTGCAACTGTATTTTTCGGTGACACGTGATACGGGTAAACCCGCGAAACAGTATCCGATGACTGATTTATGGGACCGGGAATTCAATAGTGTACAGGACTACGACAACTTAACACCTTTTGAATAATACACGCACTTTAAAGCAAAATTATTTATTTATAAACTGTAACAAAACTTAACAAAGGATTATGTATGATTTGATATTTTTTACCCAAAACATGAGCTAGCTTGCACCTTTGGTTCTAGTCCGGAAAGAAAAGAACAAACCTTTGGCGGTTAGTTATTCTCGTGCGCATGATTTTAAATATTTGATAAATGACATTAATTAATATTCATACGGAATGTATAATGGTGTTGTTTTTTAAACATTAATGTATTATTTCATACGAATTCAATAACATTTCGCGGTTTCGTTGGTAATATTCGCGGTGAGTTTTCTTCTCCGCAATTAATTCTTTTGTGTTTTAAAGTATGTTTACAAATTAACATTAAAGTGACTAAATGCTTTTAAATTAAACTGTACTAATTACGAAAGGGTCATTAATTTCATAGCCCTTCTCACGCTCTTCTATTTTTCTTTGGAATGATATCATATCTTAACAGAGGATTGATAGATATGATATGAAAGTTAGAAATTTCTATTATTTCAAAACGTTGAAAGCGATACTGCCTTAACCTTTTACGGAGCGTTTTTTTTATGAAAATATATTATTTACAATAATGTGGCAGTGAACTTAAGAAAAGATGTGTTAAACAACTGAAAATTAAGCAGGTATGAAACGGGTTCATGAAAGTAATTCTTCATCCCCAATCTGTCAAGCTTGTCAAGGCTAGCTGTTCATACTCACAGCTTCACACCTAGCCACCTAATTGATTCATGTATATATATTAGCGGCTCCTTTGATGTATATAAGAGACTCCATCTTAGAAGGTGATAATGAATGGCATACTTAACGTAAATAAATGAGCGGTCAGGGATCTTTTTAAAAAATTACATTCAGTACGTAAACGGACGGGTTTTAAACTTTCCATACAAATGTCGTCGGTTATGACCCAAATTGCACTTGCCGATTATCAACTACTTCATATTGCTTTCCGGAAATGAAAGAATTGCGAAGACGAGGCTCCTTATAATTGTATATAAAACATTAAGACAATGGTCTGTAATATCTTTGGAATAAATGATGAATAAAAAGATATTAAAGAAAACGTCTACTTTACATAAACCGAAATAACAAGAGCATTTGAATTCCATTAATCAACTTGGTTTTCAAATAATTCATCCTATCGAGCAAACGCCTTTCCTTCTTCAAAATGACAATGGGATATTTAATTCTTATTTATACATATTCACGTCAGATGAAACCAGGGTTTGCGTTGTTTTCCATGCGGCCGTATCTAATTAACGTCGGGCGATGATTTATACGTTATGTTAATGTTAAAGTCCTCGATATTAATAAAACCCGATTGTTTTCCGAAACAGCACGCATATCATGTGTTGATATACATGGAAAAATGATAAATATGCCGCAATTTGTCACCAATTTGTCATAAAGATCGAACAATATAGACTAATTATTAGTTATATACCACGTTATTTGACTTATCAATATTGTTTTTTTGACCACAGGTTATATATGAATACATAAGGATACTCTTCAATCACAGTTTACCACTAATACATTATCTTTTTTTTTCAATAGCAAATACTTTAAATTATCTTTCATTTCAATGGCGCTAAATATGTCAACTTTTATTTCAGCCATTGCAATATACATGTACAAAATTATCACTCATTTTAATGTCAACAGACAAAATTATCTTTCATTTCAATGCCAGTATACAAAATTATCATGCATTTCAATGGCAACAGACAAAATTATCTTTCATTTCAATGCAAACAGATAAAATTATCCGTGATTGGAATGGCAATATACAATATTATCATTAATATAGATGGCAATATACAAAACTATAATTCATTTCAATGGCAATATACAAACTTATCTTTCATTTCAATCACATTTCACAAAATTTCAATTGAAATATCTTGGGTTACTTTGCAACTATAATATTCTTCATATGTTAGTCTTAAATATTAACTTATTTCAATATATACATAGTTAATACAAAGAAGAAAAGAAATATTTGTTTATCAGATGTAATTCACGTATTAGTTTTTACCATTGTTTTTGATATTTTGCATAGATTAACAAAAAAAATAATGGTTTCTGAGCAGTTACGATTCGCGTACTTAGCGTAATTAATTAGTATCCGTAAATCAAATAAATTACATAAAACACTTACTTTATCGCTGCAGTATGAGTTCTAAGCAGATATTGTCTGCAATTACGCATTTCCTTGGCTTTAATATTCTCAGAGTCTTCAAGAGATTTTTATCTGTTAGTATAAGTGGTTATTGTAATTAATAAAAGTTGTATGAGATTATACAACTCCAAAGACTATAGTGTACAGTAATGATATTAAATTAACACTTAAAACAATGATGGTTCGGTCTAACATGCATATGTTTAAGTATAAACAACAATTGATGGGTTTAATGGAATATTTTCTCCTACTTGTACAAATTGAGGAAGGAAATATGAACAGAATCAGAATATTTTTCTATATATTGACGGGAGGGGATATGAATATAGTAACTTGTTTCAGCATCATCTCTTTAAGAGTATCAATAAACGAACTTCGGAACAATTCGATTTATTTTATAAAAACAGACATTCCGTTTAACTATTTAGCATATTTTCAACTCGTGTGTTAAGTATATTAAGTCCGTGAAATGAAGGAGAAATATACTTTACAGAAACCGAACATTACTGTGTTTGGCCTTTGTCGATTTTCTGCAGAGTTAAAATAATTTCCATTATACAAGAGACTCCCACAGGGAGTGAAATATACTTAATCATTGTTATTCTATCAGTTTATTTTTGAACTTTTGATACTCGGCATCTCAACTTACTGGTCTAACGTAACATGGCCCGTTCATTAATTGGAAATCTTCAATCCAGCAATATGATTTTTTGCGCATAGTTTGTAAAAAAATGCTTTAATGTGCTATGTGGGTTTATAAATCGCGTGTAGATACAGGGTTATTACATATCCCTGGATAAATATTTATCATTCCGTTTTGTAAAGGGGTTATTGTTGTTTATATTCAGCGTTTTGTAGTGATTTATTAAAAACAATTTTAACAGATGTTGGTGTAATCTCCATGTCGAAATTCAACGCGTTAATTTACATTATAAATTCTATTAATTAGTTTGTATTGAATGGGGGAGTTTTTCCATAACAATAGAGAAATTAAGATGAAGAAAAATAGATCGGTTTAAAATGCAATATTTCACTTAAATGCGATACAGTATGTGTTTTATTAACATCAAATAACTTTATTGATATATTAATCACGTCGACCTTTTGGAATAATTGTGAAATGAGAAATAAATAAATAGATCAAGATAAAAAACTGTTACATGAATAACGACTTCACTAACACTACGTGTCGAAAAGATAAATGCGGGTGAAAATGTTAACAGCAAATGTTACAAGATTGGCTAGTGTCCACCGTGTAAATTGTTATACGTTATAAAACGTTTAGCGGAAAATCTTGAGAGGCAGAGTTTTATTGTTTCATTCCGATTTATGATCGACTGACAAATTTATTACCAGAATTGTCGTAAACTTTGCTTATAGACCGCTACGCAAATATTTGTTCAAATCTCTCTTAATCAAGTATTCGCAAAAGTGAGGTGAGAATGACGTCTGATTTGGACATTTTCCCAGGCTGCTTGGTTGATTCACAAATATATATATGTTTGAAACTGTTTGGTAAAGTTTTGGGGAAATTTCCTTTCTTCCTTTCTTCCATCAAGCTTTATTTCGACGTCATAACTTATCTTTACTCACTTCCGCGCATACTCACTTTAACACTTCCGGTTTTTACCGATAACTGTTTTCGTCCAGCGACATTTCTTAGGATTACGACTTAATCTTCAACGGATATGTTATTGATCAAATCAATTGTTAATAAACTAAATAAATATAACGCAATAATAATCCAACAATTATTGCTCCTTAAGATATCGTCAAAGATTTCTTCTACTTTTTTTTTCGCACATATTTTTTTATTTCAATATCCCCCAGACTAAACAAATCGTAAACATCCAATAATTACAGTAAAACAGACATAACTTTGATTTTATATGCTTTTCTATTGACCGTCAGAATTTATTGTTTATTTTATATGAATTGACATATATTAGCAATTCGCCTGCAATAACTCGGCATTATAAAATACGTTTTAATACCAATGTCTTGTTAAGAGTTAAAGCTATGGAGACATTAATACAGGTTTTAATACGTTAGCTGAATCTCGGAGTACGTCGTGTTAACTGTTAGTTAATGCTACTTTTACGCCTAGAGGTCGCTATGTGTTTTGTGTTTATTGTAACAGACTTGATTATTAATTGCGCGAAAGTGACTATATAGATAAGAAGCGTAAATTATCATATATTTCACGAAATTCGCATGAAAAACAGGCATTGGCTTTATCAAAGGAACATTTCCTGTTATAACACCCAACGATGTCTTACAAAATAGCATTTATGCATTTATTTACTTTGATAAAGAACAATGTTAAGTGGATTCAATAGCAATGTTACGTCATGCGCATGCGTATTTTGTGCACCTAATTGCTACCGATGAATATACAGAATTTGAAATGAACTAGCATTCAGATTCACGAGAAAAGAATAACCAAACAAATAAACATTTCTTCACTGATTTTCATATATTGTATACCAAAATTTGAAATTACTGCATATAATGCAATTTTGAAAATAACTGATAATGTCGTACAAGGCTACAAAGTATAAAGATTTAAAACAGGATTTGCTTTTAAAGTTGCGTGTGTTCGTTCGTATGTTGGGTTGAGTGGTTGGTGTGGGGTTGGTTTTGGGTGTTCATACATACCGTGCTCATAAAGATTTTTTTCACTAAAAGTTCATTTAAAAATTACGCAGCAAGATTTCTTTTCCCCTATACTACAGACCGTGTTCGACTAGACACTTGAAAATCTCGTTTACCCTATTGTAATCTTTTTAATAGGATGTATATAGCTCTTGTTTATACTGTTTCCATCCAAAAAAACCTCAAGTTGTAATGTGAAATATTGTATCCTATAAACCACCCACATTGTTAAGTATAGCTCGTCTCTATGTATATATACATATATCCCATCTCAACGCTCAACGGGAGCGAGCTATTGAAAACGCACGAAATGTGCGTATCTCATTAACTGTACAGCATCGCGCCATCTTGGAACCCTGTAAGTACGCGTTCTTACAAAAATGATCTCGTCATATCTTATATTTCATATATATCAAAGGAGGTTCTCAACTGCGAAATGGACATTCCAGACAAATTTAAACGGTAGCCTCGTAAATATTATGTTAGGGATCAAAAAGGCACAACATATCATTTTTCTCCGAAACACCGCGTGCACCTGTTCGCGAAACTTGCTACCGCTAATTTACACGCGTTTTGTCATTCGATCCGTGTAATGTATGTCTATTGTTTTTCAAACGCAGATGAACAAACTTAATTTTATTAATTGAAAACCTTGGTGTAAAGCGCGGAAGTGAATTGAACGAGTTCATATAAATTATGCCTTTGTGTTCATTAATCATATTCGACAAACTTCATGGTACATTTTTTGCTATTTTAACGATTGACAATCGCTTTGCAATTCAAATCAATCTGTCACGTCGATCGATGTTAACGATCCTAATGAATGTATTTGACGTACTCAACATAAATAAACAAGAAAACATCATATTGTCCTTTAGCTAGGTTATTTAACGTTTGTTATAATTGTAAATCTGACAAAAATGTATTTTTTTGAAACGCCGTTTTTCGATCGTCTGCTGCACTTTTTCCCAGCGTCTTACAAAGAATCAGAAATGACCTCGTCCGCATACATTCATATTTCCCCACACACAATTTGACCAATATGCAAAAGACTTGCCTTGAAATTGAATAGAGACTGCCATAGCGGTCATAAAAATATGAGAAATTACCGTACTTCAATTATTTATTTCTGAATACAGACTAGGATAAAAGCCGTCACGGCGGTACCGTTATTACGGTATTCATATCGACCTCCTCAGATTATATGGTGTTTGAATATTGTAGGATTTATTGATATTTATCTAATAATATCACTTTTTATGGGGTTTTATCTGTCTGTCTATCATTATCGTGGACTGTTTGCACAATTTGATAGGCTGCCGGACTGAGGATTAAACATTTAATACTGCTTGCAGAAATAAATTCATTTTCTATATTGTCTCTTTTTTATGTGAACATAAAGATTTGTTTTTGTTATATTTCCTCTTTTTCTGTGAAAGAAAGTAATAAATATTCGAATTCCTTGACGAACATTTTCAAGAGGGGATAAAATCGCGCCTTTAACAATTTAACTTGAATTGTCGTTGTTTGTTTGTTGTTGTTTTTTTTTTAATTTTATTTTTGGTAACTACTTTTAATTAATTTCAATTATTGCATTAAGCTGTGATGTTTTATATAAATAACAACTAATTTACCAATAAAAATCGAAATATATCACCGGAATTAGTACACGCGACCAGGTTCAACCGTATTTCATTCGCAAATTCATTTGACCTTTTTTTATTATAAATGTCATTTAATAAGTTTATACAAAATTTCCTACAAACAGTTCATAAATTATATACCGAGATTGTATTTTTCGTCCTCGGGCGACAGTTTCACCAAAAACAACTTTCCCGCCTTTAAACAACATCAAAGTTAACCTTATGACAAAAATGATTTTTCAACGTTCTTGTTTTCTTATTTACGACTTCATTTCTTTCCTCGTTAGGAACACCATCGAGCTAAACAATTACTTGTCATCTTTATGAACTTTACTTTACGCACTGTTTACAAGTCACAAATAGTACTGATAAAAACTATACCATTTCTAGTAAAATCAACAAAATCGCATTATTTAGCTAAAATTTGACTTAGGGAAAAAATAATGAGTTTGGAATCAAGTTATATACATGTAAGTCTTTTTTTATGAAAATAAAAGTTAAAAAAAGTTTTTTTTATGAAAATAAAAGTTAAAAAAAGTCTTTTTTTATGAAAATAAAAGTTAAAAAAATCTTTTCAAGGCTAAGGAGACTATTGAATATCAACAAAATTCATTATTATTATATTTACATGTACATGCATAAACAATTATATATTTTCCAAGTCTTCAGAATTTAGATTATAAGATTTAGTTCTCAAAACTTTCATTTGTTCTTGAAACTCAAATATCAAAAGTACATACAAAAAATACGGACAGAAAAAATATGCTTTTGTTATGTTAAAAGATTGAGTCTTATGCTGAATTGTGGATTGCATATACATGTACCCGAATTATGGAAAATTATTCTAACACGAAGGGAAATATTAATGTATCAAAAAAAATGTATATATTCAATACACTTGTGATAAATGTGGGAAAACACAAAATTTGACATAAACGGTGATTAATACACCTTCAAATTTGACAATGTTACACAACAACAATATGTTAAGTGACAGTCTGTATGCTCCCGAAAACGTTTATACGTCTTTTTACGTTGTTTCACCTATACGTCATAAAAATGACAATACCTCAGCCGTACATCTAAATCATTTATCGATTAACGTAATATTGACTTTATGACGTAAGTATTTTTATAACGTCCCGAGCGTTTGACCCGGACTATTTTAAATTAGACATTGATGGATAAATCAAAGAAAATTCTGACGGCGGCTAGACGTTTTTCGTCTGCTACAATGCAGATTTTTTTGGTTTTCTTTGATATCAAATGTAACTAATTGATGACAATTTCATAATAATGATCATTGACAAATATGATAAGTAGATCTATACGTACACATAACAAACAGACACGGTGATATTTATATACTTTTAGTTTGGCGTTTGTTGCAATCAGTTAATATACGTTGCAATTATTAAAATTCTTATGATGGGACTTCCGTTCGTTCAAATAATAAATAAAGAAATGTTAACAAAATTTTAGAGAAATAGATGAGTAGAAAAAAAGAGTCTTGTTTTTTAGATTTTTTCAAATGATGAACAGCATCGAATGAATTCACTGCCAAGAAATGCGCATGTTTTTATCGCAGTAGCATGCACCTTTCAAAAAACAACAACAATAGAAGCACACGATCAGAATTCATCAAAATATTAATGCATCACAGTCATCCATTTTTTTATTCTTGCATAAATCACCACGAACAGCCATGTTTAGTCTTCATAACGGTCGGTGGGGGGGGGGGTAAATTTACAAATTATTCCTACAATCGCGTTCTTCTACTATGAGACTCTCTGAGACAAATTGAAATCGATTACCTAGACTTAACTATGGACGAACTGGTCTCACTTTGTTCACAGAACACATTAAGATGGTGTCCGGAGAGCAATAATATATTGCCTGCATTTTTACGACTCTCTCAGACACGAGACAGTCCAAACCATTGTGTGTAGGGCAAACCTACAATCATAAGATAAATCATAGGCTTCTAGATACTTTATTCATTATAGAAACATGATTCGGCTTTGATATTGTGAGATATTTTCGATTATGTTTCAAACTACGTATACAGATCAATATATAAATATCACTTGCTTATTTCAAAAGATTTGTGAACTTTTTGTTGTGTTTTGTTTGTTTGTTTGTTTTGTTTTGTTTTTGCGTACTGGACAGCAAAACACACCCAACCTTAACCGTTTTCTTCCACCTTTATTGGGCATTTAACCATCACCTTCCTCCTTCAAGTTGCTTTAGTCAAGGTCAAAGGAACGCGACCTTCAAAAGACCTTGACCCAAATCTGTTGCTATATTTGTACATTCGTAGACTATATAGTGGTTTCCGTTTCTATTTTCAGAAACAAAAGGCAGAAAGAAAAGAAAGCCGTACACACGTTACCAAACTATGGTTCTGGAGAACGAATTTTTGAACAGCTCTTGTATTACGAGACAAAAACGATGGGAAATATCATGTAAATTACAGCTCACTGAGCGTCAAGTAAAAGTCTGGTTTCAAAACAGGCGAATGAAAAGAAAGAAATTAAATGAAAGAGCAAAAAATAGACTCAGAGAAGAAACTGATATAAAAGATGTTCCCCAATTACCACAAGCACATAGCCAGCACCCGCAGCATTCATTGGCTGCCCATTCTCATTCGCTTGCGCAACAGCACCTACAAGCCTGACGCTAGGCTATTTATAGATTGTGAGGGGGTTATCTCAAAACATTAGATATTGTCTGAGAAACGACTTGGCCGCTCGACCGAGTCAAAGTGCTAAAAGTGATGAAGAAATCTTAAATAAGATTAAGGTGCTTGAATAAACACTCGAAATGTTTATAGAAAAGTTTCAGAAAAAAAAGGTATCTAACCTAGGCGTCTGAAAAAATATGGCTATGCCAGTAGCTCCGATCTCTTGCCGGTATGGAAGGTTTTTTGCTCAGAATATTAAGAGCATAATGTCCCATTTAGGTTGGTTGTTGACCGACCTGAACTTATATACATTATTATACGTTGTGATTTAAGATTCCATGAGTTATTTAATATTATGTACATAATATGTGTATAATTATTGTGCACTTGTGTAGAAGTATTTAAAATAAAGTGAGAGTTTAAGTGCTATTGTGTTGTGTTGGGGACGTCAAATCAAGGACTACTTTCTTTGACGGACTATTTTTTGCGTCATTCATTGAATTGCCAGTGCCATTCGACCTAAAGTAATTGTGGTTTATGTGATATTTCCCTTAGTTGTATTGAATCTTAATTACCTGAGTTGTTTGTAACTAAGTTCTTTAGAGCCACGGGTTGGTAACGGCGTGCATCCGGGTGACTTAAAAACTTTCTGGAACGCTCACGTGAAAAAAGATGACAACAAGAAAACTGCGATTTGAGAAGCCACAACAACAACAAAAGCTACGACAGAGCAACAAAAATACACGTGAGAAAAATATAGTTATTGGGCCATTGAAAAATGCCATTCTTGGTTAGATGCAAACATATCTTCAAAAACGTTCCAGTAAGCGCCAGGCGTGCGAAAAGAAAGCATACGAAAAAAGCAGACGATAAATATCGGAGCAAAGTGATTCATTGTTTACACGCTAAAATCAGGAAGTGAGTATTGACCATCGTATAGGACAAAAGTTCCCCACTGTTGACAACAGCTTGTAAGAACAATCCTCGAGATAAACTATATAAAAAGTATTTATATACTTAAACTGTACTTTAATCTATACAGATTAAGATAAAGAAAAACTTCTGTTGCCGAAGATTTTAAAAAGGACAAATGCAGAAATAATATTTTTGTTTCTTGATCAATTTGATATTGCCTAAACAATTGTCATTATCATTTCCATTTTATAATTTTAATGTTAATTAAAAACCAAAAAAAGATAGAATAAATATCATTTTTAAATACGTTTAATTCCAGACGGACTAAGCCTATACATTTCTGCGTAATTTTAGATGAATTTTTTTCCTTAAATTGTAATAAAAAGAATATGTCAGGTAATTCTGTTGGTACCCACGGAAAACTATAATATAAGTTCTGATTCATTGATATTTGTGG
Organism: Ruditapes philippinarum; assembly: GCF_026571515.1. Classification (NCBI taxonomy): domain Eukaryota; kingdom Metazoa; phylum Mollusca; class Bivalvia; order Venerida; family Veneridae; genus Ruditapes; species Ruditapes philippinarum. The sequence continues at coordinate 42,808 of NW_026852332.1, read as the reverse complement.
ATTGTTGTTAAAAAATCTTTGTAAAGATGAATGTACATATTGTTATCAATGTTAAAGTGTGCACTGCAATATTAAATGTTATGTGAAATATAAATTACAAATAATTAGGAATGTATGGTAACTCTGTATGTAATACATGTCCGCCATGCATAATCTGTAGAAAAAATGCTTTTTTTTTCTAAAATGCTGTGTTGAAATTAAAGTTATTAAATTATATATGTACAACATCAGTGCTTTTAATGTGGATTTGTTAACGAAATAGTTTCATTATTCAAACGGAATATCTCTTATAAATAGACAGACAAATTATTTCAATAAGATAAGGCTTATAAGCACAGGATGACATAATTATAGCATATTTACATATTTGAATAATAACTAAACAAAGAAAATCACTTAATATAATAATTAATTGTTTTTCAATTTCTTCTTTTTAATTTTAAGTACCAGAATGAATGGTTCCATGTAAACTTGCGCTAAATTGAAAAATGTAATACGATTTCAAGACTATATATACGATTTATATATTTTCTAAACATGAAAGTGAAATACCCCGCTGGATATGATGTGATATTTCGTATAAACCATGACTTTAAAAGTACTGACTTACCCCCATGTTTAAAGTAACGGCAAAGCTTTAAAAAAATAAAGAAAAATAAAAAGAATTACAAATATCTTTACATAAGTAACATTGATTTAAATGTTTCTGTGAAGAAAATAAATATACAATGCTTAAATGTTTCACTGCAATGGAATACTTTAAAGTTTAAAATTTTCTCATACAATTTTTTATTCTATTTTTCAAATCATTTTTTTTGTACAGCCGAGAAATATGTCAGTGACACTTTAATGGAAACATATTATATTTAAGCTTTTTAGTATTATTATCATCGTCATCCGAAATCAGTAATGTTGAAGCTAAATAGAGCTTTGCCGCTACCTTAAATATATTTGAATGTTACCTCAAAATATGTATTATTTGTGACATGGCATTTTTGTATTGTTTGAATGTTTATTAATAGAATAATCATATGACATCATTGTTCTGAATTCTAAAAATAGATTTACAAACACTTAATGATTTTCTGTTGTTGTTTTTTGTCCATGACTATTTCTATTTTCACAATATTACATTTTATAGAAAACAAGATATGCATGTATATTTTGATTATAATAAATTATATGAATAACTTAATATAAGCCTTCAACTGTGTATAAAATATTAGTAATTAAACTTTTGACAGGTAATATGGCCCTAGATTAATGGTTGTTTGGAAATATATAACCCGAGCCGCTAGGTGAAGATTATATTCTAAACAACCGTTTATATACGGCCATATAACTTGTCAAGAATATTTATTATGAAGCAAACCTTCTTTATTTAAGAAAGAAATGAAATATTTTCATAAATTTACAAAAGCAGTGTTGATAGTTTATATGAACGTCATGATTATCCAATCAAAAGCGGCGTTTCAAACGTGCAGTATTATGTATCTTATAATACTGCACGTTTGTAACGTCATTTTTCATTGGATAATCGTGACGTTTATATTATTAGTTAAAAAATCGTTGACAGGTTATATGGCCCTATATAAACGGCTTTTTGTAAATATAACCAGAGCCGTTAGGCGAGGGTTATATTGCAAACAGCCGTTTTTTACGACCATATAACCTGTCAACGATCTTTATAACGAATTTATAATACAGCAAGCATCATTTTTAGAGACAAAAAGTTAGATTTCTTCATGAATCGGTAGGAGCCGTGTATATAAAACTATATAAACGTTACGATTAGCCAATGAAAAATGACGTTACAAACGTGCAGTATTATAAAATTTTATATACACGGCCATATACCGTTTATATCGGGCCATATAACCTGTCAACAATCTTTATAACTAATAATATAACCTGTCAAAATCCTCAAAAAGAACATTGCATACTTGAAAAGTCCATCAATGGAATAAATTTCAGGAACAATATTGCGATCCGTGTCTTTCACTATTTCACCGAGTTTGGAATTATAATGTATGTATGTCAAGCTAAGCTTAAAGGCACACTTTGCCCCAGAAATCTATTTTTTTAGAAATATCAAACATGCGTTAATAATGTAAGAATGTTTTAATTATGGATTTAGAGCATGTTAGACGTTTAATAGCGGAGGAAAGTAACGTGAATGGGCAGCAATGTGTCGTTAATGTAGCAAAATGTAAACAATGTAGTAATTTGCCCCTCGTACAAAATACTAATTCAATTGTTTTACTGTCACACAATTACAGAATAGTTTAAAAGCAACGAAAACTCTCATTAATGCAGAAAAAAGTCTACCAAGCTAAAATAAATGTCACAATGTCACAAATAGCATAATCGTAGATTCACTACCTTAAAACATTAAATGAAAAAGAGGATTTGAAAAAAGAAAGTTAATGTGTAAATTCATAGATGTTTTTCTATCACATACCTATACATGTAGTTTGTATCGACCAATTATTCATTTCATTACGGAAAGCATTCTTAAAGCAGCATGCCACCTGACAGATGCTAATTTTCATAAACTTTTTGAAAATATATGAATAAAGTAAAATATTGTGAAGTTAACACAATAACACAAGAAAGCAATTTACACAATCCACGTAAATAATCTGGTCAAAATATTCAAAAATAGCCCTAATTGCGTTAGTCACGCGGTAGAAATATAGTGATTAATAGTGCTAAACTAGTCATTATTCGCACATAACATGTAAATTACTTCAATCCTGAATTTTGTCACTTTTCTTAAAATCTTAGTACATCTTTCTTAAGATTGATTTTCTTAAAATATTTTGGCCAATGCATGCAGCTTTAAATATACACGTATAAATCTGGAATAGGAAAATTGCAAAGAAAATATACAAGAGATAGTTATAACAAATCATTGTATGCAGAAGGTGAGGACGTAAGGCTTAACTCTTCGCTAAAATTGAAATTTTATTGATCAAATTCTAAATTTGACTTTCAGGACAACATTAGTTTTGATCACTTTCTTTGAAAGTAAAAACGATTCTATTCTATTGTTTTTTATTTTTGTTATCAAATCCTACAACAAATTTTCGTAAAATGCAAAAAAATGCCAAAATTTAAAGTTGATTTTTTAATAATAAGTTCCGAATTTTATATCTAAAATAAATGAACATATTGCCTATTTCATCTTTTTATAGGCAATAAATAAAAAATTATATCTGTGACAGTTATGTTAAAAATCTAAATATGTTTTTTTAACATTTATGTATATCATCATCAAAATTATTTGAAGGTTAATTAAAAATTTCCTACGACTGGGAAAAATCTATTTTCAAATTTGAAATTAATAATATTTTATTCATAGATTTTAAAGAAAATAGGAGAGGGTAAGTGGGAAACCTTGGCAATTACGTCAATAATATATACATGTACATGTATAAGATCTAACATATTGCACGTGCTGATGCTTTTCCCAACAAAATATTATCTTATCTTCAACGAAAATAAGCAAATGAATTTAATAGACACGCAGAAATTTATCTACAAAATATTATCTTATCTTGAAAAAATGATTATACTTATATATTTAACCCGAAACAAACGACTTGTATCTTAAAAGGGAAATAGGCAATTGTATGGTATACACCTAACGAAATTTGCTCTACAAAATGTTTTTTTATGTCACATTTCATATACGGTTTAAAATTTTTCTACCGAATACTTGTATCTTTAATGGAAAAACAATCATTTATTTTATATACATGTAGATATACTCATACAGCCAAATAAAAAATGAAATAAAATTTTGAAAGTTAAACAATCTCAAAAACATCACACGTGTACGCTGCATTGTTAAGAAAGATCACAACATTTGAAATTAAAATCACATTTTCAGCTAGACTTCGTTTTAAGTGAAAATGAAAAAAATCTAAACAAGATATTAATTCTTTATTCGCTCCTGGTTAATTGGCAATATTATACTCATTAAAATCAAATTATAAAACAAAGTACCGTAATGGAATTAATATTTCTATAACATCACATATGGGTAACATTAGTTTTAAAATGATACTAATCGAGCTTTGAATGTGCTTGTTTAGTTATCGACAAAAGATTTTACATTAAAGGCAAGTGATCACTTTAATCCTTAGATCACAATAGTGATTATCTCATACAGTGATAATTAGTGATCATTAGTGTTCCTCCGTGTTACGCATTTCTCATTAATTATCAGAGATCTGTTACACTACCTGGCATGAAATTTATTTTTAATTTCAATATTGTTGTGTCGCAGCTTTTTCCGCATCATGTTTTTATATCGGTTAAATTATCTTTTTATCTATTTCTTTCACAATCATTATTAATGACTCGGCTCTTATGCTTATTTGTAGTGTTTAGAATTATTTCTTTTTTACTTTGAACAAAATTTAACTTTCTTTTGAAAGGTCGCACGAACTTTTTATTTATAATAAATATTATGCTATTAATACATGTATTTCTTAAAGTGGTCTTTATAGAATGATACACGTATATGCGATATATATACAAAAAATTCTGATAAAAAAATGATTTAATTCTAAGTCGCAGCCTAAAATATCTGGCGGGAACCATATATACTGCGTAAGAAGACATTTTTATAAAGAGTTAGATATTTCCGTTTATTATATACTTATGAAATATTGAGAAATATTGATAAAATAAAATGCTTATTTTCATTTTCGTATTTCCACTGCAGTGAAGCATATTTTTTCCTTTCTTTTTTACTGCAGTGAAACATATTTTCCGTATTTTCACAGGCGGTGCTGAATGAAGCATATTTTTTCCGTATTTTCACTGCAGTGAAACATTTTTTCCGTTTTTTGTGTCTTGTCGGACTACTTTCTGCTAAATTAAGCCAATATACAAAATTAAAGGGAAAGTCGTGCAAACTGTGATGTCAAAAAAAAGGAGAAAAATGTATATAATAAATAGAAAATTCAAGTTTTTTTCTATCAATACAGGATTTATTTTCATCTTGTGCTATGAAAATTATCATATTTCACTCGTGGCTACCGCCACTCATAAAATATTTATTTTCATACCACTTGATGAAAATAAATCCTGTATTTATAGAAAAAACTTGAATATCCTCTATCTATTCTTGATATCGTAGTAGCGCGATGATTCGGTGCGATCCTTATCCAGTACATGGCTGTGAATATTGATCTAGAAAAAGCGTATAAAGGGAAGACACTGGCCAACAATCGTTTGATGGATAGAGTTCTTATGTAAGCAGACACATCAATAAATTAAACTATCTTATTCATGGAAAAAAGCAACAACAACAACAAACACTTTAATGTTTTTACAACGATGTAATTGAATTTGGAGGAAATATATTATTTATTCCTGAAATATGACAGTTTTGAACACACACAATAAAATATAATCATCTTTAAACGAGTAAACAACATTACGGTATTTTATGTACAGCAAATAACAAGTTGGAACATTCTATGTTATTTTATCTGAAATATATTAATATAAGATATGTAGTTTGTTCTAGAAATAAAGACACATATATAAATCATAGGATATATTATAAACATATATCATTTTTCTTTAGTTCTTTAAAAATCTCGAACGTTCATTCCATTGTGACATGAATTTACTGATCATCGTTTAGAAAGGGTTATTATACAGACATTTTACCCCCCCCCCCTCACAATCTGCGCATGCGCATTAAAAACCGACCTAATAGCATAGCATCCGATGACAGAAAAGGGGCATTTAATCTTGCGTTTCTGTGACATGTTCAGACAAAAATAACCAAACAAACACTCTCCCGAAAAAACCAACAATTATCATTATTTCTTTTTTTTGCGTTATTCATATTGCATATAAAACAGGGGCATCATGCAATTTACAGCCATTTTGATTAATGAAAAAAATAAATAACAAAAACAAACAAACAACAACAGCAAAAACAAAATCAATATTAAACAATTTATACACGTGTCATTATTATGACGTAATTAAAATTTATCCCATTCAAATTCTAGGAATAACATTATAAAATTCTCAACAAAATTAGAAAGCACGAGATAAAAAGATGATACAAGTACAACTTGTTAATTGATTAACTGTTCCATCAGTAATCAGTCCTTGATGGAAGAGTCAACATAGGCATGCGCAACGCCATCATGTTTTAGATATTCAAAAGTGATATTTTTTGTGTATTTAGAAAATTAAAATGAGTTAAACATCATCAATATTAGATTGAATTTTAACTTTGCATATCAATGATCACTTATCTTTTTTTACACACAGCTAAATTAAACGCAAAAAAGCGTTACCAGTTTTGTCGATGGAAATGATTTCGTTCGCGCATGCGTGCTTTCATATCTCATGGTACTTGTGAAACTCATACGTCAACGTAAAACAAAATTATGTAATTTTGTAATGAATAAAGCCCGTGCTCGATAACAATAATGTTAATGCTGAAGAAATCAGACATATACAAAAATCTGAGCCATTGTTGTATTGCCCACTTTTGTAAAAAAGTGAGTAATCTCCCTTGATGCACCACTTGTAAGCAAATTATCTTTTCCCATGTGTCCTAAGACTGGTCACCGTTAACAGCTTTAACTGTATTACTAGTGTAAACTTTAACATTTGTATTTTCACTTACTCATTACTTTAATATATTTCCATCAGCCAAGGGACGCAACTAACTCATACTGTCAGAGAAATGTAGACATCAGGTAAAAGTAGATTAACATTACTACTTTAATATATATATGATTATTCTCCAGCAATAAATAAAGAACTGATGAGCCACCAATACATGAGCATTAGTCATCTTAAATGATACAGAACAACTATATGGAAAACGTTTATCTATTGAAATTGGTAAACTCTAGGAAGCAAACGAACGAATGAATAAATAAATAAATGAATTATAAAAAGAACGAAAGTACAACATATACATAGATATATAAATAAATAAATAAATAAATAAATAAATAAATAAATAAATAAATAAATAAATAAATAAATAAAAGAAAAAAGAAAGAAACAATAAAGAAAGAAAGAAATGAAAAGAAAGAAACGAACGAACGAACAAACAAACAAACAAGCAAGCAAACAGAAGAGAACGAGAAAGAAAGATAAGAAAGATAGAAAGAAAGAAAGAAAGAAATAAAGAAATTGTATGAAATAATCTCACCAAATGTACAAATGCTTCCGAACTAAGTATGTGGAAACTCGTTAATATATGAGACTAACGAGATTTACCATGAATAGTTCAAATCCAGCAACGTTTGCTCTGTGCTGTTATTTTATTCTTCTTTTTTCGACCTTTTCTGCAGTTTTACGATCTGCTTACATGTATAGATTAATATCCTTATAATAAAACACTAACAGCTTTAACTATGTCGTTTAAACCACTAACGGATCACCAATGTCCTTTCATAATACGAAAATCAACAACAACAACAACGACGACGAAAAAAAAAACGACACAATTTTGCTTTGGAAAAGTTCAGAGAGAACTTGAAATAACGGCAATTTGGATAACATATTTTACATAGTCCTCGTTTTGTACTAACTGGGTGGGCCGAGTCGTGCAAAGACCCTAGCCCCTTATCATCTCATAAGTATTTTTGGAAATTTATGACGGGTTATGAAAAATAGAATTTTATGTATGAAACAAAAAGGCGGACGATAAACTTATGAAATGAACGTAAATCTTACGGAGCTCAACAATGTCAAGATTACGGGAGGCGTTGAAGGAGAAGAGAAGAAAAAAGTACAAGAAATTCCCGATAGTCTTACGAGAATTATTCAAAACGAAAGGATTATAATGACAAAAAAAGTTGTAAAACTAATTACTTCCATTTCTAAAAAGTCATTTTCAGATGCTATCAATAACTGTGATATTACTCCGCGAGAAATGCGACGCCGTGTGGCCTGGTGCTTTATGACTGTGTAACGGTTAGCACGAAAGAGAGACGAGATAGAAATGTTCCTATTATTTTGTGTGGTAGGAAGTAATCGAGAATTACCCAAGTTTCCCAGTGGAAATAATTTAAAATCTTACAAAAATGATTATATGTATATCAGCGACTCGATAAGATTGTGGAAGTGCCATTTGTAAATCCCCAGACGCTTTGTAAGAATATAATATTCATCTATTTCACTAGACGCTTGCACGAGAATTGATTAGAATTTATAAAATCATTTGTTTTTTTGGATTCTTTCATAGGAAAACTTCATTGAGAATCTAAATCATGTGTGGTTTTGAAGGAATGGGATTAGATAAATGAATATTAGCAATATCTCCTAGGAAATAACTAAGTGAAAACTCCTAGTACAAGGTTCTTTGAACACCTCAAGAACGAGATTGATTACATTTTATCAACATTCATCTGTCCATATTTAAATAAATAAAACAATGCCACGAGGTAACCGACACTTTGACACTGAAACATCAGATGGTGACGTAATAAATTAGTTATTAGTTTGTTCATATAAAACACACTTAGAAGCGGTGTAATATGAAAGCCACGTGACAATTTGATCACTATCATCAAACGACTGTTTACTTGTAAAACAGGTATCAATTTGAATAATAAAGTTATTACGAATCAATGTCGGTAAAAGACTATCACTGATTAATAAACCAAATGAGCTAGAACTGTTGTCATTGTAATACAAAACGAGATATTAAGAAGGTTTTTTTTCTGCCCATTAATTGCTAAAACGAATGGTTTTGAATGAATACGTGGCTGCCATGACCGACTGCTTAACGCGTTAGGCTAGTAATATAAGGATTTCTGTCCTCCAGGGTTCAAACCCTACACATCAGCCACAAGCCCTTGTTTTATTTAGTATAAATTTTCACTCATTGAACGGATTTGAGAGGGTGCCTATTTATGCTTATTACGGTGTCCCGTTAGGTCAATGGCGACACAAGTATAACTTGAAGCGACCGAAAGACGAAACGAAACCACCACGATGGTAAAAATTCGAAGGTACGATGATTAAAAGCCGAAATACGATGGCGAAAAGTCGAAATAACGAAACCACTATGCTGAAAACTCGATATCTTTGTGTTTTCGTTGTTTCGAGTTATGTGTGTGTCGCAATGAACATAACCGGGGCACCGTAGTTACAGCTTCCTTAACAAAGGAACTAAAATTAATATGATAAATTCTGTATGAAATAAAATGAATGATTTTATTTAGGATTACTGATTTTATTAAAGGCACCCTGTCGATGTAAGTTTTGATTCAAACCCCTCACAATTACCAGCCAATTTGCAAAAGGTTGAGAGTTCTATCGTCTAAAACAGTGCACGGCCGAACGACTGAGTATCCTGCCGTATAGTTAAAGTTATTTATGTCATTTGACTCAAAGACCAACAAAAATATATGTTTTAAATCAAGAAATAAATAGTCTAGTTAATGGGGAACTGTTGGATCACAGACTTTCCTCTTTACTTTGTATTTAATCTTGACCTTGGTATAGAAAATGCGTGAATACCTTTGTCACCAGCATAGATCAAAGCAAACCTGTAAAAAAGTATCATTTAATAATTGATACTGAAAAATTTGTATAATAAAATATAAAACCTGCCAAACTTATAAAAAGACTGCCGCACTCTTAGTTTAGACATTTTCTTTGGTCACGTGCATTATTTATTTTTTTATCATAGTAAAATAAGAATCTGAACACAATTACGCAAAAAGTCAACGTTTTTTAGTTTAACCTTTTGACTGAGCATTTACACTTGGATGGACAGATAGTCATTTTAGCTAGAAATACCTATAAACTTTTATTTCAAAATCTTATCAATGGCAGGTGTTACCGAACTAAAGATAAAAGTCCCATGTTTTGGACAGTATGGAAACATGTTTCGCGATTATGATGATCGTGGTTTTCATCTCAGTGGAATTCTTGGTCTGAAGTCAAAACGATGTTGAAGCTTCATTCTTTACATGCATGCTTACATACTTGACATTGGCGTAAAAAGTCAGTTGGATTCTTTGTAATAGTAATAATTTCAATGCATTTCAATTAATGATGGCACTGTGTCCTGCAAGCTTTCATAAAACGACTCATGTGCGTTTTTTCACAAGAACTCCATGGACGTTTCTTACTTATATATACTTATAAGGTTCTGGACAATGCCGAACTTCTTTTGTGGCACGGTAAGATGCCACAGTCTGTGTACATAACATTGGTTCATCAAATAGCTTAAAACATACACGTAAACTAAAAAAAATATTTCGGAACACCTTTCTATTTATTATGGTAGTTGATTTGTGTCATGCTGTACTTTCGCTCCGCGGTCGCAAGGCGAAAACATGATAATACGACAAATTCACCACTTACGTAGTATCATGTTTACGCCTGGCGCCCCGCGATGCGATAATAGATAATGCAGTGACATTGTCTTATTTTCGCTCGACGGGGCGCCAGGCGAAAACACGAAAATACGATAGTGGTGACTAGTATTTTCGTGTTTTGCTTTTGCGCCCCGCGAAGGGAAAGTACGACAGAATCTCAATATTGTCATATAATACCCCGGTCACATATTCACGGAATACGCCCACGGAAGAGCCACGGATTAATTCCGGCATCGTCCGTAGCTACCCGTACTGGTCAGTAGTTCTCCGTATTGTAACCGTAATCAATCGTAGTAGTCCTTGTATATCCGTAGCGATCCTTGACAATTTTTGAACATGCACAAAAATTTGCTACGGAAAAATCAACCGTAGCGTGTCCCTCTTAGTCCGTATTAAACCGTACTAATGCGTACTGGTCCGTACGAAAACCGTACTAGTCCGTACTCATCCGTAGTGCACCAACTTGTCAAGGATTTCCACGGTTTGGTACGGAGAACTACGTATTTGTACGGTTATCCTACGTATAAGCTACGGTTTTAATACGGATTAATACGGCATTGTCACGGAATGCCACGATCGTTATACGTTGTACTACGGAGAGGCAAGGATTAGCAAGGTCTTATACGGTTTATTGCGTTGCAACACGAAACGGTAGGGAATGGTACGGTCCACCACTGTTTAGTACGGATGAATTAAGTATCATGTACTTTTTCATGAATACTACCTTCTTGTTAAAAACAGACATATTTGCGGGAACATAAAGTAAATGATAATTGCCATTTACTGGCTGCAACTTTATATTGAAATGGCTAAGAATGCGGAGGCAGTGGTCGAGTTGCTTGATGGCATGCATAGAAGTAAATTTATATTAATACCGTACTACAATTCATAAGTAATAGAATAACATCATTCTAATGTTCCATATTTTACAAACATTGGATCGTGAAATTGGAGTAAATATGTACATAAAACGAAGTGCTCATAAGCCTCGGACGCTGGCCCTTGAGTGATAATAAGATTGATTAACGAGCTTTTTACATATTTGTAAAACATAAACATTCACGATTATTAATGTAATTGTAAAATGAACAGCAAATCTTATAATTAAAAGAGAAGCAGTATTGATCAACATTTTTCATTAATGATTACTAGTCCACACTAATCAGGAAAGAGAAGACAGACGAGATGGTGGACTAGAGATGGCCTTTTACGAAGACAGCTTCGTGTTTAGTATGAGGCTCTCATGGCCGAACTTGTTGAGGTTCAAGACATTCACTTTAATCGTACCTGATGTGCCTCGGGGGTCGGACGCGATTAGATCGTATCCTCTTCGCCAAAACCATTGAACTCTGCAATTCGTTTTCTAGGTGTTCTTTTCTTGTGAGGCATTTTGAAAATGAGCAAGCAAGAGGTTGTGGACGGATATATAAGATCCGTATAGATCTGTGGCAATTCGTTCTTCTCCGTATCAATTCGTTATTCTCCGTATCAGACCGTACTTATTCGTACTAACCCGTGCTTATACCGTAGCAGACCGTAGTGTATCCGTAGTGCGTCCGTCCTGATTCGTGTCGCTCCGTATCAAACCGTGTCGGTCCGTAACAATCCGTGTCTCTCCGGGGACTTTTGGTGGTAAATCCGTCGGACTCCGTGCTCATACCGTTGTGTGTCCGTACTGGAACCGTAGCGGACTACGGAATTTCACATTTCCGTAGTAATCCGTGAACGATTAGACCGTAGCTCTTCCGTGGCATTATCCGTGAATATGTGACCGGGGCTTTATCGCCTTTGCGGAGCCAAAATACGGCATGGCACTAATAAGCCACCATATTTTATAGATATTTCGCACTATCTGATTTGGTTAAGTGATAGTCTTAAATGATATTTCTATGTGCCGAAACGAGATAATTTTGCATGGAGTTAACGATAACGATAGAATCCGGAAAAAGTACTTTTCAACGTATGATTTGACGTTACGTTTTCTTTATCGGGGTTTAAGATGATGAATTGATCGTAATTAAACATAAATTCAACTACTTTGTTTTAATTATATTTAAATAAAGCTGTCAATTTTATCTGTTTATATGCAAATTACGTTATCACTGCGTTTTTTTGGCGTTAGAAAAACGATTCAAATTTCGATGCATTTTGAAACGATCCATACTCCGCCGTAATAAATTGTCATGAACTGACGTTTTTATACGCCGCTTCATAAATAACTTGTAAAATTAATATTTAATATTTTAAAAGAAACAATAAAATCATTATACATCTGTTACAGCTGACACAAGTGTTGTAATCAAACTTAAGATTCAAAAGGAAAAGATTGATATATTAAACTGTCTTTACAATTATACAATTGTTTAACAATCTTTCTGATTCTTGCAGTTCGCATTTTTGTATGTGTTTGTGTATGTATTAATTTAATTACATTGAAAACGAGGTAATTCATCAAGGGCCGCACTTATTTCTAATTGTTAAAATCTAAACCTTGAAGTTTACTGTTCCACAATTTGATACAATCGCCCAAAACAACAAAATAGGCTAAATTCGGATATCGTTATATTTACGGACCTAGCTTTTGACATTCAAACTGACACTGTAAATAAATTCAATTTGACGATAGGGTCGTAACAATTTTTCTTCTGACATCCATTCTTTAATCTTGATATCCATGTTGCAAGCAGACATAGGTATTTTGCAATTGCTGGGAATTGAAGAAAGTTGACTGATGGACCTGTTATAACGTGGCACAAACGATCGGCTTAGTTTGGTAGCAGACGTAACATGGGCCATGCTTGTCCACAACTTCACTTATGAATTCAATCAATAACTTCTAACCAATCTGCATAAATTCTACATTATTTTCCCAAAATGAAATAAGTTATTTTTTATCGAAACGCTTTACATGCTCATTAATGATTGGACGTTAATTGTGACGTCAAAAATTTGAACGGCATATTTATATCGAAACAAACGTATTATTATAATAATATTAATGACGTATTGTTTACATATCAAAACGACTTTCGTGTCAATTATTACAATAAAATTTGCATCCGACATCAAATGTATTTAAAGAGCATGTGAAAATAAAAATATTTCTTTTTTTGTTCTTTGGTTTAAATTGAACAAAATAGTGTCTAATTTTATCGTTGATTCGATTCAGCGCCCAGTTTTCGACTCCCCCATAATCCCTAATACTTTGATATGGACGCATAACTAACTTTCCTTTATTATTTTCTTTTCAGCACAAACACTTTAATATGAATCACTCAGTGAAAATCGAAAATCATCAGTTGAGAGCAAACATGTATGACAATGTCTTGTTCTTAACAACAGATATATAGTAAAATATCTAGAAAAGGGGAGATTTCTCGAAAGTAATAAAAACGAGGCAAGTGGTTGACAATTACAGACTCCTTTTTTATTGAGTCTGCGTATGAAAGATAATATTTATGTGCAATATCTCTTATGACTCCCAAGCACCGGCTTAAACGACAGTCAATCTTAAACACTAAAACGGTTTGCAGCATTGATCCCGAAGAAACAGAAAAACATAACAATATTGGCATGAAGTAATTGCTTTTACCGCTGTCACAGAGCACTGGACAAGGACTGTTGAATAACAGACCAAAAATACGTTATCTAGTGAACAAAATGCCATGATGGATGTCGATGACTACGTTGGTGAGAGTTCATTTAGCCAAATATTTACCGTCTATCAGATCTCTCACTGACGGTGAATTCCTCTGGTGCCAAAGTAGCAGGGTACTTGTAATAGGGAGACATTTAGCGCGAACGCGGGGATTTCACATTAAATAGGGGGGAAGTGGGGAGGTACATAATTCAAATGTCAAAGCGCCCGCGTGAACCAATGTCTAAATTGGTGCATAAATGATACATAAACAATCACTTTATACGCACACTTGATGTGAAGTTTATAAAAAGAAAATGAAAAGTACATTTATAAATCATTGTAGACATGTGAAGGAAGCGCCTTCAAAATGCAACAATGCAAAGGTGTTAATTTATGCAGTCACTACGTGAAATGTCTTTCCTGAAGCTGGTTTAGCTAAGGAATTTAAAACAATAGATATATATCAATATGTCTGAGTGAACTGGCTGTGTACAATGATTAATTAGACAACATACAATTTATAGCAGATGATGACAGGGGTCAAAGTTTCAATGTTGACACAGTTCAAGGAAGGAAAACGTGAAGTCGTTGATATTTCGAGACGGGACCTACCATGCTGGTAATTTGGAAAATGACTAGAAAACCTAGGTGTTGCTCAACTGACAGGATGTTTTTGCTTCTTTGTTAAAGATAGGTATTGGACTTATAGTTGAAATACAAGAAAACAATTAAAGAATCCAGTGATGAACATTGCAAAAATGCAAAAAAATAAGGGAAGGCAACATGTGCAAATTAATTAAAACTGATGTTTAGGTTTTATCGAACTGGTTAAGCCAACGAAAGAAAGAAAGAAGTAATAATGGTACTACCCTCAGGGTTTGAGAAAAATGTATCAATTAAGTAAACATTACATCCTTCACGGCGGCCACAAAACATCTACAATGTATTTACAATGTAAACCTGATTGGGTTCGAGTGAAAAAGCTGGACGAAACACAAGAGCACAACAAAAACAGGGCAATATACGCCCGAATGCAAATTTGATCGAATCATAACGCTAATGTATTCAAAACATTTTAAAAAATCATGATATGTAAACAAATATAAATTGAAATTATAAAAATGCCAAAACATTTCCCATTACTTTTATAGCAATAAAAGATAATAGCGCTATCATCTTATTATGATAAACATTTCTGCCAAAAAAAGTTTTAACTTCCTCCATTGTTTTGAAAAATACAGAGCAGACACGAAATTTCTAACAGACTGAAGGACGGACGGACGGGCGGACAACCAGATGCAAAATGGTTTACTGCAAATGTTATTGCGAAACATTTATGACTGGTTTCATAATTGTCTGAAATATCTCTTTTTTATGTTATTACTAAACGAAATGACATAATATATCGTCTGAAAATGACATAATTTAAGGAAATGTAATCGCCAGACACTTTATCGATTCCATGCAAGAGCAACATGTAAATGCAAATGTTACTTCTTCCTTAAATGTTGAACCGAAACAAATTTCTAATTCAGTTTTCATTAAAGAATGTTGGAATTACAAGTTCAAAACCCAAGTCTAAGATCTAAGAAAACCAGGCGAGAGTTAGAGAGACAATTTAAGTTGTTCATATTCAGAACGCCTTGGGCGACTTCAATATGTCACAATGTCTTCATACGGAGTTGTCCGAAATATAAGATTTACCATTCAATCGGTTTCTCTCTCCGTCGTATGAACGAAAATTTGCAAGTGGAACGTTTCCCTTCAAGTCGAGAACGGACGTATATATTTTACAAAACAAAATCGTCTGAAAACAAACACTGATTTCAAATAAATTTACATATCGTCATAAGTTAATTTCTTGCAATACCTAGGTGATACTTCTTGAACGTCAAAAATATGCAAATCTGGTCATATTGAATCTCGCATGTGCCTTTATGCAAATTTGTATGCATTTTGAAAAGGTCATATATGTCTAATGCTTCAGCAAATTGTAAAAAATGAAGTATGTCAGTTTTCTATGTTTCGCTTATTTTGAAATAGCTGACAAAGTTCTTTTAATGAAAAACAGTTTAAACATAACTTTCCTGTGAACCGGATGTTGTAATGTAAAACGTAAAATTTTCGTTTTTGCAGCGATCGATCATCCATAATACATAGTAAAGCAATATGTTGTGTTGCACTAAAAATGTAATGTTTAAACCCATATATCAAACTCCTTCTCCCTTGTGGTTGAGGTGGTTGAGGCATCAGAACTGCAATCACCGTTTATCCCTGCGTGATCGTAATATGCGACTAAATGGGTTTGAAGAAATTGAGTCTTAGCTCCAGCAGGTGAAATGGTTTTGACCCCTGGTGTTACTTAAAGTTTGTAACACCCGAGGTTTAGCCAAATTCACCTGTTTCGGCGCCATATGACAAACATTGTGTTGGTGCACCGTAAAAACAACCACAACTAAACTACCTATACTGATATTCTGTTAATTTTGTATTATTGTTTGCATAACATGTCTTAAGTATGTAGTGCCGTTTTCAATAATGTTGAATTCATCAGGATAAATGCATACTTACGAACAGACAGAATATTTAATAATTCCAAAGATTGTGATTATACTTTTCGATAATGGAGGAACAGCAACCATATACACCTATTGTTTGCAGCACAATCTCCTTTGCACTTAAGAATACTAAATGGTTTGTTAAACTTCCTACAGAGGTAAATCGGAGCATTAATCCATTTTTTGACACCCAAGGTAATGTTAAAATTATCTGAACCAACTCCTACAAATGTGAAAGTGACCATTAGCGGGAAGAGAATATTTGAGGGAAAACCAACATATTCTTAAGTAATCTATTGTTCTTTCTATCAAACTTATATAGAAAGTAATTGTTTGTTTTGCGCAAACATTTTGTTAAAACTAGAACTATCACTAAATGTGATTAATACCCCCACAAGTCTGCTTCGGAAATGAGGATGTTACTAGTAACAGAATACCTTGTAAAAGAATTGAAACATAGAGTTATGGTTGTGGGCAATTAAGATAATTGCGGTTCATGTATGTTGCATTTCCTTTCAATGTGATTGGCCATTGATGAAGTTTAATTGAATTACTCTGTAATAAGTCCAGAAAGACAAAGAAAAAGAACAAAGGCAATAACTCTATAAATACTGAAGATAGAGTTATAGTTCTTGTGCACTGCACTTCCTCTTATTGTGCTTGACCATTGTATGAAGTTGTTTTGAATTCCAACCAGTACGTTTTAAGTTATGCTCCGGACAAGGAAAAGTATCAAGGGCAGTAACTCTGTATTTTGTCAAAATGGAGTTATTGCTCTTGTGCACTGCACTTCCTTTGAATGTCATTGACAACTGTATGAAGTTGTACTGAATTCCAAACAGTAGTTTTCAAGTTATGCTCTGGACAAGGAAAAGTAACAAAGGGCAATAACTCTGTATTTAGTCAAGATGGAGTTATGGTTCTTGTGCACTGCACTTCACCTTATTGTGCTTGACCATTGTATGAAGTTGTTTTGAATTCCAACCAGTAGTTTTCAAGTCATGCTCTGGACAAGGAAAAGTAACAAAGGGCCGTAACTCTGTAATTAGTCAAGATGGAGTTATGGTTCTTATGCACTGCACTTCCTCTCAATGTGCTTGACCATTGTATGAAGTTATAATGAATTCCAACAATAAGTCTTCAAGATATGGTCCGGACAAAAGAAAGCAATGGAAAAGTAACAAAGAGCAATAACTCTGTAATTAGTCAAGATGGAGTTATGGTTCTTGTGCACTGCACTTCCCCTTATTGTGCTTGACCATTGTATAAAGTTGTTTTTAATTCCAACCAGTAGTTTTAAAGTCATGCTCGGACAAGGAAAAGAAACAAAGGCAGTAACTCTGTAATTAGTTGAAATGGAGTTATGGTTCTTGTGCACTGCACTTCCTCTCAATGTGCTGGACCATTGTATGAAGTTATAATGAATTCCAACAATTAGTCTTCAAGTTATGGTCCGGACAAAAGAAAGCAATGGAAAAGTAATAAAGGGCAATAAACTTTGTAATTACTTAGATAGAGTTATAGTTCTTATGCACTGCACTTCCTCTCAATGTGCTTGACCATTGTATGTAGTTATATCGAATTCCAACCATAAGTCTTCAAGTTATGCTTTGGACAAAAAAAAGAAGGCAATTGAAAAGCAACAAAGGGCAATAACTCTGTAATTACTTTAGATAGAGTTATGGTTCTTGTGCACTGCACTTCCCCTTATTGTGTTTGATAATTGTATGAAGTTGTTTTGAATTCCAACCAGTAGTTTTTAAGTTATGCCATGGACAAGGAAAAGTAACAAAGGGCAATAACTCTGTAATTAGTCAAGATAGAGTTATGTTTCTTACGCACTGCACTTCCTATCAATGTGCTTGACCATTGTATGTAGTTATATTTAATTCCAACCATTAGTCTTCAAGTTATGCTCCGGACAAGGAAAATGCAATGGACAAAAAAAAAGCAATGGAAAAGCAACAAAGGGCAATAACTCTGTAATTACTTTAGACAGAGTTATGGTTCTTGTGCACTGCACTTCCCCTTATTGTGTTTGACAATTGTATGAAGTTGTTTTGAATTCCAACCAGTAGTTTTCAAGTTATGCCCCGGACAAGGAAAAGTAACAAAGGGCAATAACTCTGTAATTAGTCAAGATAGAGTTATGGTTCTTGTGCACTGCACTTCCTCTCAATGTGCTTGACCATTGTATGTAGTTATATTGAATTCCAACCATTAGTTTGCAAGTTATGCTCCGGACAAGGAAAATGCAACGGACGTCTGGACCGACCGACCGACCGACCAACCGACCGACCACCGGGTGACTCCTATATACCCCCCAAACTTCGTTTTTGGGGGTATAATAAATCCTTGTTGCGATCCTGTTCCAAGTACTGTGTCGCAAAAGACGAGTCACACGAAAAAGGGACATAGATGTGCTTTAATGAAACGATGTTAGACGAATGATGTTTTCTGTCTGTCAGTTTCAAAAGGCCTTTCCTCGTAATACGTTCATTATTACTTTATGGTAAGACCATAAAACACCCTTGCAAATTGTTAACGGTCCCCTTTTAGTTCTTATCATTCTACTTTCCTCCTTTCGACGCCCTTGTGTCATCTCCTGGGTTTGGTTCGGTGCCTTCTAGGTGACTTGCTGTTGTGACCGGTTTGTTTCGGGGGCTACGGCCTGTGAACGTTGCCTTTGCCTTGTTGATCTTTGTTCTCAATGCCAAAATATCCTACAGAAGAAAAAGTTATATACTGAGTGCAGCAAAAAGAAGAACAAAGTGGTTCCTGGTTTAAAGGTAACGACATGCTGACAGATTCCATTTACATAAGATCGACTAACCCAAAAGTTGAAGAGAGAATGATAAATGGAAAATGTGTCGTTAACGCAGTGTTTGGTGTAAGACTGTCAAAAGAAGTATGTTTAATGAAAATAATTTAATCATTTAAACTATCATAAATGACAATTTTCGGCGCAGTTCATAAAAGAAAATATGAATTAGCATTTTGCTCTTTTTTCATACTGAAGATTTAATTACAAGCGGAAAAGGGAATGACGTTGTACAATTTCGTGTACTGATGTATGGCGTGGTAACTTCCTAACAGACAATTGGCTTTTATCTGCTAACTCTAGTGAACAAAAATACTAATATCGGGGCAAATGTTTTGTCAGATTAAAAATCTTTCAATTCCCTTGGCATGACAAGTAATATTTACTAAAATAAAGAAGATACAACCAGCGGACAACCTAGATTTGATTTTAATGTCAAGCTCCTGGTGACCTGATGTTAAGGTGAATTGGTCTATAATGGAAGGTCTGTAATACAATTAATAAACATGTTTATAGTATTTAACATCAGACACAAAAACAAACCGCAAGTGAGAGACACATGATTTGATATGACATAATGTTTTGGAACAAAATATTTTTATTCATCACATAAATGTTCATACTAAATCACATAGGACTTTTTAAGCAACATCTAAATGATACATTTCTATTGTTTTTATCAATTTTTGAAATTCTTTTGGAATGTATGCTCATTGTAGACCAATCCACTTTAAAGAATTTTCATATCCGGGAAACGTACGCATAACGGTAAGACTAAAGGGAGGTGGATGGACATCAGTTGGCTTAACCAATCACTGGATCATCAGATCGTGAGCAAGCAAAGACATCTCTCTGACAATACAATGTACTGAACCGTTATTTACTTCTTTGGTTGAATGTTGATATAATTAAATTTGAATCTTTCAATTAAACATTTGCCCGATCAGTCTAAAACAGTTAAACTTAAACTGTTAAGTTAAACTTTGTTCTTAATAAATTAACTGGTACAACACTGCTGTTTTACAATGTCGATCTTTTTTTATTCGTCACCCTCTCCCTACAAGATATTTTTCCCTCCCAGGTTCTACCTTTATCTTTCACTGAGGGCGTAGGTACCTCACTTTGTATACTCTATCGAGGAGTGAAGCAGTATATAGAAATAGATGAAAAGTCTATTTCGAATTTCCTATTTCTTGACTTAAAAATATTCTCTCAATAGATGTCCAAAGATCAGCCAGCAGAAGTATGCAGCATAGAAGAAATACAATACAAAAATGACATATTTGTTTTCAGTTAAGAATAGAAAAACAGAAGGTATGCATGTAAATTGTGTCGTTAACACCGTCTCTACTGTATGGACGTCATAATAAACGGCTAAAATAAACGGTCTTACAATCAAAATCATCATTAATGTCATTTTATGCATACTTCAAGGACTTTACCCTTTTAATTTACTTTTTACATTTTTATTTCAGCTTTTGGTGTTACCTTTAACAAATACAAAGTCAAATAAGTTTTTTTCTGGTCGAGTACTAAGTCAAATCGACATTGTTTTAGTCACATGGTGAATGTCCAGCATTACTGGTGGAAGAAAACCCGAAATGTCCTCCGTCCGTTATATAAGGCACCAGCGGACATCTGAGTAGATCAAATGATCTTCATAAATAAATTAAACATCAATAAATAATTATTTTCGGAACCTTTCGAATTGAAAAGAATACATCGGTCGGTGTCCGGTGGAATATTTACAAATCACTACCATGTTTATTAACAATATATCCGTTTTTCAAGCACTCATTGTTATTGCAAAAAAGGACAAATCTGACGATTCAAACAGTGTTCCATAACCATGTATTCATTACAGCAAACTATTGTAACTATCTTTTTTGTCTTTTTTTGCGCACAAACGTAGTAAACCAATCATAGACAAGTAAGTTCTTGACGCAGTTGTTACAATAAGACCAAATGTGTGCTCCTTCGTCACAATACTGTTTGCATATACCGATTCTCCTCAGCCACCCAGCAGAGTTTGATTTAACTGTACAACATTGATTATTAAAACGTCTTTTACAAAATTTATTCGAATCGTTCCGACTAATTGAACAAGATGGTTGCCAGAGCTGAAAATAGAAATAAGCTTTAAATTATATCTTCTCCAAATCTTTGGAAAAAGGTGATCCCTCGGAAGCATGATTTCGCCAATAGTGATGAAACTATACAGAAATATAGTCATTCACTGAAATAGCTAAAATGATTTCGGGCTGCAGAATTAGATGACCACCAGTGCTTAAAATAGCAAAAGACTTTAAACAACTCCTCCTCATCCACTTGGTATATATTGGTGAAAGTGTACAGCAATTATCATTAGGCAACTTTTAACGAAACTTTTTAAATGGTTCGGGTCTTTAGAAAAAGATGGCCGCCATAGCTATTTATAGAACTAAACTCTAATGATATCTTTTTCTCAGTTGCTTGCTATATTTTGAACAGCAAAATGATCGTAAAGTGGTTCTTTACTAATATTGCTCAAATGTTTCGGTCCGCTGAACAGGATGGTCCCCAGAACTTAAAATATTGAAATATGCTTAAACTCAGCCACTTTGTAGACTTTGATGAAACTGTACCAGAACATCATTTATACTTGCAAAGTTTTCGTTGTTCCTGTTTTGGATGACGTGTTTCTAGAAAGAAATCAGCTCATAAAAGCAATTTGTATTGTTTAACATTTACACAAGACCGCCCATTGCTTGATGTTACAGTAAATGAGAAAAGATTTTGTCTTCCGCAATTTATTACAAGTGATGAAATCAATATGTTTGTATTTGAGGTTGCAATGTTCCTTAGCTATTCGCCAGATTTAAATTACATGTTCAATACTCCTTGACACTTTTACAAGGGCCAATCAATAGGGTCAGTGTCAGAGATTTTTGTATACATAAATGATATGAGAACCTTAGAAATATGAAATTGTGAGCGCCGTCCGCAGAATGCAGCCCAGAATTACGCCCAGCTACACAAGGCCACGGAAGAGATGAAAAGAGCGCAGATGACATCAACCATCAAATGAAGAATTGTTAAATGTTGTAATGGTATTTCACTTTTGCTCTAAATGGTATTACAAAGTTTAGTACCTGAAATCGCAATTTCACTTTATTAGAAATCAACATGCCATAAAGCTAGACACAAAAAATGTGATGTATATAGCTTTAAGTACAGGCGTAAGTCTTCACAAAAAAATGATACGCAAACGGGATATGTCATTTGTCTACTTCAATATGTCTGCCGTAGTTTATGTGAAAGGTAAGTATGAAACATATCACCCTAAAGAAAAACAATAGTTCATTTTTTTAAAAATTTGGGACGAGGAAGTACCAATATATGTCAGCATTACCTTGTTAAAAGTTCCTCTTCATGTACTGTCTGAGACAAAGCACACGCGGGAATAATTTCTCCCCTCCACACAGGAGCAGTCGTTTTATTTGATCCTGCAGACACACAAGACACATTTACAACTCTGAAGTACGACAGTGAATTGATGTATATAGTCGAGACGGTGAAGGACTTTCTTCTTGCCGAAATAAAACGGTCAGTTTCATGTGAATTGTTATCTTAAAGTTTAATATGTAATCAATATCATATGCCCACGACATACAGAGTAAATAAAGACTGTAAAAACTTTACGAAAGTATTGCATTATATTACTAACATGTGATTAATACACACTTGTCGAAAAAGGAAATTTATATCTAACCCAATTTTGGAAAATTGAAAAAAATGAGGCAGATTTTGTTTTATTGCGTCTACCGATAGACGTCAGTGTAAGTGTATGCTACTACCCAAGTCCGTTTGCATCGCCGTTAAACAGAATTTAACATTCAAACATTTTCTTTTATTTTTGAATTTAGAAATTCCTGCAAATGTGTGTCATTCGGTAGTAAATGCGGAACCTTTAATGTATTACTTTTGTGTCATTGTATGATCCCGAGCAAATGAATGTGTGTGTCGTTAGCGAGAAAACAGTGGGCGAAACAAAACTAAACAGAGTTTTGATAGGGGTTCATATCTAATGGAGCGTAAAATACGCACCACAGACAGCACTCAGAAAAGCTTGCAACGTATGTTATGTACTCACTTAGGAAATGTGGACCACAAAAAAATGAAAGACGGTGTTAGGAAGGCGTGAGGGATGTTGCACTTATTTCTAATGTAGAGACTCAATCAAACCGAGACTGAACTTATAATAACGCAAACACAATAATAAGTCTAAAATTCACTTTCATGCAATCGGTCGACAACATGGCATGTCTGTTTTAATTCCTTTTGAAACAACATCATCATCAATGAAAACCCATTAACTGACATCGAGACTAGATATTTGATAATAAAAGAATGGAAAACTTGAAAGGTTACTTCTTTCTCCATAATTGCTTGCGTAAAGAAAATGAAAAGAAATAAGTCTAGGGAAACATCGACATCAGACACAGTAATTACAGGGCTATCTAGGACATTGTCCTTCTCAAGGACAGTGGTAATTAGTTGTTTTGTTTTCAGTGTAAGTAGGTATAGTACTTTCAGAAAATGGACTTGATTTCTTTCACTATTTTAATTTTAGACAGAAATCTTGGAATTGTCTTAAAACGGAACCAGGAAGCTTTAGCAAAATATGTTTTCTTATTTAAAGTACCAGTAGAATCAAAATGAGAACCGTAAAGCTCGCCCAACATGGTATATTTATTTTTTTTCAGGACCGTTATTGGTAGATATAAATTACTGTCAATGCCCATCAACACGAAGCATGGGCGTAAGCAGAAATAAATATTAAAACACGACAATAATTATTATTTTGATTTTTTTTATAAACAACTACTTGCAAATGTGTTCGTATGGTGATGGTTTGGAATCGTCAATGTGACATTTACTGTCATTTTAAATTACACGTACATGGCAATTGCCACTGGAGCAATTAGATAAGGAGATTTTAATAGATATCTAGCTACATGTAATTGAAAAAGTAAGAAGGCACTTACAGATAGTCCATCACATAAGTTGTTAAAATTATCAACAGTAAAACTTGAATATGATACATTTAATTGATTAAGATTGAGAAAAGTGGAATCCCCAAAGAAAGCCCAAAAGGACAAAACTGAAAATGTTGCAGACTCAGGTTTGACTGAGCCTGTTCATGGACGCTACTTTAAAGTGCAAGTTATCGTTAGCGTCCCTTAGCACCGGCTTAATCAGAATTCAACTTTTATTTTGTATTTATAAACATCCGCAGATGTGTTAATTCGGCGGTTATCATGGAACTTTCAAAGTGACACATTCGTGCCATGCCACGAAAACGGCGTATGGTCCCCAAGTAAAATAATCTTGATGTTACATTTGCACAGGGCGACTGTGACCTTGTTTGTTTGTTTGGATTTTTACGGCACGCCAACACATAACTGGCCATATCGTGCCGAATGCTATAATAGGCTTAAAATGTTATGTTAAACTTTTGTAAATGACAATGAAAATGAGATTGTTTTTCAGACCTAAGGCTGTTTAATTATGTTGCAGGTCGATGATTTTAACCTTGTTTCTGGCAGTGGCTTTGATTGTAATACGAATGTCCAGAAAAAGAATCATCGTGACGTAGCTAGCCATCTGACCTGTTCCTTTTAGTTTCCACTGCCCCCCTCTCATATTAACAGCACTGGCAATATGAGGTGCTGTAAGGCAACTGTAAAAGTTACCCCGTACTTCATGTCTTCATTTTAATGACGCTCCAAACTATTGACTCCCCAACACATTGAATACTGCTTCAGTCGGTGATTGGGGCATAGGAGATGTAACACTTTTCACTATCTTGTACGAATGAACAAAATAAACCGTGTATACAATTTTCATCTTTTTTATTATTGCTTTTATTGCCCTCGAGGAATCGTCCTTTTATACAAAAAATTTCTAGTGTTGCTGTTAGTGAGATGATATAACTAACTAAATGAATAACTAAGTAATGTGTTTTATCACGTAATAAACTATATCAAATTGATCTTTTAACCTATGTATGACATCTTCTTAACAAGACTTATATACCGTAACATAGTATCAATAAATAGTCAATAACTGAAAAACACCATTGCTGTATTTCCACTTTACAACTACAAACATAGCGGTTATTGTTATTTAAGTGCCGAATGAACACTTAACATATTCAAACATGACGTCTTGAAATCATTATTGTCAAACGTATGTATAATAAACGTTTCATTTACCTCATGTTTTATACATTCTTCAACAATATATAGTAATTTCTCTGTGTTAAAAAGGACATAAACGCCAAAGTTAGTTTTCAAAGTGAAAAATTCGAAATGAATAAAAGCATGTACACCCACTCCCACTTTGGAATATGTTTTAAAGCAGCTCTTATTTACAAGCTTTCAGTAGTTCGTTTTTATGGGTTTTATTACACAGAAAGTACCGTTGAGAAGCAATGCTTTCAATGAAATGGCTCCATTTTTGTTTCAGGTATGGATATGAGTAAGTATGTCATAAAGATTTGAGTGGGTTGCCATTCAGCTACATCCGTCCGATTATATAAAATTTTGTCATATAAACGGGGCGTCCGTAGCCGTGCGGACTTTCATTGAAATCGCTCACATCTCAAGGCTTGGGTTCGAATCAAGCCAGGGCCTTTGGATTCTTTCATTTGTATTTGCTATCCAGCTAGCTTACGGTTCGTTGCTGGTTCTACTTCTATGCCCGCGTGTGCCTGAAAAAATGCTAGGATGGGACACCCTTGGTCTTTCACCATTTATCTACACAAGTAAAGATGGAAAGTCGTCGTTCTATCTTTAAAAAGTGTCGCTGTAAAAAGAAAGAATTCTAGTTAGCTTTCATTTTTTATAAATGGTTAATCAATGAATAAATTGCAACCTTAAACATCATCACGTAATCGACATAGATTGCCATTTGCAATTACTGGACCATCGCCTTATAAACAATAAATCAAGATCAAAGGAAATGTTTTTGTATCTCTGGATGTAAGTATAACTGTAAACAAAACTGTCTTCATGTAAGTACAGATAATGATGTTAAGTCTGTTTACTGTACATGTATATTATTATACATTTCTCGAAACTAGTGAGAGCAAGATTTATTGTGGTATTTGTTGTTGTTGTTATATTTCTAGGCAAATACAACAACTTGCAGATGTTGTCCTTCATATCGCTTTTGCAAATAAATCGTTAAGATAACACTCTTAATTTTCCGATACATTTAAACGCACTTTATTTTATTTAAATACGTGGTCAGTATGTGTATTTATCCTTGTTTCTACACATCTTTTTTCACGAAGTTCACGTGCTGTGTGATAAAAGTTAGAGAATCGCTATTGTTTATAATTCGAGGTCTTGACTTTACATTGCTTAGTCAATCACGTTTTTATGCTCCCCGAAAAATTTCGGGGGAACATAAAGTCGGCGCCTTGTCCGTCTGTCCGTCCGTTGTCTTGTCCGGAGCATAACTTGAAAACCCCTGGAGATAATTTGTTTAAACTTCATACAGTGGTAGAGGGCATTGAGGGGGAGTGCAGTGTCAAAGAACCATAACTCTATTTTGCCTGGTTTTTGAATTATCTCCCCTTATAGAAAAATCTTGTCCGGGGCATAACTTTAAAACTATAAGAGATATCAACATGAAACTTTGTAGGTGAATAGAACTCAATGGGTAGATGTGCAGTGCATAAGAACAATAACTCTTTTTTACGTAATTTTGGAGTTATTGCCCTTTGTTAATTTTAACACTTTGAACTTAACTCTAAAACTATAAGAGATATCAAGATGAAACATTGTACGTAGATAGATCTCATTGAGTAGAAGTGAGTGCAAAAGAACCATAACTCTGTTTAGCCTCATTTTTGAATTATCTCCCCTTTTAGAAAAATCTTGTCCAGGACATAGCTGTAAAGCTATAAAAGATATCAACATAAAACTTTGTAGGCATATATAGGTCCAAAACCAAAGTTGTTCAAATTTTGTTCCTAGAATTAAAATCGGCCCCGCCCTGGGGGTCATAGGTTTTTCCTTATATGTATATTGTAAAACCTAAAAAAAAATCTACTGCTCTGAATTTTTAAAGGCTACAGGTTATATATTTGGCATGAAACAATGTAAAGTTGACCTCTACCAAGATTGTTCAAATAATGGCCCTCGGGTCAAAATTTGCCCTGCCCCGGGGGTCATTGATTTTCATTATATACATATAGTGAAAACTTGAAAAATCTTCTGGTCTGAAAGTAAATGGCCTAGAGCTTTGATATTTGGTATATTGTATTATCTGAAGGTCCAATACCAAAGTTGATCAAATTTTGTCCCTAGTATCAAACTTGGCCCCGCCCTGGGGGGTCATAGGTTTTTAGCTCACCTGTCACAAAATGACAGGGTGAGCTTTTGTGATCGCTTTTCGTCCGGCGTCCGTACACTTTTACTTTAAATGACATCTCCTCATTAACCGCTGAGCCAATTTCATCCAAACTTCACAGGAATGTTCCTTTGGTGGTCACCTTTAAAAATTGTTCAAAGAATTTAATTCCATGCAGAACTCTGGTTGCCATGGCAACCGATAGAAAAAACTTAAAATATCTTTCTTTTAAAAAACCCGAAAAGGTACAGCTTAGATATTTGGCATGAAACATCTTCTAGTGAGTGTCTATCAAGTTTGTTCAAATAAAAGCCCTGGGGTCGAAATTGGCCCCTGCCCGGGGGTCATTGATTTTCCCTATATGCATATAGTAAAAACTTAAAAAATCTTCTTTTAAAGAACCCAAAGAGCTAGGGCTAAGGTATTTAGCATGAAACATCTTCTAATGGGTGTCTACCAAGTTTGTTCAAATAAAAGCCCTGGGGTCAAAATTGGCCCCGCCCAAGGGGGTCATTGATTTTCCCTATATGCATATAGTAAAAACTTATAAAATCTTCTTTTAAAGAACCCAAAGAGCTAGAGCTAAGATATTTAGCATGAAACATGTTCTAATGGGTTTCTACCAAAAATTTGTTCTAATAAGAGCCCTGGGGTCAAAATTTGCCCTGCCCCGGGGGTCATTGATTTTCCTTATATGTGTAAAGCAAAAACTTTAAAAAAAAATCTTCTTTGAAAAAAAAACAAATAGCTAGAGTTTTGTTACTAAGCATGAAACATCTTCTAGTGAGTGTCTACAAAGTTTGTTCATATAAAAGCCCTTGGGTCAAAATTGGCCTCGCCCTGGGGGTCAATGATTTTATTTATGTGTATAGCAAAAACTTAAAAAAAGTTCTTTGAAAAAACCACAATAGCTAGAGTTAATATTTGAGTTATTGCCCTTTGTTCATTTTAACACTGAAGTTTGTCCGGGACATAACTCTGAAACTACAAGAGGTATACACTTCTGTGTCTAAATTCAATTCGGGGAGCATCACTCGGTTCAACCGGTTGTTTAACTTTAAGCCTTTATAAGAAAATCATAAAGTTCTACAAATACATGTATAACAGAATATCATATTTTAAACATTTTCAGGTTCATTATAACAGTTATGTTATTGGATCATAGTCGAACGATTATTGTTTACTATGTTTCTGCACATGTATATATTCACATGTTTTCATATGGAATGTTATGGAATAAATGCAATGTGAATGGATGATGCTTCATATGTGTTTGTGTTTTATTGTCTTAGGTATTTTGTAGACTAAAGGATAAACGATTTTTTTCCGTTTGAGAGAAAGCGAGTCAGGAAATATGTCTAGGGTATCACACACATGAAAATGAGGTAAGGTATCGATCTCTGACGTAGATACAAGCGTTCATAAGATAAACATATAATATCGAGATTTTTATCGATATTTTCACAGATGATTGTCCCATTAAATCCAAAAAATAGCATAGTTTTATACGAAATATAGAAATAATAATTTCACGTAACTTTTTGGGCATAAAATAATACGAAATGGACATATATTTCATTGCTTTCATGCTACTT
This sequence comes from Ruditapes philippinarum, assembly GCF_026571515.1. NCBI lineage: Eukaryota > Metazoa > Mollusca > Bivalvia > Venerida > Veneridae > Ruditapes > Ruditapes philippinarum. The sequence goes on along the minus strand of NW_026852332.1, from coordinate 13,400 downwards.
GTCTTGAATTTTTATTGAATATTTCGGACAAAAGTCATCTCACATTTTCCACGAGCGAGAGTTGTCCGAGGTATTCCGTAATACAACGGTAGTCAGTCCGAAACGTTTCGTAAAATGTTTGTGACTCCATCATGGCTCCAACTCCCGACCCTAGGCAGAGACGTCAACCATTCTACTGCTTGTCTTTTTGCATGCTGTCGATGGGATGGATATGTGTTTCGGTGGATGACAGTCTCACTTCCAGTAGCCCAAAGTTTTCTCCGTTTAGGATACAAAGTTATATGTAGTGAAATATCATCATAAAGTTCAAAATGTTGTTTCCATCATCTTATGGTCGATTCTCGAAGAAGGTGTAACTTAGAATGTCTCTGTTATTCAACACACATGAATATTGTACGGTCAACAGAATAATAAGTTCCGGAACAAATATTAGTTTGTCAATTTAAGTAGGTTTTTCTCCTTTTAGCAATGATTTTGTGCATGCCCCATTCGCTATAAAGGAACATATTTCATTCATACATGCATTTTTTTCTCTTCTTTTTTTTTAGAAATTCAAACAAAAATTGTGCAATCTGTAGAGATAAAACTTTACACAATTTTACATGAATGGCCTTTTAATTTCTTTTTTTGTATCCCCTCAGATCCAGATCTCTCTGATCCTGTAATTATGCTTAGTTTAAAGGCCCATTATGCCAAATAAATTTTCATTTCAAAAAGCTTTTTTTTATTTTTGGTGTACTTAATATGTAATTTTCTAAGAGTTTCTTACTGACCAAATACCTGAACCATCCTTTTCTTCTGTTGCATTTTTTTGGCAATTAGTACAATTTTAGTGATTTAGTTTTTTGTATGGAAGTCAAAATACTACTTTGTTTACATTTTGTTACTTTTGTGACAAATTATTTCACGTTTAGTGCTACTTTTTTAGGTAACAGGCATTTAATATGCTCTTATAATATTTAAATGTTATAAAACTAAAGTTAAACTTTGTTTATATTAAAGTTAGTTCTTTAGCTTTCAAAATTTAGTCACAACATATTCTTCACAACATACACTATCAATAGCAACAGCAGCAGAGAAAAAAAGAGGAGAACAAAAATACAACAAATAATATCCATGCAAGAAATAGTTTACAAATCTTTTGATTTACGATAATGTTCCCGAAGAAAAAAGAATCTTAAAACAATAAAATGCAAGCAAATATTAGTTCAAACAAAATTGTCCGAAAAAAATGAAAGTTACTATTCTTTGACCAGTCATTTTCTGCGAATAATTCTTGATTTACTGTCAGCCCATACTGTCCTCCTTTTTCAATTTCAGCAAACGCTTGAGTGAAGCTGGTAGCCGATATCTCTTTAAAGCGCTTTCATTTGCACCATATTATAGGATCCTTTCTTTGATGTTTGGTAATCCGGATACCGCAGACGATTGAATTTTGACAGATTTATGTCTTAATATTTGCACCATAGCGGTAAAAATGGCGTCTTTAACATCTAATACGTTAGTCGACCTTAAATCGTGCATTCTCACATACAAAATATTACCAAAAAAGCCTGGCAAAGAATTTATATAATGAGATCTTTGAAATTCATTCTTGATCGTAAGTCACTTGAAACTATATATCTCTCTTTCATTCGGCCCCTTCTGGAATACTCGGATGTTGTTTGGGACAACATAACTCAACAAGATGAATTTGAACTTGAAAAAATACAACTTGAAGCCTGCAGAATAATAACCGGTACAACAAAACTAGTTTCTATCTCTAATCTTTATGAAGATACTTGCATCCAACCCCTTAAAGTAAGACGCTACAAACACAAACAAATACTTTTTTTATAAAATGTTCAATAATCTTTCTCCTCATTACCTCTCTTCATTAGTTCCCGATACAGTAGGAGAATCTTCAGATTATAATTTACGAAATGCAGACAACACTAGAAATATATTTTGTCACACACAACTTTATTCTCATTCATTTTTGCCATCATCAATTAAAGACTGGAACAATCTTCCTGTTAATTACAGAAATTCACCATCCATTTCAATTTTCAAAAGTAGACTTAAATGAAGATGTTCAAAGTGTGCCTTCTCATTATTATGTAGGTGAGAGAAAATACCAGATTATACACACACGACTTAGAACACATTGTAGTTCTCTCAAAGAACATTTGTTTTCAAAAAACATAATAGAAAGTCCCCTATGTGAATGTGGTGACATAGAAAACACATCTCATTATTTCTTCTCGTGTCCAAGGTACCAAGATGAACGAAATGTCCTCCTTAATAATTTAAGTGAAATAACAACTGTCACACTTAACGTTTTACTCTATGGTGATAATTCAATTGCTGACGATTTAAATGAAGCAATAGTCCTTCATATACACTCATATTTACACAGAACAAAACGTTTTGAAATATAATAGAAAGTTATTTTTTCGACTAATATGAAATAGAGATTTAGATGCATAATATCTTCTCAAAAGTATATTGTAAACTCGTTCCATCAACTCCATAGTATTTTAGTGACCATTCCTGTTGTCTTTCTTTTTCTTTCTCTCAAATCTGTCTCTTATTTCCTACCATCTATTACCCAACAATTTCAACAATTAACTAACGTTTCCATTTCTTTATTTTTCTTTAATTTTTTTTAAAACATATTATTTTTCTTGAAAAGTTTAAACGTGCTAATCTGTGCATTTATCACTTACGTGTATTTATGCTATAGAACTATAGGGTTTTCTTTCACATTTTTATGTCAATATTCTATTATTAAGGTCGTTTCGATTAGGAAAACCAGAGTGTAAATTGCTAACTTTTCTGTACATGTAAAGAAGCAAGTTTATAGTGAAAATGTTATGTATATTTAACTCAAAAATGCATATAATTGTTACCATTTTACATACTGTTAGATAGTGATTACGGAAAGAGTTTTTAAAAAAGCTTTCAAGCTTACTACTCAATCCGTACTATTTATTATTTGTCAATTATCATGTAAATGTAATACTTATAAATAAAATATTGTTTAAACTAAATCGGGCATATGAGTCAAATAGCCACATTTAAAAGTTTTTGAAAAGAAGCCGTAAAATAAATATCATAAAAAAGCGTAAATAACTAGATCGGGTTAATGACGATTCTACAAAATGCGGTTTAACATTGTCATGTTTATAATAAGATTATAAAGACCTCAAGAGATCAAAATATCACACTTTGTAGTCAATTGGGCAATAACGGAACTTCAAAGACTCCGCCGATACGGTGGAGTATGATAGTGAAAGTGCAAATAATGAACTTATGGTTTGTGAAATATTGTTAACAGTGATGTGCAGGGTATTTGTACGAAAGACCGGTTGGAGGAATCAACTTCATGATTTCCTGATTTCATCTTCGTGAATTCGCAAAGTCGCGTTTTCATTACACGGAATTCACGAATTCATAGAGTCACGATTTCACCTTCACAAATTCACAATTTCAACTAATTTCAACAAAAACAACAACACCGAATTAAACGAAATTTGATATCAAACTCTACCTTGATCACGTGACAAATTACCCAAAACAGAAACATTTTACGAGTATTTCATCCGCAAGGGAATCAAACTCTAGGTAACACGTGCACAAACACTAAGGGATCAAGGTCATGATTCCCTTAGAGGATGGAAAGATAAGTTCTACGATCAAACTCAGATATAGGTTTTTTGATTGGTTTGAAACTGCATTGACTGTACATTGACCAATGAAAATTCAAGAATCGAGAACGAACTTGTTAAAGTGCGAAGTGAAGCTAATAAAATAAAATTTTACAAAAAAATATGACTTTAAAAATGTGAAAATAGTCGAGATCAATACAACATTTTACATAGTATTCTTATATTTCTACCCAGTAATGGAATGTTCTTTCTTTATTTTTTTATATCTCGACACATTTCATCTGATCAATGGCGATGTTTGGTATCTAACGCCAGCTTACATTATTTGAGCCGCGCCATGACAAAACCAACATAATGGGTTTGCGACCAGCATGGATCCAGACCAGCCTGCGCATCCGCGCAGTCTGGTCAGGATACATGCTGTTCGCTTACAAACCCTATAACAAGTAGAGAAACTGATAGCGAACAGCATGTATCCTGACCAGACTGCGCGGATGCGCAGGCTGGTCTGGATCCATGCTGGTCGCAAACCCATTATGTTGGTTTTGTCATGGCGCTGCTCATTTGTTTGAAACATTGTTTTAATATCCGAATCTAGTATAAATGTGGAGGAGAAATGCTTTAAAACAGCCTGGATTTTCCCCTTTTCATACATGATTGTGTTGACCTTAGAAAGTGAGTATCATTACAGTATTCTGACCGTTCCTGTATTTCTTATATTATGTTACTAACTTTAAAATGCTAAGCCGCTAGGTTCGACATTCCAAATTATCGTTTTTATTACGTTATATTATGTTATGTTGCGTTGCATTACGTAACGTTACGTTAAGTATCATTACGTTGCGTTATATATCGACCAACATGTTAAGAATTGTTCATCTCTTTTCCTAAATCATTGTTATGAATATCGTTCACGTAGGCGATACGCTAATCTATAAAGATATTTTTTGTTTTGATATTGCTGTTAAAGTTACACACGATTTATGACAGATTAATTGACAAATGATATGTTTATATAACTTTCAATCCCAATGTGATCATTTCTTAACGCTGTCGTAATTAAGCGTATACATTAATTTATACCTAATAAATTGATTTGTTTTAAGACAAGCCTAACCCTCGAGATCATCAATGACATGTATATTGATTATTTTATAATCTCTTGTCTGATAATTCAAATGACAGTGAAATGTTCCGAGACAGTAACATTACATGTATTTGTAATAAACTTACCCATCTCGTATAAACAACAACGACGGCGGCAGCAGCAACAGCAACAATCATCATCATCAGCGATGATGATGATGATGATAATAATAATAATAATAATAATAATAATAATAATAATAAATAATAATAATAATGATGATGATGATGATAATGATGATGATGATAATGATGATGATAATAAAAATAATAATAATAATAATATTAATATTAAAGTTCCCATCCAATGACTTTCTAGACAAACCATTGACGGAGGAGAATAAAAAAGGACGGTCTAAGGGAGGTAAGCGCGTTCGTAACATTATATTATATCAACCTGCATTACCTACCTTTGTATATTATGTTGCACTGATTATTATGGTGGCTGATTTGGAACGCTTTTGTGCATCGTATTGGCGCTAGCGACGACACGACAAACGCCAAACTTGTCGTACTTTCGTCTTGTCGTCCTGTCGCTAACGATGCACGCCAAACGGGGCGTTGTCGTGCGGCGTGTTGTCGTGATGCCCCATTGTCATTCGGTTCGAATCGAAGGATTGGCTTATAAGCCAAGTGACAGGGCGACATCGCGACAACGCGCCGCACGACAACGCGCCGTTTGGCGTGCTTCGCTAGAGACAGGATGACAAGACGACAGTGCGACAATGCGCCGTTTGGCGCTTTGTCGTGTTGTCGCTAGCGACGATACGAAAAGGCGATAACGATAAAGGTTGTGTTGTCGCTTTCGAAAACGCAACGCGCATCGTACCAAATCAGCCACCATAGATTATTGTGTCACCTGCTACATAGTACATAAACGGGTTTGAATGATTTCTTGAATAAATAAGCGTTTTGGCCTGTTTATGTTTTTTGTGTCTCCTGCCACAAAGTAATTGTAACTACGAAGTAGCCGCAACTTATAGGAAACAAACTGTCCAGTCACCCCTCAATACACTGCTTAATTGGCTATCACCAGGTAACACATGGGATCACAGATCGCTCTTTTAATTACAAGCAGATTCATCAGTTATGCATTGGACCGACGATTTTGCCAAAGTTTAAATTTGGCATATTTATCGTATCAAAACTATCAGAATCAATTGGAAAAGAATTGTGAACTCTTGGTAAAAAGTACCTTTACATTTTAAAATATATACGACCTGTTAAATCAAGCTCTAAATTGTTTGTACTGACACTCAATACATCTTATACATATACAGTCCAATCATACTCTTCTTAATTTTAGGAAAGCCTTTTTGGGATTTCATTAAGCTTTATTATATAATTATGCAATTAGATAACGCTTTCCCCCTACTCAATATGTTAAAAATTCTATCCCCCCCCCCAAAAAAAAAAACAAAAAAAACCGAGAAAAAACAAAACCAACAATAACAAAAGACATTAACTAAAAGTTCAAAACGGCAATTTTTTAATATTTTCCATATCGTAAAGAGAAATCATCTGTGCGCAACCGTGACCAAACATCTCGCAGTGGTTACTTCCCTTGATCAGTACAGTATGCCGAATAATGAAGGCGTCGCCTTGCCGCCATTTGTAAAATTACACATATGAGCCGCGTCACGACAAAACCAACATAATGCGTTTGCGCCAACATGGATCCAAACCAGCCTGCGCATCCGCGCAGTCTGATCAGGATCCATGCTGTTCGCTTACAAACCCTATTACAAGTAGAGAAACTGATAGCGAACAGCATGGATCCTGATCAGACTGCGCGGATGCGAAGGCTGGTCTGGATCCATGCTGGTCGCAAACGCACTATGTTGGTTTTTTCATGACGCGGGTTATATGTTTTCCAAGTGTGTTTATCGTCTTATGTAACGTCAAAAATAAGCTCACAATAATGAAGCGCGTCTATAATCACTACCTGGCATGAGAATAAATTTAAAGTTAATTTTCAGAGTAAAAAATATATATTTTAAACATGGGCATAAATTACCGTTAAGATATAAACAAAGTGCTTAGGTTCTTCTTCTGGAATCGGAAAATAATTGTACTACTCATCAACAAAAATGAGAAAGTAAACAATTGTATGGTTTTCAAATAAAACAAATGTCCCCTTTACGACACTTTTACCTTATTATTACACATCTTGTATATTATTCTAATCCACAAATACTAAAAACGTATAATGTTAAAATCATAAAAAAATGTAAAAGATAATGTTACATATTTTTTGTATTTTTTTCCGAAAATTTATACAATTTATATACAGAAAGAACAAATCGCCGGTCCAAAAAGAGACCATGCCATGCGGAAATCTCCCGGACATATTTCTTGGGTTAGGGCTTTGGGCTTTACATTGTGCAAAGAAGACCCTCCAAACTTGAAAAAATTGAATCCGCATTGGAATCAGACAAATGATATTTAAATGGTCGGCTGAAGAATATTGTGATTTTTGTCGAAAATGTTTACAATTTATAAACAGAAAGAAATACAGAAAGAACAAGTCACCGGTCCAAAAAGCGACCATTTTAAAGGGACCTCTTGCTGTCCATTTTCTTGCGGTAGAGCTTTGAGCCTTATAATGCTGTGAAGAAGATCATCTAAACTGATATAACGAACTCAGTACAATTACATTTTTTTTAAAGTTCGTGGCGTTCATTTAAAAAAAACTAAGTGTGCATGACAATTCTTGTAAGAAAGTTCTCTAGGAGTGCATTTTATGTCAAACTAAACTTACTTTCATTTTCATAAAGTATCGAATAAATGTTAATCTCAGTTTTAGAAGGATGTCGACATTAAGATGATCCTTTTTTAGTCGATTTACGGTTAATGAGAGAAAAGAAGCAAATTGACGGTCCAAAAACAACCATGCCACGCGGAAATCTCTAGGACATATTGCTTGGGTTAGGGCTTTGGGTCTTATATTGTGTACGGAAGACCCTCCAAACTTGTACAAAATCGCATCCATAATTGAATCAGACAAATGGTGTTAAACGGTTGGCTCAGGAATATGGTGTTTTTTACACAATTTTTATACAGAAAGAACAAATCGCCGGAGCAAAAAACGACCATGCCACGCGGAAATCTGCTGGACATATTACTTGGGTTAGGGCTGTAGGCTTTATATTGTGCAAAGAAGACTGTCCAAGGTTGTACAAAATCGATTCTGCATTGAAATCAGACAATTGGTGTTTGAACGGTTGGCTCTGAAAAAAGGATTATTTTCGGAAAATGTATACGAATTATATACAGAAAGAACAAATCGACGGTCCAAAAAAGGACCATGCCATGCGGAAATATACTGGACTTATTTCTTGGGTTAGGGCTTTGGGCTTTGTATTTTGCAAAAAAGACCTTCGAAAGTTGTACAACATCGAATCTGCACTGGAGTCAGAAAAATGGAATATGGTGTATTTCCCGAAAATTTATACAATTTATATACAGAAAGAACAAGTCAACTGTCCAATGCGGTGCCTTTCTTGGGTTAGGGCTTTCAGCATTATATTGTGCGAAAAAGACCCTCCAAACTTGTACAAAATTGAATCCGCATTGGTTGGCTCATGAATATTGTAATTTTTGTCGAAAATCTGTACAATTTGTATACAGAAAGTGATACAGAAAGAACAAGTCACCGGTCCAAAAAGCGACAATTTTACAGGGACCTCTTGCTATTTATTTCCTTGCGGTAGAGCTTTCAGCCTTATAATGAAGAAGATCATCTAAACTTATATAATAAACTCGATACAATTACATTTTTTTAAGTTAGTAGCGTTCATTTTAAAATAACTAAATGTGCTCGACCTCAATTCTTGTAAGAAAGTTCTCTAGAAGTGCATTTTTGTCACACTAAACTTGATTTCATTTTCATGATCGAAATAATGGTAATCTCAGTTTTAGAAGGATGTTGTCTCTTAAATGTTGCTTTTTTCAGTCGTTTTACGGTTATAGAGAGTAAAAGAAATAAAAATTGACGGTCCAAAAACGACCATACCACCTGGAAATCTCTAGGACATATTGCTTGGATTAGGGATCTGGGTCTGGGTCTGGAAATTGAATCCGCAATTAAATCAGACAAATGGTGTTTAAACGGTTGGCTCAGGAAAATAGTGTTTTATTTACACAATTTATATAGAGAAAGAAGAAATCACCGAAACAAAAAAACGACCAGCCACGCGGAAATCGGCTTGAAGTATTACTTGGGTAAGGAGCCTTATATTGTGCAAAAAAGACCGTCTAAGGTTGTACAAAATCGATTCCGCACTGGAATCAGACAAAAACACAGTGGTATAGCCAAGAGAACACAATTTAGCTCACACAAGCCACGATGATAGGCCTTTCTAGTGATTCTCATCTGATATAAAACACGGTGTTATAGCGAAGGGAACACAGTCAAGCTCACACAACCCAGTGTGATAGGCCTTTCTAGCGATTCTTATCCGATATATAACACGGTGGTATAGCCAAGGGACCACAGTAAAGCTCGCAAAACCCCCTGAGGTGATAGGAGTTTCTAGTGATTCTCATCTGACATAAAACACGATGGTATAGCCAAGGGAACACAGTAAAGCTCACACAACCCACGGTTATAGGCCTTTCTTGTGATTATTATCTGATATAAAACACGGTGGTATAGCCAAAGGAACACAATAAAGCTCACTCAACCCACGGTGATAGCCCTTTCTAGTGATTCTCATCTGATATACAACACGGTGGTATATCCAAGGGAACACAGTAAATCCAACACAACCCACGGTGATAGGCCTTTCTAGTGATTCTCATCTGATATAAAACACGATGGTATAGCCAAAGGAAGACAGTAAAACTCACACACACCCCCACGGTGATGAGCCTATTGAGTTTTATCAAATATAAAACACGGTGATATATCCAAGGGAAAAGAGTAATGCTCACACAATCCAGGGTGATAGGCCTTTCGAGTTATTATCATCTGACATAAAACACGGTGGTATAGCCAAGGGAACACAGTAAAGCTCACACAACCCACGGTGATAGGCCTTTCTAGTGATTCTTATCTGACATAAAACACGGTGGTATAGCCAAAGAACACAGTAAAACTCACACAACCCACGGTGATACGCCTTTTTATAGATTTCTATCAAATACAAAACACGTTAGCAATGCGAAGGAAACAGAGTAGAGCTCACAAAACCCACGGTGTTAGGCTTTTCTAATGATTTTTATAGAATATCAAACACGGTGGTTTAGGGAAGGGAACACAGTAAAGCTCACACAACCCACGGTGATATGCCTTTCTAAGGATTTTTATCTGATACAAAACACGGTGGTATAGGCAAGGAAACACAGTATAGCCTACACAACCCACGGTGATAGGCCTTTCTTGTGTAAAACTTTGGAGGGTCTTATTTGAACAAAATGAAAACCAAAGCCCTAACCTCTACCCTATGTCAAGGAGATTTCCGCGTGGTACGGCCATTTCTTGGACTGGCTTTTTGTTTTTTGTCTTTATAAATGTACTGAAAAACACCATATTCAAGAGCCAACCGTTTGAACACCATTTATTGGATTTTAAGGCTGATTCAATTTTGTACAACTATGGAGGGTCTTCTTTGCACAAAACAATGATATTTATTCGCGTTAGTCAAAACCACGCCTTTGAGATAGTTCTTAAATGAATTGATGTCATTCACAGTTAGCCATTGTAAAATGAACGCTCTGTACTGAAAAAAAAACTGGAATGAGAAAATAAATTGTGATGGTTTATAGAATCTTCCCAACAGCAATATAAGGCTAAACAATTTGGCTAACGTGAAAGCAAGATGCCCGCATAAAATGGTCGCTTTTTGGATCGGCGATTAGTTATTTTGGTTAATAATGCCTTAGATATTTCGTTTAAAAAACACCATATTGTAGTGCCAACCGTTTAAACACCGTTTCTCTGATTCCGTTGCAGATTCGATTTTGTACAACTTTGAGGGATCTACTTTGCACAAAAAGAAGACCAAAGCCTTAAATCAAACTATATGTTCAGTATGTTTCCGCATGGCATGGCCATTTTGTAGGACCGGCGATTTGTTCTTTGTCTATATAAATTTACGTAAAAACACCATATTCTTGAGCGTATTATTTCTAAATAATTTGTCTAATTTTGTTGCAGAATCGTTTTTGTACACCTTTGGAGGGTCTTCTTTGCACAATAATAAGACCAAAGCCCTAACCCAAACTATATGTTCAGTATTTTTCCGCATGGCATGGCCATTTTTTGGACCGGCGATTTGTTCTTTATCTATATAAATGTACTGAAAAAACACCATATTCAAGAGCCAACCCTTTCAACAGCATTTCTTTGATTTTGATGCGGATTCGTTTTTGTACAACTGTGGAGGGTCTTCTTTGTACAAAATGAAAACCAAAGCCCTAGCCCAAACTATATGTCCATGAGATTTCCGCGTGGCATGGCCATTTTTTGGACCGGCGATTTGTTCTTTGTCTATATAAATGAACTGAAAAAACACCATATTCAAGAGCCAACCGTTTCAACACCATTTGTTCGATATGTTGCAGATTCGTTTTTGTACAACTTTGGAGGATGTTCTTTGCACAAAATGAAGACCAAAGCCCTAATTCAATATATATGTCCAGGAGATTTCCGCGTGGCATTGTCATTTTTTAGACCGGCGATTTGCTATATAATGGACACAAGACACTCCTGAAATTGGCATTTTAATTGTTTTTGCGATCACAAATTGATAGGAATAATATTAATTCGTGTGAGTCAAAACCGCGCTTTTGAGATAGTTCTTAAAGGAAATGGTGTCATTCACAGTTAGCCATTGTAAAATGAACGCTTTGTACTTTTAAAAAAAAAAACTGGAATGAGAAAATAAATTGTGATGGTTTATAGAATCTTCCCCACAGCAATATAAGGCTAAACAATTTGGCTAACGTGATAGCAAGAGGCCCGCATAACATGGTCGCTTTTTTGATCGGCGATTAGTTCTTTTGGTTTATAATGTCTTAAGCTGGGCTCCCACTGCCGATCAGATCAACTCGATCAAGCCCGATCAAGCGATCGGGTACTGGTCTGGGTCGGTCGGCATGATTGATCGGGAGTGGTCGGGGAGGTCTACCTTGGTCGGCATCGCTCGGGCTTTCTACCCGAATTTTTTTGACATGTCAAAAAAATTCGTGTAGCGATCGTGTAGCCAAGCGGTCGAGAAGAGCTCGGGAAGCGATCGTGTATTGATCGAGTTGAAGATCGAGTTGATCGAGAAACAATCGTGTTTAGCGATCTTGTTTGGTCGGGATTGGCATCTTTAACCCGATCTGTACCGATCATCTCGACTTCTACTCGAGTAATATACGATCGCATCCCGATTAAGTAGATCTCTGTTCGATCTCTTGTCCAGATTATCTAGACTGCTACCCGACTACTCCACGACCACACACGACCGCACACGATCAAACCCCGATCACTGTTCGACCATACACGAGCTCACGTACTAAGTACTAAAAGTGAGCGTTGTCCCGGCAGGTCCGACTAGTGGCGATTTTAGTCACCCACCTCTGTTTCAAGTGAGGCAGTTGCCGGCTACTGGCAAGGAGTTGGCGTGATATGAATGAAATACTTTGAAAAAGGGCATAAAATCAAGAAACAAACAATCAACTCTATTGTATATACATGTATACTTGAAGCTAATTTCCTCCATTAACAAACATATCATGGAAACTATCATATCCCAATAGAAGATGACTTACTATACTTAAACATATCGGAAATCACTTTAATAACTACTTAACTTGTGCATAATCGCATCATATAGGTTATACACGCCAAGCGTCATTAAAATATCTCTCCAAAGTAACTAACACACTAAATCATATTCTGTTGCCACTCAACTGAACCAGCTCGGGAGTTGAAGTAGTGTTTAGGGTAGTTCCTCTGACTGACCCCAGCGGATGTCACCACATTTCTTCCATGGGTCCGATCACCATCAGCCAACTGTCTTCCTTGGTGCCATTCACCAGGTACTAAATGGTTATGCTCGTCCTCTTGGTCGACGGCCAGTCTTGCAATGGCAGCGGTACCGTATGCTGATAAGGTTATGCAGTGTGACACATGCAAGGATAATCAAGTCAACGGTTTCGGCAATCTGGTTCAAAGCAGCCAAGTAGGCACTGAAACCGCATAGCGAGAAGACGAAGGCATTTTCTACCACTCGTCTAGCCCTGGACAACCTAAAATGAAAGGATGGTGATGGCTTATAAGAACAAATTTCTGATTAAATGCATAGCTATTTTGCCAATAGTAATTCAAAGATTGTCTAACCTGTAATTGAATATGCGCTCCTCGTTGGTCAAGTTGCGTCTGGAGTATGGCTTCATCATCCAAGTTCTCAACGGGAAAGCGTCATCTCCAATGAGGAAGTATGGGGTGTTCATGTCATCGCCAGGCAGTGGATCAGGGTCCGGCAAACCAAGGTTGTTTTCTTCTAGCATGGTTCTGAGTTTCAGTGTTATTGAATAGCTGGGCATCGGATGCACTGCCATTAGCACCAACGCTTACCCAGATAAATTTGTAGTTTGCGTCTACGAGTGCGG